>NC_090663.1:18219771-18522801 GCF_013368605.1 Nyctibius grandis | reverse complement strand
GAAAAGGAAATGGAGAAAAGAAGGAGGGAAAAAACCCTTTCTTTTGATTGTTTTGTAATTCTCAGAATGAAATGTCAAATTCTCTGAATGCTGCTTCTGATCTATGACCTAAAAGAAGTGTCAACAGTTATGATATTTAAAAATAAATAATATTGAAAGCCTTAGTCATTCACTCTCCTGGACCTTCTAAAATAAATGTACATTGCTCTCTGTGTTCCTCTTTACACCATAAAGGGTTTTGGTCTTCCTGACAATCAAGACTGAGTTTTCATTTGCTTAGACTGTTTGGAAATGGATGGTTTGTACTTTATGCAAACTGCGGGTGAAAAAAGTTACACCTCAGGAAAGTAAGTTTAAAATAATTAATTTCAGCCATAGACACACAAGGTTGTTCAAGCTTGCAAAGGAATAGCAAGTTACATTTCAGTTCGCTTATTCCCTTGGACTTCAGGGCACATTTATTCATTTCCCTCACAGTTTTTGCCTACACTGCAACAAAAATGCATACAGTATGTCAGATGTACTTTATTCAGCAGTTCTCTGCATTGGACTGACAGTCCTGGTACCCTAAGGTGACTTCTGCTTGGCATAGCAGGGCCTTGACCACATCCTACATCTGAAACGTCTAGGACGGATCAAGCAGCAGTCACAAATAAGGAAGAATAGTCTGAGGTAGGAAGAGAATGGAACAGTGCATAGAAGTGTAGGGTCATCCCATTTTCTCGTCAGATACAATGTCCTTAATTTGACTTTTAATGGACATATCTCAATAAAAGTAGAAATGCTGGTACACGCTATATTTTTCACCTTTTCTATGAAATGTGTTTCTGTTTTCATCACATTTAAAACCAGTCATAAACTTAAGGTTTAGTACAAAATGTTTGGGGTGATGGAACAGAAGGCAATATGGTCAATTCCTTCTAGCTAGCTACTCAAAATATTTGAGTTCTTCCTGAACAATCATGACATATGAAAACACACAAACTAAAATACTAGAAGTCTTTACTAAGGTAGTTTAGCAGGAGTCAGCATCATTACTGTCTTTAAGGTCGTATGACTTCAGGGCACATTCCTAACCTACAACTGTAGTGAAAGAAATCAGAAAACTGAGAAATCTGACTGCAAAAGCTGGTGCTGCAAGCTGCAAAAGCTGGAAAAACATGGGATTTATGCATGGCACTAAAATAGTTCAGTACTTTTTTAACTTTCCAAAGAATAAGCTACATTTTATTTCTTTCTCTGTAGTTACATATGCATCTGCTTGAAACATATTTTCCATGTGTCTCCTGAAAAAAGACATTCTATAGAGTGATCTAAATTTGATCATGCAACTAGGCCCAAAGAGACCTGCAAGTTTTCCTGATTACAAGTCCTTTCATAATTTTTTTACCAATACAGTAATTTGAAATAAAAAAGTTATTTGTGCCTTTATGGATTTCTAAAAAAAAAAAGAAAAATTGGATGTCAGACAGACACTTCAGCAAATACGAGCAATATGAGACAATTACTGGGCTAATACACTACAGTTTTACTTTGCTAATTAAAACTAGAATAATGCAATAATTAAATTAAGGTCTCAATTAAAATTGAATCAATATACCAATAGATTGAATGATTAAATCACCAAATTAATACAGCAAGTAATCAGATCAAATTAGCAGACTGACACCACAATGAATTATTATGCACAGGTCTTTTCTGTGAAGATTTTAAGGAGAACATACCTCCTCAGTGAAAATCAGATTGCTTTTTCCCCCAGAAGCTGAAAAAAAAGTTGGAGAGGGTGATTTACAGGATTTTTTTCCAAGAAAATATCCTCAACCTCTTGGCTGAAGTAAGAGCTATCAGAAAAACAATCAGCAAAAACACTTTTTATAAGATATGTAATGACCTAATAGACACATTTTTTTCCATACTTGCATTGTTAAGGGCAACTACGTCACTGCTTTCAGCATTTTAAAAATATCCTGGACTTTTTAATGTCAAAGAATTGGAGAACCGATATGAGCTCATGAGTCATTTTAATGTCTATTGACAAAACATGAGCTGCTTTTACATTTGTGAGAATTCTACTCATAATTAAGCAATCGTCCCAGATTTACTCAAATTTCTGCTTAAATTCTTCACATGATTAAGCACCTTAGTTCTTCAAATGTATCTTTTGTTAATTCCAGGCAAATATTCCCAGGAGTGAAATTCCCAGGAGTTTGTGGTGAAAAAACAGTTGTTTAGTTTTCCAGTTCAGAGACATTGTTTATTTCAAAGCACTTCCTCTTCAAGTAGTTATTTTCTTCATTTAAATCATGAGATGAGAAACCCTGCTGCTCTTGCTGCCTGAAGGTCAAAGGGTTGTGTGGGAGAGAATTTACCATGGAAGAAACAATCCAGCTTTACCTGGGTGACAGCAATTATGCAGAACGACAAAAGGAGAAGTTAAGTTACAAGATGAGAACTCTAATACATTCTCCCCAGGGTCTGCCACTCACTCAGCCATGAGTAAAACAATGCCAGATTTCATTTTAGTAGTTACGTCTCTATAATGCTGAGATAGTAAAGCCTATCATACACACATCATACTTTGTTGTTTTACTTCCCGGGTATCTGCTCTTCAGGTTGCCTCCTCTTAGGTTGTCATTCCTTGGAAGAAAACAAAGAACAGAAGTAGCCCAATCAATTTTTAATTTAAGAGTCCACATGAATAGATAGTGAAGTCATAACTTTCTCCAAAAGGCCAAACCTGGGCATGCCTTTAATATGCAGCAAAAGAGAAATGTGGGAAAACATATGGAACCACATTCTCAGTATATTAATATCCAAATCAAGAAATAGAAATATCACTGTGGAGAGGATTGTGGAGGGCATGGACTCTTCAACCCTCACAATAGGAGAGGTGCAGCAGGGGGGACAACACGTTGTCTTGATTTGGGTTGGCGCTTCAGGAGGAAATACTTGGAAGTGGCACTCACCCACACACATTCCCCACAGTCGTTTCCAGTAAGTCCTGAAAGTAACTGAAAAGTGAACTACAAATGAAAAATAAATGCACCTTTTTCTCTTGCATGTTGTGTATGAAATATATCCAAAGATGGAATTTATTTATTTTCTTAGGTTGTTGTTTTGAATTGTTTTTTCTCACACTCAGGCATTTTTGATCATTCAAAATGTAGGTAATTTTTGGCATTTATCCCAAGTCACCCCCACAGAGTGTATTTTAAACACTCTAGAAATATTAATTAATATCACATGTAAGAATATTAACAATCATTTTCACTATTTCCAAGCTTGAAAAATGAGATTCAGAAAGATGCGCAGAAAATGTGCTGGTTCCATGAAATAAACTTCTGTGGCCCATGAAAGAAACGGAAGCTTTCTGATGCCTAATCTTGTCTCTAAACAACAACAAAGCTCAATCATTCTCTGAAGATCATTTAGACAATTACTCAGACAATTACTTTATCCCTTTATTAACAATTAATGACTAAAGCACACACTAAAGACAATGGGAAATCTAAGAAAAAGAACTTGCAGACATCTACTTCCATTTCTCTTTTGTTCCTTAGGTGGTTAAATATGGAGATAGAAAACTTTTCATGCTTTCATTCTCAACTAGAAGCTTTTCCTAATGACATTTGCACCTGTGTCATGAGCCATTAGAGAAATCCTGACCACAAACATCAATAATCTGAAAGGCAAGCAGAGAACACCTGAGGTAAAGCCACATTCTTAGCTTTCATTAGAAACTTATGGTTAGACCTTCCAGTGAATGCTTCAGAGGGAATGAAAAAAGGTTTTCTCAATGTTTTGCAATAGATGTTGGATTTAAGAAACACATTTATGCATGTGCAGTATGTATTTATATGTCCACATTTGAATTATGTTATATATATATAAGTATCATATCCATGACATATTAAAACTTACTAGTTACCTAATACCCTTGGGGATTTACCAGCACCTGGCAGCACCACTGTAATATTATTCATCTCCCGACATCAAGTGGCATCCTCAAGTCCAAGCCTGCTGATGCAGCAAGATATGCTCATGAGCACACAGCCCTGCTAGAAAGTAGTCTTAGCAGCTACTAACACTGGAAATCAGTTAACTTGTCACTACCAAGTTAATTTGGTGTCTCCAAGAGTGGGATAAGTGAGATGGGACTCAAACTGTGTGAGTAAGGTGTTTAAGTTGCCTGTGAGGGCTTTAACCACATGCACAATAGAAATGTGCTTTCTGGAACCCATATGGTTCTGGTAAACACACCACCACAATGAAGTTATTGGGCCTTTTCTATAACAGCTGCACTACATTACTCATCTTTCTCCCACTTTACCCTCTGAGCAGTGCAAAACAATGGGTCATTTCTTCAGCAGGTGTAAACTGATGTTTACCATTGATTTAATGAACTCAGAGTAAAGCAGTGGAACCAAACAGATGTACACCATGGATCTTGTGTATGCCTTATTTTTTAAGTCATCTTATTACAGAATCAGTCTCCTCATTCCAATCTCAACAAAGAGTTGTAATATTTTCTTCAAAGTTATTCTGTTCTGCTGAGTAAAATGGATAAATGTTATAGCTCAGAAGCAATCTCTCAAGATATTCCATGTCTGGGAGAAAATCATTGTCCTTTGGAAAAAAATATTTTTCAGCTACCGTTTTCTCAAAGGTCTAAATTTATAGGAAAGTTTATATTACCAACTGTAAGGATCCAACATAGGATACCCATCCCTCTATTGTCCCTATACATTTAATAGAGCAGGAGAGATATTTCTCCAGGGGGCAAATAATTTCTAAATTGTACTGCTGTTCTGAATCATCCTCTGGAAGACGCATAAGTGCACAAAAAATTTTGGTCCCTATGATTTCCACTTTTCCACCTATAATATTTGAAAACTACAGGACATAATCTCTTAACTAAGACACCTGAACTAGATGTCTAAAGAGTAAGGTAGCTGGAATGTTCTGCATTGTTTCTGCATCTGGAAGGTCCCAAAATATTGCACATTACAGTTGGAGATTTAAAAATAACCATTTATGTAAATAATTTCAGGCCATTTATAAAAATGTTTCTTTTCTTGTTGCACCTTTTAAGAATTTTTATATGGGTAATTGAGTGAGGAAGAGGTTACAAGTCAAAAGCCATGACTTGGAAAATGAGGCAGAGAATATTTTAACCTGTAGGTAATAGTGTATATAGTTCTTGTTTTCTGATTTTTTTTAAGATGGCAGTCTCAACTACCTTTTTAATTGAAAGCACATTTTTATAATTATGGTGTTTGTAATAAAGATATGTACAGCAAGCACTTTCAGTGATATATTGAATAGGAGAAAATAATCTTTGCAAGGATATTTGCTTTCCCTGAAACAACTAAAACTGTGTAAATATTTAACTATAATTATGCTAAAGCACTACTCTCTTATGCCGCAGTCACTCACAAAGTACAATCCTATAAATGCCTTTCTCAAGATTTGTTACATGCTGGCTTTTAGTCTTATGGCAACAAATCTCTCTCACTGCTATTGATCTGTTCTTTAAATTATTCTCCCATGAGGCTTTCAGCTAAGAGCATCTTTTCCTTGAATCTCTTTGTATTTTTAATTGGCTTATGTTTGTTTAAACAAAATCACACCAGTGCCTTAGGCTGCAGCCGTCAACTCATTGCATTCAAAACCAGACACACTGTACTCTAGCAGCCTTCACTTCTGTCCTCTACTGGACTCATCTCTTTGGGGATGAAATCTGTCACAAGGAAAAAAAAAAGCATACAAAATTGCCTTTGGACTGGGTTGCTAGGGACATAGCTGGGATTTGCATAATGCCGTTAGAGTCCTAAAGATGAAAGGAAGGGTAGATTGTGCCATTTGTCTGCAAGTTCTGGCTAGCAGGTGGTGAGGAGACACAGCCCCAGGAGGAGCGAGGAGCACTGGAGAGACGGTGCCTCAGGCAGGCCCTAGAGCTTCCTTCCCACATGGTACCCCGTATGTGGGGAGAGGCTCTATGCAGGCTGCACTTCTCTCCCCCATGGCACTTAGGGCTCTCTGCACTTTGCCCATCCTGCTCCCCCAGGTGAAGTGAGGCTGCCAGTGCTGCAGACTCAGCTTTTCCCTCAACCTCGTTCATCAGCGGATTCTGGAGTGAGTGGTTCCCAAGTTCCCCTCACTGAGGGAGCCCAGGAACTGCTGTTGTGTGCTGCCCTCTCATCACTGTACAAAGAGGAAAAGGTTCTTACTTCCCCTCTACCCCTCCTTGGCTGAGCGAAGAGGGTTCAGAGCCAGAACCCAAAATAAGATAGACAGTGAAAGCAATAAAAAAGGTGGTGAAAGCAATAGAGAAAAGCAGTGCTTGTCATTCAGTTTTATTCCTATGCACTTTGATCCCAGATTATTTTTGAATAGGGTGAAGTGAGGTATATTCAAGGATTTTTAACTTTATCCTGTTCTTTTAACTATTTCCAGTCAATTACCAGCTGCTAAAGCACTTTCCTTCTTCTGTGGCATAAATACAAGAGGAAGGAAATAAAATTCTGCTTATATTCTATTAGATCTCAGTTTAATTCAGCATGAAGTCAAGTCTTTACAGGCCACATGGGCATGCTAACTATACAGTCAGGCTTGGGCTATATAGCCCACCTCTGTGTAACACAGCCTCACACAGCATTGCCTTCATGTCACACTGTCTCTGGAAAGAATTAGTCCCTAAAATCCCTTGCTCCTGAGTGTAAGCCTCTAGTGCAGATACTCTTCCTCTGGCCTCATGATTCTACCCCCTCCATACAGTGTGGATACTTCACAGTGGGGTAGGAGGGACACCTACTACCACATGTCCTCTTATCAAGCCTTATGTGACGCCTTGAGTGCTCACTCACGGTAATTTGCAAGCAGATGGACATACAACTAGAGATAGTAATATTTTTCAAGAAAAATAAAAGGACATTTGGCACACACTTCTAGAAAGCATACACTTCTTGCACTATAGGGAAGGACTAAAATAAAATGCTGATGACCTATGTTATCTGAACCAAGAATATTTATGGCAAGGTTTCACATCCTCCATGTTACCAACCTCTTGGCTAGCTCCATTCAGCCCAAGTTTAAGAATGCCCAGGCTACCCAGTCATATGAACTAACTACTAAAGTTTGGTAATGAACTATTCATATCGAATAGTTAATCTTATTGCAAGGGAATGAGAGATATTGAGCTGCTAGATTACGGGAAGAGACATTGCTGAGCTGTGTGAGCACTGGACTGTACTTTCCCACCTTGGGATTTAAACAATTGGCATCATAATGTCGTCAGCCATTAAATGAGTAGCGAATAAGGTAAATGTGAAACTGTTACTCACTGAAGCCCATAGTAGTAGAACTGAACAGCACTCAGTTAAACTAACAGACTGTGTTACAGTAGCTAAAGGAACATACTTCCTTGTGTAGCTGGTGGTGAATTTGTAGAAGTTGCTTCCACTACAGGTTGGGAAAGGAGTTCAAATCAGATCAAGAAGGAGAAAGACACTAAAGCAAACAACAGAAGGTGTCCTCTACCATCCTTAACCCACCAGCTGTGGGTGCTGGGGCAGGAAGGGAAGAGTGCACTGCAGAAAGTAGCTAGACTTACGTGCTCCCCTCAAATAGGGTTGTCTGCTGCCATGTCTGGAGATAGAACACTGAGCTACACAGATTGCTGCTCTAACCTGGTGGGGCATTGTCCTGGTTTGGCCCAAACCAGGCCAATTGGTCTTAGAGAAACCAAGGTCACTGCTAAATTCCTCACTGCTTATGAGTGAAGAGCCGAAGGGGGCTCGCACCTGCAGGGAGGAGCAGACAGGGCAGGTGACCCAAGATTAACCAACGAGGTATTCCATCCCATACATGTCATTCTCACTTTCCTATTTATCACTAGCCCACTGCCTCCTGGAGGTGGGGCCCAGGAGGGAGGGGCCCTCCTGTCTCCCACTGATTGGTACCAGCTTTGCCAATTCTCCAGTTAAAAGCCTGCAGGTGTGATGGCAGGGGAGCTATTGCATTTTCCCCTCTGCCCGTGCTGGGGGGAGCTACTGCATTTTCTCCTCTGCCCGTGCTGGGGGGAGCAACTCTGCCTGAGGAGGATTTCCAAGCTCTCAGTCTTGGCTTTGTATATATTTGTATATATTTGTATATATTTGTATATATTTGTATATATTTGATTATTTCTATTATTATTGTTATTATACTCTTTTTCATTATTATAGTTTATTAAAACTGTTTTAACTTTCCAACCCATAAGTCTCTCTCCCTTTTCCCTTTCCCTTTCCCTTGGGGGCGGGGGGGAGAGGGTTAACAGAGAGCATCTGCCACCTGGTTAATAGCTGGCCCAGCTTTAAACCGTGACAGATTTATTGGTGCCCAACGTGGGGCTCGAAAGAAGCTCCAACAGGTTGCTCTGATAAGTTGAATCCTGGCTCTGGTGGGAGGAGACCTGGAGAGCTCAGCTGAGAAAATATCAGATTTCTTCCTTTGAGATTTACAAGGGGTTGGAAAGTTAAAACAGATAGTGAAGATGGTGATGTCATTTTTGAATGCTGTGTTATCTCATCTTTTTATGGAGTTTCTTTCACAGTTGAGTATTGCAATGATGCCTTACCTGCCGTGGGCACTGTGTTATTGCTTGCTTATTATGAATGTTTACATGCAGTTTAGCAGTGGGTGCTGGTCGAAATGTATTGTTTTAGTATGGGGTTTGATACTGATTTATGCTGTGATAAACTGGGCAGTTAATATTCCGATCTCTTATCTCTATGACACAATGATGGGCAGCTTTAATCGCGAATCAGTAGCAGCAACTTCATTTGCACACTCCAGGCGTGCTTTAGCTGATTCTGTTAATGATTACACTTCCAGTTTTACTTTGGGAAATAGTACCTTCTCCTTTTCTGCCAAGCTGATTCCACTAGATTTTGCGAAATTAGGATGGTGCTGTCTAGGTGGCATGTTTTTATTTTTGGTTGTCCTGAATGTGTTTCTGATGTGGGATAAGATTAAATATCGGTGCAGAGACAGTTGTAGGTGTTATGCAGCCACCTCAGATCCTACAGTGTGTACTGCCGCTACAGCCACTAAACCCACTGAAACCTCGGCAGCCTGTACCACAGCTGCTACACCCCCCAAGACAGCCACTGCATCTACTCAGACTCCAGCATCTATCAAATCTGTACCAATTGCTCCTGTAACCAGGAAGAAATACCAAAAGAAATCAGCTTGTGAAGAGAAGGATGATGACTCAGAGCCTTCTAAGGCAGAGCCATCATATGACCCAGGTGAGGGCCCTTCTCAGGCAGAGTTAGGGCCCAACACAGATGGGGGTTTCCTCGATCGTCCTTTTAAAGCAGACCCATCACAGAAGAAAGGTCCTTCTAAAGCAGAACTATCACAAGAGGACTCGGACGTAGAGATAACCTACCACTCCTTATCCCTGAAGGACCTGAGAAATATAAGGAAAGACTTCAGCCGTTATGACAGTGAACCTATTATTACCTGGTTGCTCTGATGCTGGGACAATGGGGCAGACAGCATGCAATTAGATGGCAGAGAAGCCAGACAGTTGGGATCCCTGTCCAGAGATGGTGGTATTGATAAGGTGCTCGCAAGAAAGTCAAACACTATCAGTCTCTGGAGGCGACTCTTGTCAGCTGTAAAGAGCAGGTATCCCTATAAAGATGATGTTATGAGTCACCTAAGCAAATGGACCACTATAGAAAAAGGTATTAACTACCTTAGAGAACTGGCTGTGCAAGAGATCATTTATAGACACCCACGGGACATTGTAGATCCTGTAGATCCTGATGAAGTGGAATGCAACCGATCCATGTTCCGGAAGGTTGTGAAGAATGCTCCACCGACATATACCCATACATTGTCAATATTAGTCTGGGGAGAAGATGCTATGGCACGTTCTACTCTGGGCGAAATGGCTAACTGTATGCGACAGTATGAAGATAGTATTTCTTCCCCACTGCAGACACGCATCTCGGCTGTGGAAAAACTGACTAAGGAGAACAAGGACTCATTTAAACAACTGTCAGACAAACTGTCCATGATCGAGAATAAACTTGACTCTCTACCTACGCAGGCCCGCGTTGCAGCCGTTAGGAGAAAACGCTCTCCTACAGGACCAGCTCAAAGGAAACAGAACAACAGGTGCCAATTGCTACTGCCTTTTCCCCTCTGCCCGTGCTGGGGGGAGCAACTCTGCCTGAGGAGGATTTCCAAGCTCTTGATCTTGGTTTTGTACATATTTGTATATATTTGGTTATTTCTATTATTATTGTTATTATATTCTTTTTCATTATTATAGTTTATTAAAACTGTTTTAACTTTCCAACCCATAAGTCTCTCTCCCTTTTCCCTTTCCCTTTCCCTTAGGTGGGGGGGAGAGGGTTAACAGAGAGCATCTGCCACCTGGTTAATAGCTGGCCCAGCTTTAAACCGTGACAGGCATTGCATCTGTTCTCATATCCTTAGGTTATGCCTGCAAGCAGTAAGTAGTACTAATATTTCCCTTGCAATCATGCTTAAAATATCCAAATGGGGCCTACTGGAGTTACACACTACACAAGTGTGAAACTCAGACCAACCCTGTAAACCAGGGCATTTACAGTCTAAATCCTGAAACATTGCCATAACCCAAACCATTCAGAGGAAATACTAAACCTTTGGAATATTTGCAGATCCGTCAGGTTCGCAGGCATTCATGGATGACAAAAGTACTTTTCACAAATCACACAAATCACAAATGGTGATGCAAATTCACCATCAAAAGTGAAATTAATTGGAACAGGCTGACAGATATTCAAGTATAAGGAAAAAATGGAATTGCTTTGATAAGGTGTTTTGCAAGCTACGAGATTTTACTTAAATCACACAAATCAACAATATTCTTGGAGAATTATATTCAAAGATACTTCTTATTTTTTACAAGCTCAGGTGACATGAAGAATTAGTAATTTTGCATTTCCCATTTACTGATTCCAGATTCAAAAGCAGGATAAACAGAAAATCACTAATACTTTTCAATTAACAATACAATGCAGTGTAAACCAAATTTTATCTCAGAACCCTAGGCATAAAAATATCTGATGCAAAACCCTGCTGGTTATTATCTTGATTTCAGAATCTTTTGTTATCTTTCTTCATACGCCGTCCTCTAAATAAAATCATTCCAAGCTTTTGTGCTGACAATAACGTTGACAAAAACATTCAGTTAGTGTCAGGTGTCAAAACTCAAAAGTGAAGATTTAATGGAACTTTGCATCTTTAATTTAAGACTTTGAATCTGTTTTCCCAATGGTAGTGGTAGTGGCTCCCAAGATGCAAAAATCACATATGATATTTGAAAGAAGCAGCCAGGAGGAGACTATTCCATAGTTTGATTTACAAAGGAAGTGGCAAATATGACTGATTCAGTGTAAAGTCTGAATTCAGGTAAACTTTTGAAACTTACAATGTCAAGTCACTCTATTACACTGTTTCCAGCATTCCCTGATTACAGAACTCTCTGTAAGATTGGTTACTGATTAAAGTGTGATTTATTCCTTTAAAGTAAAGTAACCACCCTTGTGATACAAAGGTTAAAAAAATGCCTACTGGAAAAGACTATGAAAAATATTTAGTGTTATCATCTTAAAAAGTATACAGATGGCACTGAAAATATCTATAGCTCTGAAAGGATTAGACTACTACTATTGCTTCAGTCATATTTTTTCTTGCTCATTCATTCACAAAATGGTTTCTAATGCACCTAAAAACAAAAAAAAAAGTCCAATTCCTACTGATAAATTTTACATATACTAATATAAGACAAAAAGTCTTTTACAGAAGTGTGGGCTCTGGAAGTGGTTTAGTTAGGCTTAAAAAGCAGTGCTGCTTATCACTTGATGTCTATTGAGCTGGATGCAGACACTTACAGTGACAAGCAGCTGCCCAGGGATGTGGCTGCCTCCCAGCCAAGTGACACTGAGGACATACCACAAGAAGCAGCAGTAATGCAAGGGAAAGAAACAGGAAGCCCTCTGGTAAAACTGTCACTGATCATTGTCATGTCTTGTGTATGTTATTCTCCTTTATCCAAATTTATTTCCTTCTCCAGTTTCTGTTCTTGTCTATACTGATGTTTACCCTAGGGATTTCACTCTATCAGATCAATGGGAGTTAATGTAAGAGGGTATATCAGTGTGGTGAAAATGTGCCTTAGTATTTTTGGTGGACCTAAACAGCAAACGGCCAATCTCATAGGTCATATTGGAAGGTGAATGGGCTAACCAACTCAACTGAGATATGGTATAAACAAGGAGCTAAAGCTTTGAATTGACTTCATGACTATGTGCTCATATTCAGCATTACCTTAAACAACTGACTGAATCAAGACCAGGGTATTTTTAATACACTGAGCTCCAGAGACCATAAAATCTGTCTGAAACAAAGGCAAAGGATTAAGAAGTTAAGCTAAGGGATCAGACCAGCAAATTACTATCACACACTTTACTGTTAGCTGTGTGTCATCCAATACAGACCATGTGTTGCAACTTTTACTCCACTTTCTTTTCCACAACTTTTTGCACTTGCTCCTTTACTAGCTTATGCATCCATCCTGCATATGCCAAGTGGATTTTTGGTATAATACTTGGCTGCTAAAAGTGAATGCATGCTAGAACATGATTAAAAGAACAACAGCAAACTGATTGCTGAAGGATGTTTGCAGCAAAGGAGTCCTGGTCAAGAAGGTTTCCACATACCTAGCCTCCATTAATCAGTATTTTTTTCACATTTAATATAATTTAATTTCAACACGGATAGCAGCTAAAATTGGACTAACTCCAATTCTAAAGAAAAATCATTCTCTCCCTAGGATCCAACTTTTTCATCTTTTCCGTTCATAAATGATGCTTTTAAATAAATTCCACTACAGTCATGTGAAAAAAAGACCACCATTTTAACAAGAATTACGTTCAAAAATTAACTGTTACAAAATAAGAATAGAAGCTAGACAGGAGCCCATGGAAAATATAGATGTCATAAATATTGTGAAAATTTAGACTAAAGATACAGTCACTTCTGGAGCAAAGGAAATAAATATATCCCCTGTTGAAGCCAAGGCAGATGAAATCACTGTTTATTGCTTCATATCGCTGTTTGGTTGTAAATGCATTCAATATTTTTCCTCCCAATCAAATATTATTCTTTCCTGGATCAATGCTTTTATTTTCATTGGGAGATGTTAGAGAGTTAAGTTGGAACAACCCAGAGTAACAAAGTCTTATGCCTACAAATATTAAGGACAGTTAGAAAAAAAACTTCATATATTCTGTTATTGTGAAAATTATTACCTTGTGAACCAAAGCATCTATAGAAACCAAGGAATCTGAGATAAACCCTATCAGAGTTTAAAAAAATAAAATAAAATAAAGTCAATTGTTAAGGTTGAGCACTGTCCATTCAACATGTATAACCACAGAATCACAGAATCACAGAATCACAGAATCACAGAATGTTAGGGATTGGAAGGGACCTCGAAAGATCATCTAGTCCAATCCCCCTGCCGGAGCAAGATTGCCTAGACCATATCACACAGGAACGCGTCCAGGCGGGTTTTGAATGTCTCCAGAGAAGGAGACTCCACAACCTCTCTGGGCAGCCTGTTCCAGTGTTCGGTCACCCTCACCGTAAAGAAGTTTTTCCTCATATTTATGTGGAACCTCCTGTGTTCCAGCTTGCACCCATTGCCCCTTGTCCTGTCAAGGGATGTCACTGAGAAGAGCCTGGCTCCATCCTCATGACACTTGCCCTTTACATATTTATAAACATTAATGAGGTCACCCCTCAGTCTCCTCTTCTCTAAGCTAAAGAGACCCAGCTCCCTCAGCCTCTCCTCAGAAGGGAGATGTTCCACTCCCTTAATCATCTTCGTGGCTCTGCGCTGGACTCTCTCTAGCAGTTCCCTGTCCTTCTTGAACTGAGGGGCCCAGAACTGGACACAATATTCCAGATGCGGCCTCACCAGGGCAGAGTAGAGGGGGAGGAGAACCTCTCTTGACCTGCTAACCCCACCCCTTCTAATACACCCCAGGATGCCATTGGCCTTCTTGGCCACAAGGGCACACTGCTGGCTCATGGTCATCCTGTTGTCCACTAGGACCCCCAGGTCCCTTTCCCCTACGCTGGTCTCCAACAGCTCTGCCCCCAACTTATACTGGTACATGGGGTTGTTCTTGCCCAGATGCAGGACTCTACACTTGCCCTTGTTATATTTCATTACATTTCTCCCCGCCCAACTCTCCAGCCTGTCCAGGTCTCTCTGAATGGCTGCGCAGCCTTCCGTTGTGTCAGCCACTCCTCCCAGTTTTGTGTCATCAGCAAACTTGCTGACAGTACACTCTATTCCCTCATCCAAGTCATTAATGAATATATTGAATAGTACTGGTCCCAGTACCGACCCTTGAGGGACTCCGCTAGACACAGGCCTCCAACTGGACTCTGTCCCATTGACCACCACTCTCTGGCTTCTTTCCTTCAGCCAGTTCACAATCCACCTCACTACCCGATCATCCAGGCCACACTTCCTCAGTTTAGCTGCGAGGATGCTGTGGGAGACCGTGTCAAACGCTTTACTGAAATCGAGATAGACCACAATAACAATTAAGTGTTCCAGCTCCAATGAAATTATAGTCAATGGTCATCATCTAGTTTATATTTTCCTAACTCTTGCTTTGAAGTGGTTTCAATTACATACCCTTAGTTAAAGCAAGTTTTAAATGCCTTCTTGTTACGTCTGCTGTAAAAGAAAAGCAGATGGAAACTGAATGTTTAAAGATAACTGAATAGGAATATTTGTATAGAGGATTATTTTTTTCTTAATGGTTAATTAAACCTATTGAAAGTCCTAAGGAAGCCAAATGTCATTCTTGGGCTAATATTTCTATCTCTCTCTTACTTAGAGTTTTGAAAGGTCTGATCACTGGATTCAGTCACTAAGAGCAAAATTCACTAATGGTGTTGAAGGATGCTGCACACTCAAATCTTGCAGAGGGTTTACACAAGGAGGCAACATCATAGAAATGACCTGTGCCTTCTCCGCATGTTATATAGGGAGCTCCTTTTCAGTCCACTGGAGTTTGCATGGGGATCTGGGGATGCAGTGGCATCCTGTATTCTGGACTATGCTCTGCAACTGTCATAAAAGGAAAAAACATGTTGGGCAGCACAGCTGTCCTGCACTATGTGGGTTGTGGGTCCTTAGTTACAGATAACTGTGGCCATATAGAGCATAGACACAGAATAAGGCAGTGGCTGAGGGAGGAGGTGGGAAAGACAGGGCACGGGGGGATGTTGTGGAAGGAGACAGAGTGCTGAAGGGCAGAAGATTTTAGGGTGAACTATAAAGGAGAGAGTAATTTGCAGCTTAAGAGTTCATTCAGGAGGAGAAGTACAAATCTTTAGACAAGTTCAGATAAGAGAATTATGTTTAAGCTAAGGAAGTGAGTTTATTCCAGATGTGTTCGACAGCATGAGAACAGAAGTGGAAGTAGTGCTTTTTGGTAAGGAGCCAGTACTGGGGATTAGTCAGGTGGAGAGCACTGAGAGGGGACTGAGGAGCTGAGAGCACAAGGGTGGGAAGAATTGAAAATACAGGCTCTGGCATCAAGCAAAGGGAATGAAAACAAAGAGGGAAGGAAAGGAATTAGAGAAGCAGAGAAATCAAAGGGAGGTTTAAGAGCAAAGCCAGCTTCGGTAGAGATCACAAGGAAAGGATAAAACTGAGAAGGAAGGGAGAATAAGAGCTAGTGAGGGAGGGATGCTGGTGGTTATGGGGAGGAAATAAAGGGACTGGAGATAATTTGGGGCTAGATTTCAACAACTGAAGATGAATCTCTCACACTTTCCCACGTTATGCCCTGCAGAAAGGGTTTTACGATCACTCTTGATCTGTGCATATATGTAGTCTGTTCTGTCGGTCTATCTGATTTTGGTTTCTT
The DNA here is from genome assembly GCF_013368605.1 of Nyctibius grandis. Taxonomy (NCBI): domain Eukaryota; kingdom Metazoa; phylum Chordata; class Aves; order Nyctibiiformes; family Nyctibiidae; genus Nyctibius; species Nyctibius grandis. Next base: position 18,506,800 of record NC_090663.1, on the reverse strand, counting down.
TTTTCCTTCTCTTTTCTCTCTCAAACCTACCGCCTAAGGCCTTTATTTTTATAATTGTGTCATTCTCTTATGTACAGTCTTCCTTGTTCCTACTTTTTAGCATATGGTCAATACACTGTATTTTTTGCATTTTTGAGGTCAGTCTACTTCTACACAGGTGGCCCTGAGCGAGATTTAGAGGAGCAACAAGATCGCTGCTACAGAAAAGCTCTGTGATCAGAATTATTTCTTAAGGCAGAGGTGACTGACCTGGGCAATGAAATACATATGCAGCTCATAAAAGAGGAGGTGTTATGTCATCTGAATACCATTTTTAAAAGGTTGTGTGATTTAGGCAACTCACTCACCTACACCCATGTCCGTCTTCAAACAGATTACAGGACTATATTCTAAGTATGTGCCCATCAGCTTGTATGCATGCACACGCAATATATAGGCTATAAAGATATATTAAGTATATTACACTTCAAGCACATCTAAACTCGAGGCAGCAATTGCTTTTCCACAGAGAAGTAAACTCTCTGAGCTGAGAGTGAACACTTTTACTCAGCAGAAAAATGAGAGTAATATTGAAATGAGATTCTGGTGTCAGAAGAAGGGATAATGCACCCTCACCTTGGTACCTGGACACCTTGATGCCTGCACAGAAACATCAAAAACATGGGAGACTGAATCTTAGGAAAGATGTAAGTCAGTCAGCACTCATTGGTTTAGACTGCTGTTGACATCAAAAATAAAATAGCTTGTGAGCCCTCTGGTGGTATTTATTTTTTTATTTCTCAGATGTTAGCAGGATCCTACCATAGCAACAACATGTAAATGTACTTGGATACATATGCAGTATTGCTCTGCATATTTACATACACGTATATATATAATGCATACATATACATATAAATACATATACACACACAAATAGAAATATAAAGGATTAATTAGTGGCAGAGAAGAGTACCTTGGTACATTGTGAGAGTCACTGCCAGAGCAAGGGAAAGAAGAAATCACCTGCCATCATGATCTGAGTATTTATATGTAAGTATCCCACTCACACATGACAGTACTAGCATTATCCATCTGAAAGAGGGAATATGATCATACACTAACAACACTACTATAAGAAATTTAGAAGCATCTTTGCCTTCCCACATCACAAGCTCTACCTATCTATAGTATAGTGCCACCTGCTAAAAGCGAAAGAAGTCACTGTTATGATTCCAAGAAACAAAGTGTAAAATTAATTCCCTATAAGGTTCCAACTGGATTTGACAAATATAAATCCTTTAACACAACAGATATTAGAAATATTTTAGAATTGTTCTAGATCACAGCAAGTATCTGCTTAACTTAGTAATAATAACTTCCCGGTTAGGACAAAAGAAAGTTTCCATTTTTTTTTGTAATTGCAAAACTGAAATGTATCAAAAAATCTTCTCCTATATTGAAGAATTTCATATTATTACCATGCTACGGACATCCAGACATTGTAACCTTAAGAAACAAAGAAGAACCTAAAGGAATGGCATGTTGTGCTGAAATTGGTCTCCAGCAAATTTCAGTTAAGATAGTAAAACTGCAAGTTTACTACAGTAATTCATTATTAGATTGCATTATAATCCCTTTACCTAACTTGTAGAGTAAAATTTACATTTTAAGTGTTACTCTTTGACAAAGATAATAACCAAGTTTCATTTTCAGAAAATTGCTTTTTGTTGTAAGTGTTTGGGGATTCCTGGTTTAAATTTAAATGTTGAACTGTAGTGCTTCAACAATTACTATTGACAGTAGATATAGAAACTCTACCATAAGGGAATTTTCAGAATCCCTCTCTTTTGGATGTATTTAAGTATCATTTATCTTTAGGAGGACCTTTAAGTGATATGAGTTTTCAAATTCTTTCATATTTTCACCTCATTAAAAAAAAACAACAACATATTAATCAAAAAAACAGGTGACTGAAGAGTATAACTAAGTTGTTACATACACGTAGGGATTGGAGGGATTTTCACTGCTATAGTCTTTCATTTATAGGATCTGCAGTAAAGTGTCATGCTTAAAAATTGACAAATCTGTTTGACTCTAATCATCCACTTCCTATCGTCCAGTGCAGATGTTCCATTTTCTGGCACAAGAAGGTTCGAAATGTCAGTGCTGTGCATTTCATTTAATGCTACACTATGTTTCATGTCAGCTGGAAGTCAGGAGTGGCGAGTAGCTACACTTCCCCAAAGAGCTCTAGGAAAAAGTGACATCTCATGAGGACACCCCTGAACTTCTGGAGTGCATTGCGCTATGGTGCAGCTGTGCTTTTTCTATTCCTTTGGACGGGAAGAAAATAAATGTATTCCTGGAATTAAAGTGCCTTTGGAGCTCCCGTTCTGTTCCAGGAGGGAATATTTTGTATCAGACAATCACTAAAGGCAGCCCCCTTTTCCCGTCCATGCTCTACACCGTTTAAGGTGTGCCATTGCTCCTGAATACAGCAGATTGTAATTGCAAAATTAATCCAAAGAAGTTTTACTGTTGGAATATGGGAACTGAAGTCAACATTTCTGTATGCCGCTTTTAGCCTTTTCAATGTGCTGATCAGTGTCTTTGGGAAATCATTAGTCATTGATCTAAAGGTTTCAGTGGATTTTGTTTCACGGTCTTTACTCTCTGTGTGTCATTATATTTGTCACGGCGGTCAAATAAAGACAGGAGACAGAAGAATAGTTCCAAGCAGGCAGCAAAGCAAAAGCAAAAAGTGCCCGCGTTTGTTTTGCTCCATTTTTTATATCTTCCCCCTCTAGCTGGCTAGCTTTATGATTGGTTGCACTCGCTGTTCACGCGTCCGACCCCAACAGCTGATTGGCCGTCACGTGCTGGCCATGAGTCCATGGTTGGCAGCTAGAATGTCACTCCGCACCCTGTTTTTCTCACATCTTGTTTTCTTGCTAAATTCCTCTTCACTCTCAGGTTTAACCATTTCAAGGACATAGCTCCATTCCTTCAAGGTCAGGGCCGCCAGCAGCCCAGTCCAATCCCTCATCTGTGCATTGGTTAGCGTATCACTAAACAAGTTTAATAATACCTGGATTATATCCCCCCAAAATGCAGTGAAATTTAGATCACTGTTCTTTCAGAGCACCTTTGTTAGTCAAGTATTTACCAGAAAGGTAAAATGTGACTGCGATCATGACAACTCACGCAGGACATACCTATGTTGAGCAATAAAGTTAGAAGAATCCTAGAACAGTAGTGATAGACAGGACCTTTGAATTTGAACTTTTGACAGGTGATTTCACTGAGCTCGTGTCTCCACCACTCTGTGCAACGATAATTCTGTCTGTTTCAGTTTTTAAAAAAAAAATGTATGTATCTTCTCAGTCCTACCTCATACCACCTAAATGTTTGAGAGTTAAAAATACGTTAAAAATTAAGAACTATACTGAAAGCATTGAGCAAATTTCATCAAAATACTATCCAAATAACCAGCATACTGTATGTGACTTGCTCACAAATGATTTAGAGTTATTTTGGAATACCATTTGTGAAATAAATAGACATGGGCTTTATTTATTATAGTCATCATTTGTCTTCCACAACTCCAAATTAGAAATCAAAACACAATAAAATTTAAAATGGTTATTAAATCCAGATGGATCTTCAAATGAAAGCAAGACCTATGGTAATGACAGCCTTTAAAGGACAATGTCAACTTAAAATACATAAAGCAACTGAAAACGTTTTCTCTCCTTTTGTTGCAAGTAACCATTATATTAACTTTAAAAATACAAAACAATTTAGTTTTCTTAATTTTCCTGTCTTTTTCTTTTTTTGTAGATGTCTTAATAGTAATTTTTACTGTTTCTTCTCTACAGTAACTTAACATAATTTTATTTTCTTAATTTCAAATTCTACCTACTGAGATCCAGTGGGACTTGCATAAACACCTTAATATATGTACAGAGGTGCCTAATGGGATTTAGGCCCATAATTACTTTGTTTAACAAGAAAATGCCCTGAAGAAGTTCATAGTTCAAATTTTACCAAATAAGTTCTTTTGTCCCTCTGTACTTACAGAGTTGCAGCAGTATTCTTTACAACAACTTTAAAAGAAACATATTGCAGGTATTAATTCCTTCTTGGGATATGCAAAATACTTTAATCCACCATTAACTTCTACCAAAAGTGCTCTCTAATAAGTTGTTTTTAAGAGATAACATTGTTAGGCTTATTTATTGTGATATTTCTAGTGAGCTGTGTGCTGCTGGAAGTGTCAGGAGACTACACTTGACATTTTGCTTTCGTATGACACCACATTTGTATCCATAACACAAAGTGACAGAAAGCAAATCAGGGACAGTTGCATGGCTGGAGATGGCACAATATAAACAGCTTTTGAAAACATATAGTGTTTTATTTGTGTACATTGAATTCTCAATGGAAACGCTCATGTTTTGAATGGGTTGGTACAAAATCATCATGACATCCAGAGGTAAGTCCTCCTTAGGAAAGGATTTAGCACTGCTGAAGATCAGGTCATCTCCACAAGCAAAGAAACCATCAAAACCTTCCCTTTGATATTGTAACGTAGAACCCTCTAGGTTTCTCCTGAGTTACAGCACTGGGTGTTTTGTCATTTCAGGAACTGTAAAGGTGCACGAGATTATCACAAACAGATGGCAACCAGTCGGCCACATCACATCAGTCCTTCCTGTTCATTTGTTGGGATAATACTCCAGTAAAGAAGTCACAACTGGCACTTGCTAGGAAATGATATATATATTATCCTCAAATGAAATTTCAGAAGCCAAAGTAGAGAGGCACATAAAGGTCAGGCAGATTGAACTTTCCCCCTGTCATATCACTCATCAAAATTCCTTCTTTCTTTGTGTATATATTTATATTACTAGCAGTAGAGGAACATATTAGTTACCCAGAACATCCATTTTGGTTCCTACCTTGTCTAGCTAAGGAAGTGTTTGAGCCACATGTGGTAGACCACATCCTTTCTCTTATACTAGCAGGATGACGAAGGAGCACATCTGGATTCAAAATTTCATTTTCACCCTCAACATTTTTGTATTAACACACTGTCATACTTAATACAAATTGGAAAACACTTAGTCCCATAGCACTTGATTTTCTGGAAGAAGACAAAGCATGACATTGTGGAGTCCATAAACAGCAGGGGGTATAATTCATAGTAAAGCTATATAATATGTTCCATATACATTGCGGCTGTTGATAGATTTTATTACATTTCAGTTAAGGACCTTATTACATTTGCAGGCAAGATTTATTATATTTGGTTGTATTACTTCTAAAGTTCAGGATATTTTCACATTTGTAGCTGGCTTATTTCATCTATGATCACTGAGTTTACATCATAACCTTGTTATAACTGTAGGTTATGAATAATGTCACCTGTTGTTATGACGCTTGCAGTCAGTTTTCATTACAACTGTTCCTAATACTTCACAATATTTTGCAGGTGCTGGATATTACATAGCGGTTTTTAAAGACATATTTGGAAGTCAACGGAACATAACAGAGTAATGTCTGAAGTAAAGGCTCCTGCAACACAGAAATGAGGAAGCTGGTCAGCAGCTTGAAAAGAGAGGTGGGAGATTCCTGCTTATTCACATGCAGATTACCGAGTTACATACATGCAAACGGGAAAGTACTTCTAATTTCAGAGATTTCAGATATAATAATTTAACATAAAGAATAGTATTCTATTCTAAAAATAAGAATAATTTACTTTCTTTTAATCTTTCTGTGTTCATAGGAAACAAAATTTCACCCATACCTCAGTGTCCCATGGTCTTGATGTGGTGAAGATGTGCTGGTTTTTTTGGAACATCAGATGAATGTGGCTGATGTTGTAGTGGTTTTTTACACCCATCTTTACTTAACATGTCCCACGATTTTTGCCCATTAGCACCTTATGCCTTCCAGTGACAAACAAATGTTGTGTTATTCCGAAATCCTTTCTTTCATCCTGTGTCACAGCTCTCTCCCCCCTCTTAAATTTTAATGGAACAAAACCGCTTCATAAAAGAAAGTTATAAATTGACTTATCATGACCAGTGAAAAACATTGAACTAGCTGCCCTAAACCTAAGTTCTGATTAATCAAAATGCAATTACATTGTTGCAGTATAAAATAAAGATTCAGAGGATCAAAGCCCCTCTCTTCTGGTACTCATTTATGTGCTAAGACAGCTTCTCTACCCTTTATAATTTCACCTATATGAGTTTTGGGCCCCTCACTACAAGGAAGATATTGAGCTGCTGGAGCAAGTTTAAAGAAGGGCAATGAAGCTGGTGAAGGGTCTAGAGAACAAATCCTGTGAGAAGCGGCTGAGGAAACTGGAGTGGTTTAGTCTGAAGAAAAGGAGGCTCAGGGAAGACCTTATTGCTCTTTAGAACTACCTGAAAGGAGGTCATAGCGAGGCAGGTGTTGGTCTCTTCTCCCAGGTAACAAGTGATAGGACGAGAGGAAACAGCCTCAAGTTGCACAAGGGGAGGTTTAGACTGGATATCAGGAAAAATTTCTTCGCTGAAAGGGTTGTCAAACATTGGAACAGGCTGCCCAGGAAGTGGTTGAGACACTATCCCTGGAGGTTTTTAAAAGATGTGTAGATGCGGTGCTTAGGGACATGGCTTAGTGGTGGACTTGGCAGTGCTAGGTTAACAGTTGGGCTTGATGAACTTAAAGGTCCTTTCCAACAAAAACGATTCTATGATTCTATGATTTTATGTAAACGTGCTTGCCACAAAAGGAGGTCACACTGATTTAATGAAAAATCTTCACTGGTTTAACAAGATAGAAATTGTATAGTTTCAAAAAACTTTAATACAAACTAATGAAATCACTGAGTTTCAATTGCAGAAAAGACAACCATCAGTTGTTTAACTCTTTTTTAGGAACCACATTAAACTGGGTCTAAGAGATTACATTTTGCATTCACATATTTTAAATTGTTACTATCTTCTGTGTATAGATATCTCCGGCAAGTCATTACAGACATATATAGTCTAATACATGAAACAGCACTATTCGTTTGTAAATTCCTCCTTTCATTTCCCATGCTGAATCAGGGGTATCCTCAGTATAGGAGCTTTTTTTCCCCTGATCACTGGGGCAGAATCTGTTCACCAGAGAGTGCTCTTAAAAGCAATTTTCACAGGAATCTATAAGAACACCTCCTGCATGAGTTTAAGTCCCGTCTTACGTGATATCAAAAAGCAGAAGAGGCACTGTGTGTGCCAGATTAGTGAAACTGTAAAGTTCATACAGCATTTGAATTCTATCCAGAAGATTGTACAATTATGATCTTTCTGTACTCTTAGTCCCCTCTATAGTCCTTGGCCTAAACCATTTGAGAACAGCATTTGTATGCCATCATTATGGGTTTTAATCATGTGATTAGACTTCAACTGAGAGGAAAGAAATTAAATTAACTTTTTTTTTTTTAAGATAAAGAGTTTCTAATTGTCTTATCTCTTTAGTTATCTAAACATGGTTAAAAACCTAGCCCTGACTGTAATCGAGGCACACTTTCTTTACAGAAGACTTCACTTGGAGGAAACCATATCAAAGAAATGGGATATCAGTGCTCACAAATACAGAAGACATTCATAAAGGAAAGAGAATCAAAGGCATAGAGAAGCTCTGACCAGGAAAGGGGATTTGGAATTCTGAAATGACACCGACCCAAATGCTGTAGGACACTGAGAAGAAAGGAAACTGAGGAAAGGAATTAAATAGAGGTGTTTTACTGATTTACCTAGGTTCTGTTTATTTCCTGTGCTAAGGAAAAAATTTCTATTTTTGGTGCTATTCTTGAAATATGTGTTCCATGCTTGATCTAGCACTTAGCTTTCGAGATATTTACTGGAAATTAAAATGTCCCTGTCCTGGCTTTAAACTGAGAGTCTATACCAAGAAATATGATGAAGAGATCAGAAAAGACAAACTACATTGGTCTGAGAAAACTTAAAAACACTTAAGTCTAATGTGATATGACCTGCACAAAAGCGCCTATCAAGCATCTGTCCAGAATTGAAAGTTCAGCAAATGCCATTAAATAAATTTGTATTTTCAGTATATTGTCTTTTAAATGTAAAACATTACTGTTCCAATCCACCCCAAAAAAAAACAAGATGAGGCAATTATGGCCAATTCCTACGAAACAAGTACAGTTGCAGTTGTTAGTTTTCATCAGCAGAGATTTTTCTCCTTTTTTTCTTTGTTTTCCTTTCATAAAACCAAAATCATCCTGATTGCCAGCACAAGTTGCAATTCTTATACTTAGAAAAACACGATTTACTGAGAATCACTGAGTAGAAGCTCTTCAGTGTGTTACAAGCAAAGCAACTTCGCAGATCAGGCCTTCGCTGATTAATTTCATTCACCTAATTAGTGATGCTTCTTGAAAGAATCCTTCTTTTTTGTCCTTTTGCATTGATGGTTTAGGTTGGAACAGGCTTATGTTTTCCAGTTACATGTTCTCCAACAAGCATAACAACAGCATTTACATCTGAAAAGTTCACAAAGCACTGTGTTGTAGAGTGAATTAATCAGTGACCTTTCACTACCAGAAGTGTGCATGTCCTGATAATGTAGCTGAAAGCCCTTCTGGAGGCAGAAGGAGGGAAATAAAGAACATTGTAAATTAAAGGAGATTGGGACTGGGAGTCTCATTTTCTGTCCTCTGAGTTCAGAGATGACTATTTCTCACCTTAAAGACTAGTCTTACCAGGCAATTATTCACCATGCCCAACATATTTAAATGACATAATTGACAACATTTGTTCAAAGGACTGAAGAAGCTGAGATGATAAAAGACTTTCTTGCATGACTAGTGTTTCGTCATTCTGGGTCAGGGTTCAGGTGGCATGACAGAGAATCTGGCACCCAAACTGTGAATAAATATAACATATTTCAGCTGGGGTGTCTGATCTTTGAATAAGAGGTTCCACCCTTTATCATTTTCCCAGTATTTTGTGTATGATAGCATATATCTCAGTTGAAAGTACAGCAGCATGTTTCCAAGCAATGAGGGAAATAAATGATCTTAATTATAAGAATTCAAGATTAAACTATCTTGCATAGTCTATATAGACTGAATCAATGTTACTAGTCCAAAGTGGTCAGAAAAAAATTTTACTGAGTGCTGTAGCAAACTTAGGACTTCATACCTAAGCTGTAGCATTATTGACGTTCTGTGAGTGTTCCTTTGAAACTATAAATGGATGTATTTATTGTGTCTCAGTGCTTAAAATTTTCAGAGACGCAGAGGCTTATGGATTTTAATTCACACATACATATCTGAGGGGGGAAGGGTTTTTTTCCCCCCCTCTTGAGTTATTCATCCTCATCTTTTCAATCTGAATTTACTTAGAAACAGCAACTAGTAAAAAACTCTCAGGACTTACTAAGTCCATTTCTCAGCTGTAGTAAGACAACTACTTTCCAAGTGATTGCAACAAACTCAATGATCACATTTCACAGAATTCAAGAATGCCAGGCAAAATCTACTACTATATGCTTTTTATGCTTACCTTGACAAAACACCTGAGAAAAAATTAAAAGTAGATCTTCCTCTATCTATCTGTAGAGCCACTGTACAATGGCATTGTCTCTGTTTAGCCCACACCCAGGGCTAAATAATAACCAGTTCTTCTATCACACAATCTCCCCTCCACAACCAAAAAAAGGGAATTGGAAAAAGGAGGGAGACCACAGATTTAATAAAATAAGGGAACCAATATCAATGCTAATACAAAAGACATGCAGTTATACTTAGCCCATAGCATGGTGGCAAGTCCCTCCAGGGATCAAACCTTTGAGGGAGGGAAAGAAGAGGGAAAGAGGGGGAAAAATCACCCATCACCAGCAAGCTTTCCAATTTATAGTGAACCTAACATTAATGTTATAGAATACACCTGTGGGCCAGCCTGGGTCAGCTGCCCTGGCTTACTGCTAGTGGCCTTGATCACCGTACCACAGCTGGCCACAAACTAGAACAAAATGTAACAGAAAATTAATTCTGTAATTTTATCCCCATGAAACCAGGACAGGCATTAACACTGACCTGTTGGGATTACCTTCCAGGATATATGTGCAAACCACATTAGCCTTCCTGACATTTATATCACATTTCTTATTAATACTATAAATCATAGAATCATAGAATACCAGGTTGGAAGGGACCTCGAGGATCATCTGGTCCAAGCTTTCTTGGCAAAAGCAGGGTCTAGACAAGATGGCCCAGCACCCTGTCCAGCTGAATCTTAAAACTGTCCACTGTTGGGGAATTCACCACTTCCCTCTGATGATTATTCCAATGGCTGATTGTTGTTATCATGAAAAGTTTTCCTCTTGTGTCCAATCAGAATTTCCCCAGGAGTAACTTGTACCCATTACCCCTCATCTTTTCCATGTGACTCCTTATAAAAAGGGAGTCTCCATCTTCTTTGTAGTCACCTTTTAAATACTGGAACATGATGATAAGGTCTCTCTTAAGCCTTCTTTTCTCAAGGCTGAACAAACCCAGTTCTCTCAGTCTTTCCTCATATGGCAGGCTTCCCAGTCCTTCGATCATCTTTGTGGCCCTTCTCTGGACCCTCTCCAGCCTGTCCACATCTTTTTTGTATAGTGGGGACAAGAACTGAACACAGTATTGTAGGTAGATTAGGGTACGGCGACCGGAAAATCTCGGGCTGTAACGGAAGGTAGGCATGGCGAAAGGAGCAGGATGTGTCATTATCGTGCGAGTTCGTACGGGACAAGACGACTATATAAGGCTGTTGCGCAGTTAAATAAACGCCATTTGTTGCATCCTCACATTGGTGTCAGTGCTCAATGGCCCTGGGGTGCGGATAGCCTCAGGCCAGCCAGCAACCGAACGGAGCTTGCTGCAGACAAGCGGCAACAAGTGGTGACCCCGACGTGATTGCTGGGCTGGCGGACCGCAGGCGGTCAGAGTGGGTTCGCGAGCCATGGAAACCTTGATGAAGGTGATTTCGTTACTGGGCGGGGAATTTAAGATTTCTGTGAAATCGAAAGACGTAGCCCAGTGTGTGGACCGTCTCGTTAAAGGGGGGGGCGGTGGCAGGACCGGCGGATTGTTTACAACCGAATACCTGGGAGCTGTGCTCGATGCAGCTCGCTGAGCGAGTTATGGCAGCGGGTTCTGCCAAAGAATTAAAAACATGGGGAGTTATCTTGTGGCTGCTACGGACTGCGCGGGAGGACCGGGCGACATGGGATGCGGCTCGGACGTGTTTACATGGGGTCTACCCTGACCAAGACAGAAGTGACAGTGGTGAAACTCCTCCAACATATACTCTCTGAGAGAGGAATTAAATATGACGAAGCTGCGTTAAAGCAGTTACTGTTTTGGGCAAAAGATAAAGGACATTTTACAACCTTTAATGATGTCTTTGAAGTGCCTTTATGGGAGAAGATTGGTGACTCTCTCTGGAATGCGGTGTCAAGTGGTGATAAGGAAGCCTTTAAATTGTCTGCTACATGGAGGCTGGTTAGCGAAGCGTTAAAAGGAATAAAAGCAGAGAGAGAAGTCACACATACAGCTTTTATAGCTTTAGGACCACAGGCGCCTACTACCCCCTCACTGTTTGCTGGACCAACACCTCCCATGGCCCCGATGGCTGTACCGGTGGCAGCTCCTTTATCACCGTGGGTACGGACGGCTCCGAAAAAAGCTGAGGAGCTGGGAGTGAGAAAAATAGATACAGATCCATCAGAACCGGTAGTGCGCCCTAAAACACGAACTCGATTTGAACTAATTGATTCAGACGCTGAACAGGAGACTTGGCAGAAACCCCCTCCGAAACCCCCTCCCTCTCATTGATCTCTCTACGGATGAGGCTGAGCAGGAGGACAAGAAGGAGGGTAAACATGCTTTGTACCCACCTTTACCGGATTCGCCATTTACAGAGTCAGCAGTACCAGAGTCACAAGGACTTAAAGGACTGTTACCATCACGAAATGGACACGAACTTGACATGACAGAGCTTGGTAGACGACTGGAAGAATTAAAGACGGAATTGCAGCAGCATCGTTCAGCCAACGCCTCGGGACACGTGACTATGTCTCCCCCAAAAACCCCCCTCTATGTTCGAGACAAGTATTAGGGCCACCTCAACCTCCTTTACAACTCCCTACTCCACCTTTAGATCAGGGCGGGGGGGGAGGTTTGCGTCCATCTGGTAATGTGGGAGGTGAGGGAGAGGGTCAGCTTCCACCCACGTATACAGGGGAAGGGGGGGGAGGTGAGGGAGGAGTGAAATGGAAAGGGGTCATTCGAGATGTGTTATTAGAAGGAGTTGTGATTCCACGGGCATATCCGGTGATTGTGGGTGCGGGTCCTGAGGGAAGAAATATTTGGCAACAGTTAGATTGGAAAATTGTAGAAGAAGCATTACCACTATAGTTAGCGAAAGACAACACAGGTGAGGACTGCAGAAAAGTTGTTGCAGGGATGGCAAATAGTAATGCCACCTTAACTGAGCTAATGGATGCTTGTGAGAAAGTAGGAACCACCACATTTCAGATGGAGCATTTAGCAAAAACTTTTGCGGCGGCAATTAAGGTAGTTCATCGTTGTTATACATGCGAACAGGAAGGTCACTTTAAGAAAAACTGCCTTAAGAAGTTGAAGCTGAGTGGGAGAGATAACTCTGTTTTGATGTGTCATTGCTGTGGGAAGCTAGGGCATTTTGTGAAGCTGTGCAGGTCTCAGTATAATGCTCAAGGTCAGCTGATAACAACCAGCTGCAGAATACAGGGAAACTGGACAAAGAACGTGGGGGGGGAACCGTATGCTGACACAAATGAATCTTCCCAACCAGTTCCAGGCCTATGCAGTTAACTCGCAGCCCAAACCGCAGGGAGCGCAGGACTGGTGTTTCCACACGGGGTTAGCCTGTGCGGCTGCCAAGCCTTGGACCTGTGGCAAACAGGATAATGCTAATGCTGATTGTCAAAAGATCATTGAAGCTTTACCTGGAAAAACAGATTTGAATGCTATGATAAAGGCATGTGCAAAAGTGGGTACTGTGGAACATAAGGCTCAAGTTATGGCTGCGACCGTACTTGGGGCTTACGTCGTCACAATTGCAGCCTATATTCCAATTGTTAGCAGGGGACACAACTTTAACAGCGCCACGACACACTACTTCAGAGATACAGCAACTGATTACAGAAATAGAAAGCAGGCTACATTCCAAATTTGTACATCGTATTGATTTGAATCAGGAAATACAAATTATCACTTTGTTTGATAGGCAAATTCCATATGCAATAATTGGTCAATGGAATTCAGAATGATCAGATTCGTTACAGAGCTATTGGCACAGATTATTCATCAAAGGACGGATGCAATGTCGGGAGCTTGTGGCCAGAGATCCCTGCATCACTAACCGTTCCTATTTTGCAGCTCAATATTTTGAGTGGTGTATGGCTAATAGCTTTGCTTTGCAAACAGCTATGGAGAATTTCTCGGGACAGGTTGTTTACCACTTGCCCTCCCATCCTGTTATAAAATTGAGTGCGGAACTTCCAATTGCCACAGGAGTGTGGTGCGCAGACACTCCTGTGGATGGAACTACCATTTTTACGGATGGATCTGGGAACAGAGGCAAGGCGGGCCTTGTCTGGTATTCTGATGGCAAGTGGGAATCTATGGTAATACAACAAAAGGGTTCACCTCAGGTGGTAGAATTACGAGCTGTATTAAAAATATTTCAGAATTTTCCCATTCCCTTTAATTTGATTGCTGATTCAGCATATGTAGCTGGCATTATAAAGCAATTGGATAGATCTGTTATAGAGCATATATGTAATCGGTGTGTTTTTGAATTGCTGCAAGCTCTGTGGCAAGAAATTCAAATCCGAACTGCATTGTTTTATGTTTTACATGTAAGAAATCATACTAATTTGCCTGGGTTTATTGCAGAAGGCAATGCTCGAGTGGACTCTTTGGTTTTTCATCCTAAAACAACAATTTGTACCAGAGTGGAAGCAATAGCACAATTGCTTGTCAAAGTGCATAAAAGGATTACAGACATTACCAGACTAGACTCAGATGCTATCTATTTACCTATCAGAAAGGAATATCTACAGTGGTTAACAAATCAGTCAACTCTTTTTCAAATGGCCTTACAGGACTTTACTGGACAATTGTTAACACATTTGCCAAAAGATAAAAAGCTACAGTTTATTTGCAAACAGGATTGGGAAGAAAAACCTATCAGATCAGAGATACCTATGACTGGACTAACTGTTTTTACTGATGCAGGAAAGCGATCACATTCTGCAGTTATTACCTGGCAAGAGGATGGACAATAGAAACATTGTAAATTCTCAGGACAAACTGAGGACTCATTGCAGACACTTGAATTTTTTGCAATATATCAGGTTTTTGTAAAATGGACCAATAAGAAATATGCGACTTTACACTATTTTGCTACAGTTGCATCAAGCAATAAACCTCAGAGAGATACCTTATTTTGTCACCCACATTCGTAGTCATCAATTTGATCAAGATTTGAGCATTGGAAATAATAAAGCAGACACACTTGTATCCTATACGCAAATATCACCAAATTTATTTGAACAAATACACCTATCCCATCAATTCTTTCATCAATCAGCGACAATGTTAGCGAAACAATTTCACCTCACCATGGCACAAGCATGTGAATTAGTTAGTGTTTGTCCTAGTTGTCAGAAAATTGGCATGGGAATTGGAATAGGGGTAAATCCTCGAGAGTTGAGTGCGTTGCAACTGTGGCAAATGGACGTTACTCACATTGCAGAATTTGGAAGGCTCAAATATGTTCATGTATCTGTTGATACGTTTTCACATATAATATGGGCAACAGCACAAACTGGGGAAACAGGTCGTCATGTCAAACGACATTTACTTGCTTGCTTTACAAGTCTTGGGGTTCCACAACAACTTAAGACTGATAATGGACCAGCATACTGTTCATAAATTTTTTGTCAATTTTGTCAACTATGGGGTATTACACATGTCACCGGGATTCCGCATTCGCCTACGGGTCAGGCGATCGTGGAACGTGCTCATAGTACATTGAAACAGCTTCTGCAAAAACAAAAAGGGGGAGAGGAAACTGAACCTTCTGAGAGACTTGCAAAAGCTGTTTATGTACTTAACCATTTAACTTTAGCAGGAGATAAGGAGCGACCCCCAATTGTAATACATTGGGAGGCAGTTCGACAGGGAGCAAGCTATGTGCAAAACAAAGGCAAAGTGTGATATAGGGAACCAGGTACTAACGAGTGGTTGGGACCAGGGGAACTATTACTAATGGGTCGAGGTTATGTTTCTGTCTCTACAGGCGCAGGAGTACGGTGGATTGTTTCTAAAAGGATGGTTAGCCACATTATTAGAGGGAATAGTTTATATAGTTGTGATTATAATTATCATAGGGATCTGCGTGGGTTGTGTTGAGGCAATCATTGAGAATAGTATATGGAAGTAGTGAGATAATAAATCTAACTACTTCCAAAGGGGGAAATTGATACCGGATGGTTTAGCAACGGTTTAGCAAGAGTAGGCCTCAGAGTAGGCTCTAAAAGGCCTGATCTGTGTTACCTTTAAACAGAATCAGCTTTCCTGTCAGTAGTTTTCCTTTCAGCTAGAATAACAGAGAATAACAGTATGTTCTGAAGTAAACTGCATGTTTTGTAGATAGAGTCTGCTTATGGGAATGTTTATAATAGGCATTATCCTACTTGTGTTACCCTGTTTGTTTGCATGTTTGCAGAAAACTGTGCAACGAATGGTCAATACAACCTTTGTGGCTCAACAACAGAGAGCAGGATTTATGGGTAACCAAGGCTGGGATTCTCTGACTGGGCTCTGCGAGACACAGGGAACCAGGTTTAAGTAAGAAACAAAAACACAGAATTAAGATTCTTGGGGAGGGGGAAGGATTCCCAGACATAATTCCTGTCAACTACCAATCTCAGATTTTACATCGCCCTCTTTATTCTTTAAATCATTTTGCCCGGGGAGACCAAGAGCGTGCCCCAATTGAGCGACATTGGGGTCCAGGGGTGCCAGAAGTGGGCCCCCCAGTCAAGGTTCGGTTCCCTGGGACAGCGGAGTGGGAAACAGGTTGGGAGCTGCTACATCACGGGAGGGGGTATGCCGCCATCAAACGGGATGATGTTATACAGTGGGTCCCTACACGCTGTTTGCGCCCTGATTTAAAACAAAATCCTAACCCGAAGTAATATGTACGCTGTCCGAGCTTTATGTTTTGCAGGAGTACCTGTGGGGGAAGCCGAAACAGCACCAGCCTCGACCTTCAGACGTGAGGAGTCATGACAGTACAGAGAGTCTGGTAAAGCGGTGGGGTGCCAAGAAAGATGAGGAACGGCGGCCGTTGCTGAGTGAAACAAAAGCTTTAAACAATGCGCTTATGATTAGCTTGCTTTTGCTTTGCATCTCAGGAGTTGCAGGGGAATCTTACTGGAGAACCTGGGCTCGGGATGTTGTATCCGCCAGCTACGCTTACGCTTTGATGCAAGGCTCCAGAATCAGCGATACACTTTACTTTGCATGACTTGAAGCATGGGGAGGGGGAAATGTAGGTAGATTAGGGTACGGCGACCGGAAAATCTCGGGCTGTAACGGAAGGTAGGCGTGGCGAAAGGAGCAGGATGTGTCATTATCGTGTGAGTTCGTACGGGACAAGACGACTATATAAGGCTGTTGCGCAGTTAAATAAACGCCATTTGTTGCATCCTCACATTGGTGTCAGTGCTCAATGGCCCTGGGGTGCGGATAGCCTCAGGCCAGCCAGCAACCGAACGGAGCTTGCTGCAGACAAGCGGCAACAAGTATTCCAAGTGTGGCCTGACAAGTGCTGAGCAGAATGGGGTAATGACTTCTTGACCTCTGCTGGTGATGTCCTTTTTGATGAAACCCAACATCCTCTTGGCTTTCTTTGTCATCGCAGCACACTGTTCGCTCATACTGAGATCCTTCTCCTGTGTCACATAGGTGCAATTCTCCATCTCAGTCTCTAACAGTACTATTCTCACTAAAATTTGTTGTCTTGTTCAAGAATTTGATTTCAGAATCCAGATTCCCTTCAGAAGGAAGCGGAACACCAGGGGTTAACTCAAAGCCTAAATTAATCATTCATTTGTATTTCACTTATTTGATTTATTCCTGTTGTTCTAATCTGCAACCACATTCAACTCTTCTCAAATTCTTTTCTCTATTGATTCCCAGATACTTGTCACAACATATTTTAGTAGAACTCTCCTTCCTTTTCTGCCAAGGTGATTAATGAAACTAGATTGTCATAAAATGATTTCTACTTGCTTTAAACCTCTGATACACTACTCAGTTGACTGTGAATTTCCTATGTATGACCATATCAAATGCTTCATAGAAATTCAGACAACTTAGTTCTATTGTATTTTCTCTGTCTAGATCACTATCTTATCCAAAAAAAAGTCTTTTTTAATTTTTTTTTTCCTTTTGGCACAACCTGTCCTTTCTATTTCATAATCCATTTGTTCTTTCTTTTTATTCTTCTCCATGTGTCCACAGAACCTCTGAACAGTAGTTTTCATATCCTTTGCAAGGTCTACCTCAGCTTGAATTCCTGTATTTTTTTCACTTTATCTCCAAACCACTAAAATATATCTTTTTTTGCCAATCAGTCCATTCTTTTCCCGTTCTTTATAGCCTCAATATCCTTTCTGAGAGTATTAGGTCATCCAAGCAGGTCTGGATCTCAGTTTTCTTTTTTTCCCTTTCTTTGGAGTACACATTTGAGATAGCTTATGCACTTCTACATTAAGAAAATGCCAAGTTTTTCAGTCAGTTTTTGCTCCAAGCTCATCAAATGAATTGACTTCAGTAACTTTCTTACATTGTCAGATTTATTACTATGAAATTGTGAAGCACCGTTAGAGGGTCTACTTTTAGCTTTCCATTTAATTTCAGCTGAGTTGGACAAGTCCAATGGGGGATAGGATTGTTTACAAAGAAATGTATAATTTTCCTCAGCATTTACTTAAACCATCAAAGTCTGCTGATTCAACAGTTGTTTCACAACATTTCAGGAGCCACCCCTAGGAATAAGTAGGAACTATCATTATTCCTACCGTTTTTCCAATCTTTATCCAGGAACTTTTGAAATATTCCAAATCAGTATGAGAAATATCACATCTCTTCAGTAGCGTTATTTCTCACATGATCCAAACCCTGCAGATCCAGTCCATAACAGATCTGCAGCCATACCTTACTGGGTATTGAATACAAAGATTAAGGTACCAGTTTCCCTACATACAACAATCTCCAAGGGAACTAGAACTTGTTGATCTACACAATTTCCTCACATGCTGAGCTCTCTCATGTTCAGGAATTCTAGGATTAAGACCTTGCTACTGTAAAGAAACTTTGATATTTTTATACATATAATATTCAATCCGTAAAACGTTCTGGTTTTTTTTGAGACTGTTTATCTCAGTCACATATTTAAAAATCCTCAGAAATGTAAACTCTAAAGAGCAAAGCCTTTTTCATTGTAAAGACCAATCACTCCATCTAGTTTTCCTTCTCCTAGCCTGAACTCCACACTTTTCACTTCACAGATTATTAGACTTATAGAAGAAATAATTTAGCTGATCATTATTGGCAATATCTGCTCTTAATGATCATGGAAAATTACTGCACTCAGCTCCATGGATGACTGACCTGCTCAGGAAAAGGGTCAGCCATGCTGAAGAGATTTTTGTTCTCTAAGTGGATCAGGGTTCTGAAGATCCTCAAGGGAAGGAGGCCAAGTTACCCTTCTCGTGTCTTTTTAGGTTCACTTTAAAACCAATGCTCATAAAAGGCACAAAACAGCTTCCACTTCCATCCTCTGTTTTTCTCTGTTTTTCCTAAAGAATCATCTTCAAAGTCTCCATCAAGGACATTTATAAAGAGTTTAAACTTATTATATCTATTGCACAGAATCATTATTAATCTGGGGATGTAGGCACCAAGTTGTATGTGACAGAAAATGTTACAGAGAGATGAAAAATATTCTACCCACTCTGCCACTCAGGCAGAGGCTACAGACTTCTACAAGTAATATAATGTAAAACCTCAGAATAGGACACCAGCCTAAATGAGGGATGAGTACAAATTACTCATGAGAAAATTACAAAGCAACAACTTATATCATTATTTACATGAAGAAAAGTAACATTATCACTATGCTGCCTACTCTACTGACTTTTTTTCTTGTTCAAAGACATATTGAAAATCACCCTGTAGGTCAGTAAACTCAATTAACTTCTTTTTTTCTATTATATGGCTGGAGCTCAGTGTACTTCCAGATGAGAAGCCTAGCTCCTAGATTCTGGAAATACAAGTGAAGTCACAACTGTTCAACAAGTGAATGCCATGGAAAAGTCCAAGATTGAAAAGATTACTTCCTGCAAAATCAGGAAAACTACTCAAAATTCCCCATAGAGATACCATTCTGTAGAAGTTTTAAAAAAAAATAATCATTTCATTCTGAAAATTTTGAGTTGGTTTCATTGCAGAACGGGTTTAAAATATTTCTTTGGTAATTTGAAAGAAGTATGTAAAGATGTACAATTAAATGTACTGATATAATTTGGCCTAAAAATCAAAACAATAAATTTGAAAAGAATATTTTACAAAAGTAATCAATACACAATCAGAGCAAAGCATATTCAAAATTAAGCAAGAAGTCTGAGATGTTTTGACTTTCTCACATCAAAGAACTATGGTCAACACTTGCTAGATGTAATATAATTTGGGTTTGACAAAAAACAATATTTTCCTTTGAATAGTTTTCAACAACTCTACCTCTGCTCCCAGCCAATACAAAGCAGTAGGGAAGGCAGCTGTACCTCCTCTGAAAAGCAGCTAAATTTGCAACTTTCTCAGGGCTGAACCTGATAAATCAGTCCAGCCTTCTGTGAACAAGAATTATAACTTGATATGGTATTGCCATAAAATTGTTATAATCAGTCAGACCAGTACTTCTTTTAACAAATGGATTTATAGAACCAGTTCCTTAACAGTATCAAATAATGTAGCTCCACTGATTCAATACAACTACTTTTATTTACATGGACAGCCGAGCCCATACCATTTATAACCAGTTTATTTTCCAATAAACCCCTTGAAACATAATAAAGTTCATTAGTTTCCCCTAAGAGTGTACATTCTGTGAAACCAGTTACACTTTAGTAGTATAAATGTAATTGCTTTGGAAGAAATTCAGGCCAGCATACCTCAAACTAATGCTTATGTAACTATCAAAGCTGGATGTCACCACGTGACTTTGTTGGTCATATATTGCTTGTTAGAGCTATGCATCACTGAAGTAAAGTCTTACAGAAATATAAAAATTGGATGGCCTACAGGAAAAGAAAAAGACGTGGGGATAAACTTAGATATCAGGCAAGGGATACAAACACAATTAATACTCATTGATTTCATGTGCTTGTCTTTTTAAACCCTTTTCTATCACTTGTGGGAGAAAAAGGCATAGAAAAAATGTAGTTACAAATATTCACCAATTCATTCTGTGAATTCAGAATTTAGACATTCTGATTTCCAGATGTTTCCACCAGCATCAATTCTACTTACATCTGTGCATAAAGGACAACATTTGAGACACCTCTTTCTCGGTGATACTATCTTCCCTGTCCATTGGACACTACACACAGTGCCTTGGTGGGAAAAGTATTCATGACCTTTTAGTTGTCCTGAATCACCTTCTGGATAAGGAAAGCCTAGGATCATCACTCCAGCAGCTGTAGCAGATGACAGAGAAGTTACCCTACAGGAGAGCAAGACACTGATTTGCCATACTTGCCAGGAGGTGGCTGGATGAGGCAGACACACTATGCCTTCTTTAGCCCCCAAAAGCATAGCTGGCACTGCCCCCCACCAGGCAGTTCTAAGTAAAAATGAAAGTTAAAGAGCATAACTTCAGAGCTGATGCAATGCAAGTTTGCTTCTGAGGATGTCTCAAACTATACACCTGAAAATCTGTCAGAGCAAGGATCAGATCTTGCAGCTGATTTTGCAAGTTAGTAAGCATCTTCCCCACAGTGTATTACAGCGCAGACTTTCTTCTCCTAAATTATTCCCTCCCTAGTTTTTACCATATAACAGTCACTAGTCCTATGTTATGCCATCCTCCAGAAAACTTCAGCTACCATGAACCCATTTTCTTCCCGTACCTCTCCTACAGGAAACAAGGGCTGGCACTACGGATGCTTTAATACTCTGAACTGTTACATAGAGGAGTTA
This sequence comes from Nyctibius grandis, assembly GCF_013368605.1. NCBI lineage: Eukaryota > Metazoa > Chordata > Aves > Nyctibiiformes > Nyctibiidae > Nyctibius > Nyctibius grandis. The sequence goes on along the minus strand of NC_090663.1, from coordinate 18,485,448 downwards.
TAGCAAGAGGAGAGTAGGAATGTATAATTATAGGATGAGAAATAATAGGATTAACTAAGAATGAATGGCAAAAGAAAAAGAACAAAACCTTTTCATGTGAGACATAAAACTGGAATTCAGTGGCAAGGTATACAAAAAAAGAGACTTTGAAATGTAAGTATTTTTAAAAAAGGATTACAAGAAAAAGAAGGTCTAAACTAATGGAAGCTGAGCCACCCAGAAAAGGAAATGACAAATATAACCAGAAATGTCAGATAAACTAAATTAATTAATTCTATGTTTTTGCAAACTTCTAGAGAAATGTGGAATTATATTCAAAATCGACTACAAAGTACTAAATATTTTGGCAGCAGTGATAGGATCCTTAGTATGAGAGTCTTGTCTAGAGACCCAAAACTCAAAAACTCAACTAAAGAGAGTAGTTAGCAAGATATAAAGAAAGAAGCATAGATTCAACATTGTCTATACCAACACTGAAAGTATATATAAGAAATTTAAGTTTTAGATAAAAGTATTCTAAATAACTGGTTTTAAATTTTATAAATGTTGTTAAAATTGTTCCCTCAAATATAATTTCAATTCTGAATGTATTAGAAACTTAATAGTCTGTAGAAATAAAAATAAATAAGATGAAGTTTCAGTGAAAAATTATGTTCCCTAAATAAAATGTAGGAGAATTTTCAAACATTAGCTTAAAATATATATCACTTGTGACTTACCAGATGCTTTACTTTCAACAGATAGGAATAAATTAAGCAACTTAGGATTCTAAGTTCCACTTTAAAAATTTTCACATCTAAAAATCGTATTTCCAAATGTTTTTAACTACTGAAGGATGTGAATAAGTATATAGTAGGACTGTCAAAGGCTTTTAATTAGGTTAGACAGCCAAAACTCATTGATTTTGAGAGGTGTCTGTTGAAAATCTCAAGAGATGTATACTTTGATCATTAACTGCCCATAAAACTATTACAAATCTGTTTCCGCTGTACTTTTAAATTTTTATTTACCTACTTTTGAAAAATACGCTCATAGAGACATGTCCAGATATACATCTAATGGTGAGAAAAATAAAATAGGTATTTACAGTAATAAAGTTAAAATTCTGGTTTGATGTTTGATTTTTCCAAGTTTTTCACTGTAGAAAGGTTTATTTCAAGAAAGAATAACAGAGATGTTTACTTAGTCAAATAAGCTTTTTTTTTTTTAAGCTTTAAGCAACGGATTTTGACATGGTAAGAGTGTTCTTTTTGGTATAACTACCACGTTTCAGCTGTAAAAGTGCAAGTTCAGAGTCCATTAGGCAAGCTCTTCATTGTAAGCAAAGCAGGCACGTTCTGTTTCTGATGGCAGGTAAGATTTCAGACTTCTAAAGACTAGCAAGCTTCATTTTGTCATACTGCAACCACTGTGCCCACATTATTATGTAAATGAAAACATTTCAGACAGGCTCGGAAAGGCATGGTAAGGACTGTCGTGTTCAGAAAGCAATGTCACTGCTAACCTCTAAGGTCATACTAGTCTCTTATTGAAGTGTCGGATAACACTGTGTTGATAAGTAGATTAGGCAAAATATTACTTTATTATTATATGAACAAACATTAGTCTTATCTGAACAATTTTTACATGAACTACATTTTCCACTTTTTTTCTGATGTATTGTTTCTTTAAATTAGCCAAGAATACTAGGGATAAAAAGAGACATGCTTTTGTTGTTGTTGCATGAACTAATAAAAACACTTTTATCAATCTCTCCTTTTGTGTAGGACACAACATCAAAATTAATTGTGTCTATCCTGATACAATGGAAGGCAATGAAACTGTGTTGTATATTTATTGAGTTTAATCTAGGATTAAATTATTATTACATAAAAATAGAAAATCCTGTTATAAATTATAGATATTTTATTCCCTTCCAGTCTTCTTATTCCCTGTACCAGGTGAAAGCTAAAATGGTTCTTGAAATCCTAGGGTAGTACATGCTACGTCGTAAATGTACAAAGCAGTGTGCTAGAAATTGGCTCTCTGGTTTCTGGTATCATTAAAAGAACTTGCCATCCTAATGCACAATAAATTGTGCTACAATATTATCCATTTATAGTAAAGGCTAAATGTGTAATACCCTTAGAATTGCATCTCACTAGCAATTATTTCTGCTATGGGTTATGACTTATATTTCTCCTGTACTTTGGGTAGGATAAAGCACGCTGCATGAGCACTGTCTTGTGACACATTTGTGTTACAGAGGTATTTGCCACCTAAATAAAACCTCCTAATAACAACAACCAAATCAAAAAGTGTTGTCAGGGAAACAACAAAGGCGGCAAAAAATTTCATGTATACCAAAACAAATACAAAAAAATACACTGGACAGCATACAAGCTTGATTATACATCCACTGAAATCCTAAATATTCTTTCTGCTAATGTCAGTGGATATGGACCATGGTCAAGAGAGGCTACATCTCTCACTAGTAAAGGTGAGAAGAAAGGTTAATAGAGAGTGTATTTATTTAGATTTTTCATAAATTTATCCTGACTGAAGTTGTTATGGCACTAGTAACAAACACTTAGGTTTCATAGTATCATAGAATCATTTTGGTTGGAAAAATCCTTTAAGATCATCAAGTCCAACCATTAACCTTGCACTGCCAAGTCCACCACTAAACCATGTCCCTAAGCACCACATCTACGTGTCTTTGGATGTAGTGACAACTGGAGTGACAGTGACCCTACTTTTGTCTTTTCTCTTACCAGACAGAAGGAAAACAATTGCTTTTTTCCACTGGCCATTGCTTCCTCTAGATCTTTATTTCGTCTCTGATGCAGGCTTGATCAGGGGACTTGGAAAAATGTAGAGTAAATCCCACAACAGGTACTTACAGAACATTGTAATCACAAGAAAGATTTTTTTTTTTTTTCCCTTTTCCTACCCCCATTAGTTTGAAATCAGCTTATTCCCTTACGGAAAAGGGGGAACAATGGTAAAGCATTTAAGAGGACTCACTGTGGATCTAGAGACTGATGAGAGTGGGCCTTGTTCCACCCAGCTGCCAAGGCTGATCACAAACTACTCATGCAGACGTAAGAGTGTACCTGGCCACTACAGGTCACAGTTAAGAGTAGCCACAGATTATACTAGTCACATTACTTGTGTGATGTTTCTTCTGGAAAATAGGATGCCCTAACCACCTTATCTCAATTAGTCAGCCAGGCTCGAGTAGATCTGTCTTTGCCTTATTTCCCTGCAGTAGAGGTACAGAACTGTGCCTTTCCTTCATGACTAGGTTTTTACCTAATTTAACACTTTGTGTAATATTTATTTCTGTACTTTCATATTCTTAACCCAGTTTCAAATGAGTACTGATTTAATAATCATGTCTTTCTGTCTCCCTCTGCCTGATTTTACCTCAAAAGTAACACCCATGTGCCCCCTCTCTCTACAGTTCTATAAAAGGGACATGATCAATGCAGGAAGGCAGATACACAGAACAAAAGCTCTTATAGAATACCTCCTTTTCCATTTTAGTGAAGATTGAACTTCAGAAAACCCAAGATGAGATATAAGAAGCTTAACTTCCAGTTATTCCTATGTTTGACCTAAGGCTGGAAAGGGGAAGCCATCATATTTTTAAGCATCTTTGCTGTACTCACATTCAGGTCAAGATCTCACAGCTGCTTGTACTTATATTTTAGTTCCTGGGGCCTCTTATGGGTCCTGCACAGTAGGCAATAACCAGAATGCAATGTAGCCCATCCCACCCCATCTATGACACATTCCTATTTTTCCTGGTCACACTGGGGGAGCAGGAATTTTCCAACTAGAAGCATTTGTCAAGTCCATACTCACATTCAGCCAGGGAGTACTTTTGTGCAGTAAGCATCCAGTGAGTGTTTTTCTCATTTTATAAAGGTCTTTTATATTCCCAGTACAAAATTAAACTAGTCTAAATAAGCAAGATTAAGACCTGCAAAATTACAAAGTTTTCCTACTTAAAATAAATATATTGATGTCACGGTTTTATAGCTGGGCCAGCTATTAAACCTATGGCAGATGCCCTCTGTTATCCCCCCCGCTCCCCCCAAAGGGAAAGGGAAAGGGAAAAGGGAGAGAGACTTCCGGGTTGGAAAGTTAAAACAGTTTTAATAAACTATAATAATGAAAAAGAGTATAATAATAATAATAGAAATAATCAAATATATACAAATATATATACAAAACCAAGATTGAGCTCCCCTGAAGTCAGCCACGTCACCACCGGCACTGCAGGGCAGGCTCCAGGAAGGCCCAGGCTGGGCCTAGCGACGGTCGAGAGCTGGATTCAGGGATGCACGGATCGGGATCGGGGGCAGCAGGAAAACAGACGGAGTCCTCCTTGGACACCGGCCATAGCAGAAAGAGAGCGAGACCCTCGTGATCCCCCCGCTTTATACCCGAGAAGACGTGTGTGGGAGGGAATGCCCTCGTTGGACAATTTTGGGTCACCTGCCCTGTCTGCTCCCCCGCTGCAGCTGCAACCCCCTTCGGCTCTTCACTCGTAAGCATTGAGGAATTCAGCAGTGACCTTGGTTTCTCTAAGAATAAGTACAGCAAGAGCCTTACTGCACAACATCCCTACCGGTGCCTCAGTGATAACTACAAACTTCGAGCGTTATCAGTCCTGGAAGCAGACACTGTCTGCAAACATGCAGTTAGTTTCAGAAAGTGCAGTTACTTAGAGGAGACTTAGCTGAAAGTAAAAATCACTGAAAGGAAAATAGGCCTGGTTTAGGCCAAACCAGGACAATTGAGTTTGACTTTACTAGTTGTACAACTCCACGTGTGTTTGATTAGTCATTTTCTGGGGAGGTGGTGAAAGGAAGAAAGCTTGGGAAAAAATACTGTAATATCTACTAAGGATATTTAGCTTTACTACTCTGATTCTTTGTGATGATTAAGCTTTTTTGCCTGCATAGGATGAGTCTCCTATTTCTAAATAGATTAAGGCCTTAATGGTAACCTGTTTATTTATTTATTTATTTTACTTATACTGAGCGTTTTATTCCCTAAAGTTCCTCTGACCTCTAATATAGCATGTAACATGTTGCCTTTAAAAAAAGGGCCTTTGCTCTTTGGTCACTGGGAATGTATCCTGCCATTTCCTCTGGTAAGTGTGAGGAAAAACTCTTCTTTGAAACTTAGGTTCTGGCTTTGGTCATAGTTGAAGCTTTTGACCTATCCATCAGTCAATGCTAACGAAACCAGAGTACACACAAAAGCATGGATTTTGCAAAATCAGACCAGGAAATAAGTAACTGCATTATGAAGGACAGGTTGTATCAGGCATTTTTTGCTTAAATATATTTTTTTTGTTTTAATATCGCAAGGCATCAGCTACCTAAAATGTTCTGCCTTATTTCTATTCCTTCTTTCATTTCCTATAGATGAAAGCAAAATACAACCCTATAAATTAGTCCATCAACCCTCTTAATTGTATTAACCAGAAACAAAATGCAATATCTAAAGTTAAATCAGCTTTATTCATAGAGAAAATAACCTATTAGGCTGAGATTTCTGCAAGTAACTCCTGTGTACTGTGCTGGGAATATTAATCCCCAAACACAAAACCTCACTTAGAAAATACACAATTCTTGCACTTTCTGCAAAGTCAAAGGCCAGCTTATGTTTCATTTAACCTGAGATTTTTTGTACCCTTTGTATCTATTGCTTTGCTAGTTCATAAACAAGAACAAACAGGTAGTTAAGGTTAGAGTTAGAACAGACTGAAATCAAAGTTGTTCAGGTGATTCAAAGACAATTGGAAGTGAATCAGGACAGATCAGCAGAAGTTAGCAGGCGCAGGGAAGCTCCCTGATAGCATCAAGCTAGTGGAGGCAGCTTCTGACATCATTGACCCTCCTGGCTCCCCAGTGGTGGGGAGAAAGAGAACAGTATAGCAACTCCTAGCTGGCTCTTACATGGCAGGACAAGACCTGGGGTATTTGCAGCTCTGCAGTGAAACACTCCTGGAATGCTGGAGCCAACCTCATCCACTTACTGACTGCTGAAAGATTTGTTAAATTCTGTTATTCTTCTTTATCATAGACATTAGATGTGTGTGTTTGCTCTACCTATATAAAATTCATTAGTTGTCTGTTTTTGATCTCTGACCAAAAAAAAAAAAGATCTGTAAGTAGAACGATGAAAGTTTAAGGAAACCACCTTAACTCTTGCTTGTTCTCAAATAGTGTTTCACACTTCAGGTTCCTAGGAGTAGCATCCATCAAATACCTATCCAATCCATTGAGGAACTGATCAAAAAAAATCACCAGTTTCTCAGAATCTGGTATGGCAAGTCTAAGAAAACAGACACAGAACACCAGGTGGGGTTAGATCATGGAAAGAAAACAGCTCACAATAACAGATGTAAAAATTAAGAGCTCTGTTCTGCTTTCAGAAAGACAGTCATACTCTAACCAATAAGTATTAGTGCAAATACAAATATGCAAGATAATGAACTAAGTCAATAAATAAAATAAAAAATAATAAAAAATACCCGTGAGCATCACATAATAGTATTTTTGTCCCAAATCTCTAAAGTATAAGGCTTACTTTTTCAAAACGCAATTCCTTATAAAGACAAACTTGTAGATGAAACATGAGCATCATAGGTGACAATAATAAAACCATCACTGTGGCCTTCCCCTCAATGAACGGAGTCTTCATTTCATTGAAAAAAAACTAGCTCTGCATAGCTTGACAGGAAATTAGGTGAAGGCATACCAGTTGCTGTACTGATCTCAGGTCTTAACTGCTCCACGTGACCTGTTATGCTGCATGAAAGTAGTGAGAATGCTCCAAGCACTCACAGAAATTATATAGTACAGTTTCATTATGACTACATAAAGCGAAAACTTTAGTAACGTGAAGTCTCTTTACTCTGACAGTTAAGATAAAGCACATAGTAATCTTAGCAAACTTTATTGCTAGGAAGAAAGAAAAGTAAAGCAATGCTTATCATCATAACTTCTCCCAATTAATGAAACCTGTCTGGAGTCAAGTTTCATTTTGTGAGCTATAGGTCTTAAGTGTTCAGTGCATATATTTCAGCTCTCAAGGGTCCTTTTCAAAGAGTCGAGGTATGAATTTAGTCAAGCTTTTCAAAGTTTTCAGATCAAGGTTTTCCATGTTGGTATTTCCTGTCTGGGGGCTGTGGTGCAAAGGATTTGACAAAGGGGTTTCATTTTAGGACAATTTCCAAATATTGGTACTTGGGAGAAGACATACTTCTAGTCTAGACTACAGAGGAATGTTGCAAGAGCCGAGACACAAGCATAGCACCAGGTTTTTCCCTTACAATCCAGGAAACATAAATCTAGGAAAATTTCATCATTTTAGCCATACCATTCTGGTCATTGTTTCATTAAATGCCTTAACAGAAATGTATATATTCCCTTTACCCATCTGATGGAAAAAGGAGTAAAATCTAATACAAGGTACCAAACAAAATGCATACTCCTAAACATTGCTGTTTTCCAGCTACATTTCTGGTACCAGAACACTAAAAAGGTCAATGAACATCACTGGACAACCACACATAAAAACCCACAAAGATGCAGACATGTAAGCAAGCTGTACATGTCACTGTTTAAATCACCTGCTGCTGAGAATACCAAAGTTGTCTACAATATTAACTTTGTCTCATCATAATTTTTTTTTTGGAAAAAAAAAATGCTGTTAACCTCCCTTTATACAGTCAGGAAACGAAGCACAAATCATAGAATCATAGAATCCTTTTTGGTTGGAAAGGACCTTTAAGATCATTGAGTCCAACCATTAACCTAGCACTGCCAAGTCCACCACAAAACAATATCCCTAAGCACCGCATCTACTCGTCTTTTAAATACCTCCAGTCAAATGAAGGATTTGACTAGAACAGCAGTCAGAAGAGACTCAGTTTTCTAAGCCCTTTAGGCGGAACACTTGACCCATAAATATGGCCAGAATATTTATACTGATATTGCTTGCATAGCTTTTTTTTGCTACTATAAAATTAACTGGCCGTAGCACATACGACACACACGGTAAGGTATGGAAAGGATGAAAGAAAAGTCCATCATGACATAACGAGAGATGCTCACATCACAAAGTTCTGGAATCGTGCCTCAATCTAAGCTTTCCCAAAATTCAGACATGTTTGGACTCAAGTCTTCACTGGTCTCTGAGAGGCAGATCTAATCTGATAATGCTCAAAGACAAAAGAAAATTAAGACATTAGGAAAAAACCTTATTAATTATACATTCTCCTGTGCATAACTCTTGATATTTCATCTGTTAGTACTTAGTTATTCTCTCTCATTCAAATTGCTCTTTTCCTGTTTCGTATTGTTTTTTCATATATTAATTAGATTTCAATGTTTTGAGTGGATCACAATTTCAGGATTTATTTTTACACTAGAATAATATGGAGGGCTAAGAGCCCAACACACCTGTATTCTCAGTCATGGATTTCCACTGAGATAGTGCATAGCTTTAACAAATTTACAACCCCTTCTCTAAACAATTATATTTCATAATTCTCATATTTATGAACAGCCATTTCATAGTAATAAGTGGCTCCAACTGGTAGTAGAGCACAGTAGTGTTAGGCACCGTATTGATAAGCAGAAGACGACAATCCTGGTCATGGTACCATTTAGAAGGACAAGACACAGAAAGAGTAAAAGTGGAAACAGTACAGGGAAGTTAAATGGCTTTCTCAGGACCTCACGGTGCTAAGTTCAATGTGTTTAAAGCAGACAACATGACAGCTCAGGGGTTGCGTTTCAGAATTTTCACAGTACATATTTGGGCTTACAGATTTCTTGTCTCATTTCTAAAGGCCAGTTCCTGAAATGTGTCGAAAACTTTCTGTGGGTTGAGGTCATTCAGCACCTTGCAAGACTGACCCTGATTTTCAGAGGTGCTGAGCGCACACAGCTCCTGTCGACTAGACTAAGAGTTCACAGAACCTCTGAAAATCAATTCATGTCTAATGGCCTTTTCACCTGTCAGAAATAATTGCTGCTTCACAGGAGCATACTAATTCAGTCACTGTTTTGTATTTAAAGGAGGCTATTTATTTTTAGCCTCCTTGGAAACTGATCTGCTAGGGAGAAAAATCAGGAACAAATGTGTCCCAAAAGGAAAATAGGTTTTATATGAAACACTCATTCTGTTGATTGTCAGTCATAAAAAATACATATTTTAATAGTTCTTTCCCTTGCAGAAAAATCTGTTTAACCAATCTGATCATATAAAAAAAAATCTTTCTTCTAACATTAGATAGTTAGCTGGATATTCTCTCCTGGGATATATCTTTTACCATTTAAGAAAAGTCCTTAATACCAGTAGAAGCAGAATAACATGTAACAGGGGGTGTCCTTTCTTTAGCTGGATCTGTGCCCAGGCGTTGGAGAACTTTTTCACTGAAAGGTATTATCTTCAGACTTCTGAGGAGAAGGAACACGCCCCCACACAATCCAAAGTGAATCAAAGTGAAGACGCTTTATTAAGCATAAGCTGTCCCTTTTATACATTTTGTACTTTCCCTGGCTGTAAAAAAGTGCATTGCTACTGGTTAATATTACTAAACATACTCTTCTTTGATGTGTTGATTGGTCACTGCTCTGCCACTGGTCTTTTCTTAATTGGCTCCATCAGTTCTTGTTTCTTCTCCTCCATGTTTGGCTCCCACTGGCTACTCCCTCAATTCTTGTTTGCTCAGCTACTGTTTTTCCTCATCTCTCCAAGGTCGGCTTGTTGACACTAGCTACATGAATCTTGTCACGCAGCTAGGCCCTCACTCCATACTCTCATACTTCTGGCTCATTACATGACCATTCTCCTCCAAAAACCCCTCTACAGACTTCCTCCTGATGCCTTCCAGCCTTTAATGTTCCCAAGGATAGCACCTTAATGTAATCTTCTGCTGTTGTAAGACAAGTTTGGAAATTAAAGCAAAGCTTTTAAATGAGTAAAATGTATACATGTGAAAGGATATGGCAGCAGGGCCACATCCTAAAGTGCAAGTCTTTTCAATCAATATTAAAATGCACATTAGGAAATGGTAAGCTGCGTGCCTTGGCTGTAATTTTTAACAAAACAGCTCTATTGGGATAGCATAATGCGTACAAACTCAACATAAAGTTCTAGATTTCATGTCCCTGCAAGCCTTTCCTCACAAGGTTAAACTTCTGCATGGTTAGAGACCCGTCTTTTCAAGTGCAGCACCAAGGAGGCATTTGTCTTGTCTCTAGATCAGATCTTCAGTTCCCTTATCTACTAAACTTATATTTCAAGGACAAAGTGAAGTTTCACTTTGAGAATTTAACAAAGGAGAAGAGCTATGAACACTTCGCTTTTATTTAAAGCTTTTTAGTCCAATATATCTTCATATCTATTTTTGTATATATACATGTATCTGAGAACAATCTGTGTGATTTTGATAAACTATGCAATGCAAAAACGCTAAGTACGTGGTTTTGATGCATGGAAAATATTTCCATATGGACCTGCTTAACATGTATCCCTGGGTAAATTCCATTGGTATTCAGATTTTGAAAGCTAGAATGGTAAATCAATAGTGTGCATATATCATAAGACTTACTAGCCCCTAATGTCTCCTAGCTGTCCAGGGACGTGTTATGGCTCAATCCTATTTTCAGGGAAGTCAATGACTAAATGGTATCAAGGACCATAGCTCCCTCCCTCACGCAGGTGTTGGAGATTGAAATTAAAAATTACTACTCTTTGTACCCTGGAGGCTGGATGTCCCAGAGCAGTAGGGCTGTATCCCAAGGAAAACAGCTGGAGGCTACTGTGACGAACACTGCAGGGGGAAAAGAGAAAAAAACCTTGTTACTGTTCTAACACTGTACATCACCAGCATTCTGCATACGCATCTTTTCTAACTTAAGAGAGTCTGGATGTTTCTGAGGAAAGCATACATTTCCTTTTTAATTTCTCACTGTGATAGAGGTAATAAAAATCACTTAATCCACGTAGTCTGTCCTTTACTGCAGTTACAAAATGTGAAAACTGCACTTGACAGTCTGGCCATGCGGTTAATATAAGCTGTAAATGGGTATTTCCCATGGCTAACCTTCATATTTTTATTTTATTTATGACCTGTTTTTTAATGTAATTTCAGCCCACATAGTATTGCAGTGTGTAACTTTCTTCCTCGCACCTTATCACTATAGAAGAATATAAGTCTGTTGTCAGAGGATGTAGGGAGGCAACTAGGAAAGCTAAGGCCTCCTTGGAATTAAACCTTGTAAGAGAGGTCAGGGACAACAGAAAGGGCTTCTTCAAATACATTGCAGGTAAAGCCAACACTAGAGGCAATGTAGGCCCACTGATGAATGAGGTGGGGGCCCTGGAGACAGAGGATAAAAAGAAGGCGGAGTTACTGAATGCCTTCTTTGCCTCTGTCTATACTGCTGGAGGCTGTCGGGAGGAGCCCCGGACCCCTGAGGCCCCAGAAGAAGTCAGGATAGAGGAGGAATCTGTCTTGGTAGATGAGGGCTGGGTCAGGGACCAATTAAGCAATCTGGACGTCCATAAATCCATGGGCCCTGATGGGATGCACCCGCAGGTGCTGAGGGAGCTGGCGGAAGTCATTGCTAGGCCACTCTCCATCATCTTTGCTAAGTCGTGGGCAACGGGAGAGGTGCCTGAGGACTGGAGGAAAGCGAATGTCACTCCAGTCTTCAAAAAGGGCAAGAAGGAGGACCCGGGTAACTATAGACAGGTCAGCCTCACCTCCATCCCCGGAAAGGTGATGGAACAACTTGTCCTTGGTGCTGTCTCTAGGCACATCAAGGATAGGGGGATCATTAGGGGCACTCAGCATGGCTTCACCAAGGGGAAGTCATGCTTAACCAACTTGATAGCCTTTTATGAGGACGTAACCCGGTGGATAGATGATGGTAAAGCTGTGGATGTGGTCTATCTCGATTTCAGTAAGGCGTTTGACACGGTCTGCCACAGCATCCTCGCAGCTAAACTGAGGAAGTGTGGTCTGGATGGTCGGGTAGTGAGGTGGATTGTGAACTGGCTGAAAGAAAGAAGCCAGAGAGTGGTGGTCAGCGGGACAGAGTCCAGCTGGAGGCCTGTGTCTAGCAGAGTCCCTCAAGGGTCGGTACTGGGACCAGTTCTATTCAATATATTCATTAATGACTTGGATGAGGGATTAGAGTGCACTGTCAGCAAGTTTGCTGATGACACAAAACTGGGAGGAGTGGCTGACACAACGGAAGGCTGCGCAGCCATTCAGAGAGACCTGGACAGGCTGGAGAGTTGGGCGGGGAGAAATTTAATGAAATATAACAAGGGCAAGTGTAGAGTCCTGCATCTGGGCAAGAACAACCCCATGTACCAGTATAAGTTGGGGACAGAGCTGTTGGAGAGCAGCGTAGGGGAAAGGGACCTGGGGGTCCTAGTGGACAACAGGATGACCATGAGCCAGCAGTGTGCCCTTGTGGCCAAGAAGGCCAATGGCATCCTGGGGTGTATTAGAAGGGGTGTGGTTAGTAGGTCGAGAGAGGTTCTCCTCCCCCTCTACTCTGCCCTGGTGAGGCCGCATCTGGAATATTGTGTCCAGTTCTGGGCCCCTCAGTTCAAGAAGGACAGGGAACTGCTAGAGAGAGTCCAGCGCAGAGCCACGAAGATGATTAAGGGAGTGGAACACCTCCCTTATGAGGAGAGGCTGAGGGAGCTGGGTCTCTTTAGCTTAGAGAAGAGGAGACTGAGGGGTGACCTCATTAATGTTTATAAATATGTAAAGGGCAAGTGTCATGAGGATGGAGCCAGGCTCTTCTCAGTGACATCCATTGACAGGACAAGGGGCAATGGGTGGCAAGCTGGAACACAGGAGGTTCCACATAAATATGAGGAAAAACTTCTTTACGGTGAGGGTGACCGAACACTGGAACAGGCTGCCCAGAGAGGTTGTGGAGTCTCCTTCTCTGGAGACATTCAAACCCGCCTGGACGCGTTCCTGTGTGATATGGTCTAGGCAATCTTGCTCCGGCAGGGGGATTGGACTAGATGATCTTTCGAGGTCCCTTCCAACCCCTACATTCTGTGATTCTGTGATTCTGTGAACCCTTATTCTGTTTCCCTCTGGAAGGAAAACTATACAGTACTATGCAAATCACGCTGTCTTTTCTTCCTGACTTGTGCTCTTCAGCTCCCATTGCTTTGGGACCCTTACTTTCACAGAACTGTTCTTCAGCTGAATTAGGAGATTACTTGTTTCATTGTTCTTCTGTCTGGATGATATTCTCATTGAAAATATTCATCTGCTTAGAAATTAACGTTGTAAATGGCATTGACTAAGAAATTCTGTGTTATGGACCAAACTGCATGTCAATAGATGTCACTTCAGTTCCTGATTTAAACCAATAAACTGGTTGATACAGGAAAAATTTAACATGTTCAGAAAGTTCTCTTCCACAGTATATGCATGCACTGCATTGCCACTTTTACAGCCATGTTTATATCAGAGACCATATATATCTCTTCAGCATATATTATGAGAAATGTATTAAAATATGCATTTGTTTGTTTTGAAATCTATTTTCCTACTTCCCTTACTTTCTTGGAAATCAAAGCTTAGATATATCGGGAACAAGCTAATAACCCTGGCAGAAAAGTGTGTGATTTCAGAAAGGTGTGAGAATTCTGTAATTCTGCGGTTCTGTGAAAGGTATAATGAAATAGACAAACATTTGATGTAATTATATTATTTAATGGTTTTGCTCAGCTGCAATGCTTCATCTTATCCACTGTCTCTTTTGGGATGTGAAAGGTATGTCAATTTGTGTGATATGATAAGACTTTGTGGTAAGGCTAAATATTCCTTGGCGATATACCCTACCTCATCTTTTCACGTTACTGCAGAGCTGGAATGCTGGTCTACATAAAAGTACCTTAAGTACACAAATTCCTTATGTATAGATGGGATATGTAACACTACAATATACTTCAAATTTTCAATCAGTGAAGAGGAGTTAAACTAAGGATGGGGAAAAAAAAAAGAAATTAAACATCCCCAGTAGTTATGCCTTAGTCCTCTGGTCCTCAAATGCCTTTAATCAAAGGCAATCATTTCTCCTTTGATTGCTATCATAGCACTTCAACAGCATCTTAATAACAGTTTTTCAAGTAAAATAATACTTCCAACCATTTCCTTACTTGCTCCACAACATCTATTTGCAACTCTATGCTAAAGAAGACTAGCAGCAAGCTGACTTCGAGTGAAGATGTAGTGATCAGACAACAATCTATATTTCAGGTCACCGGAAAGGCCATGTTGAAGAAGCGTTACAAACATTTGCTGGATGATGTGAAGCTGAGTGTCTCACTCTAGATCAGAATTTATTGCACTCCATCTGTCAAAAAAAGTGACAAATTACTGCAGCTGGGGAAGCTCTTGCCTTCCCAGCAAACAATACATTGGAGAGGCCAGTTCATTAGTCACCCATCTTTATTTCAGCATTTCAATTTAATATAATTGTAATTAATTTTGTATCTCAGAAAATAAAATTTTAGAAAATTGGTTTCTGACTTAAGAAAAATGTTTCCATTTGTACAGTTTTTGCTGATTGTCTTTTGACCAACCTGGTATAAAAAGAGACAATGCAATTCCAATTCAGTATCTGTTCTTATTTTGATAAAGTTATAAAAGTATTTACTTTACATGGATTTCAGTTTACATCAAAGCCATGCTTGCAGTGCAGCTTGTATTACCAAAGAAGGGTTATAACTTGTCCTCCAATAAGAGGCATGCTATAATATTTAAATAAAATTAATTGAGATGGAGTTATAATGCTATAAGTGGCTTAGATTTGATGAAAGTCAAACACTTTAGACTTCAGTGCAAACTCATTTGCTTCAATGAGAGGAAAAAGATATGACAACTGGATTCCAAAGTCCCAGAAGTCATCAAAGATAAACTGCAGATTTGGGGTAAATAATGTAAATTGAAAAAAAAAAAAAAAAGACTAAATGCAAGCTTTCAGTAAAAAGAACCTTCAGGCACTCACCTCAAATTCTTGTTACCTGCCACGGGCATTAAGGTGTGTTGGCTTTGTTTAAACTGTTTATAAGGAATGCAATCCGCCCGGGAGAGGTTACATGAGAAGAGGCCTTTTCCTAACAAGACTTTTCAAGTGCACAGTGTTCATTGAAGCTCAGCTCAGCACACAAAGGGAGGGAGAAAGAGTCTCTGAGAGGCCTGAAGTTACTTCCCTGTCTGTCCTAAAGGTATAGCACAGACAAGAATGGAAGTTTCTTGATGGCACCGCTGATCTGTTTCAGGACAAGGACTTACATAGCTCTTCATCTTTTCAGTTTGAGACTTACTCTCCATGTATGAAAGACATTTCCTGCACTGAAATGTACAGCTGTAGTATCACCAAATAACTAATAGATTTTTATAGCACCATATTGTCATCCAGCAGCGAAGTCCCCCCACAAAGGAGGCAAAGGTTCAAATCCCATTCCTGAAAACAGCTCCTGAGTTTATTTGGACTGTTGTCAACCATGGAGAGCTACACAGGGCAGAATAAACCATACGCTCCTTGGAGGCTTGAATCCAGCTCAGCTGAGCTCACTGGAGAAACAGTTTCTCAGACCATTCCCAGTGTCTTTTTCATGGAAGTAAGCACCAATTACCTAACTGTGACTATATGTATACACATGGCCAAGAGCACTCAGTGACTCAGTAGGAGTGCTATAAATGCTACAGGATTTGGATCTCCAAGGTAAAAATAGTAAGTGGAGATCTGTAGAGACCAAATCTTCATCTGAGCTCCTCACAAGCTTTCAGTCAGTACTTGGAAGGAAAACAGAAAAGTGATCCAGTGCTTAAACAGCATTAGTCATTTGCCTCAGGATTTAAATAAGCAACATATGTAAAAGTTTCATGCGAAGAACACAGCAGCACAATGCAGTCTAAAGCTCCCTTTATTCTAAAATCAAACTTTTCTATCAAAATCTACAAAATCTATTGATATAGAAGTGTTTACTCCTTTATAAAACTCTAACTAATGCCAATGACTAAAATTCGGAGCAGGAAAATTAAAGTAACTGGTGATTATCTGTCCCCAGGTGTTATTTACAAAGATTATAGCTGTTCTTAATACTGCCTATCTAAGCATGATTTGAAGTGTCACTGGTATAATTCCTTCTCTTCTTTTTGATGATGCTGAAAAACCAAAAGATTGAAAGACAAGGACTGAAATAAAATAAAGATTTCAGGTTGTCATTTTCAGAAGTATTTGAGAACATTTTTAGTTATAGAAAGGACCCATTCAGATGTTGTTATGTAATTCTGATTACAGATTTCATCATGGTAACTGGGGACAGATTTAGGCGCACATGATTATAGCAATTTGACTTTGGACACATGCCTTATTTTTTTTCAAACTGAATGAATTCTACACGATTGGATAGGAAATATTCATTCAATCTTTCTTGAAAGGATTTCACCTTCCCACTTTTTCTCAGGCTTGAAATAGCATATGAATAGGCTTTCTCAGGGATATTTCATCTTCCACGTAAATTACAAACTAGAAAATACAGCAGTACAAAACATAAAAATTTATCAGCTAACAAGAATTTTTATCCTGTCTCCAGACTATGTGGTGTTTCAGACAAAAAGTCTTCCAATGACTTTAATTTATCCTGCCTCATCCTATGATGTAGTCTTACTTTGCATAACATCCAAAAACTTTGACATTTCTTAAGCCAAAGATAAATTTTTGAGTTGTTGCTCAAATACCTTTCTTAGTTTATTGTAATAATTTTGCTGAGATACATATAGCAAGTGGGTAATTCCTGTTAAAAATAAGGGGTCACAGGACATGCCCAGGGCCCATGGTCTTCTTGTCTTGGAACTTCTGCATTCACTTATTTGCACAATATTATTATTCAGGTACAATGATTCAGTTCTCATGATACAAAAGATAAATCAATCCCCAATTCAAATTTAGTAGCACAGAACTGTTACAACTGTCAGTGAAATTAATGGTATTTGGGAACACCTTGCTGACATAAAGGCTAAGGAAACTCTAATATTCTACCTATGAAAAATCAAACTGGCACATGAGAATGAAAAATCTGGGTTCGTTTGAGTCTTTTCTATCTGTACATAAGTATTGCAGGCACAAATGCTTACTTCTGATAGAAATTAAAATACTTATTAAATCAAAGGCTCCTGAAAACAGACTTGTAAGAAACATTAATAGTATGATTTCACAAATAATAAATCCAGAATACCTGTTACAGTCCTCCAGTGTGATGTCTTGAATGTTGTACTTTTTCAAACTAGTTCTTGTGAAGTAGAATATAACTCTTAAAAGCATCCAAATTGATTAGGAAAAAAAAGAAAACCCTGAAGTAGTGGAAAATGCGCAGCAAGATCTAGTAAATTTGTTTCAGTGGACTACTGTCCAATTTCCCTCAGCCACCTTGCAGGAAGACTTCGGCAGGCTGGAAGAGCGGGCTAACAAGAACCTTATGAAGTTCTGCGATGACAAGTGTAATGTCTTGCACCTGGGAGAGCATAATCCAGGAGCGCAGCACAGACTAGGATCTACCTGGCTGGAGAGCAGCTCTGTGGCAAGGGACCTGGGGGTCCTGGTGAACAAGCTCAATATGAGTGAACAGTGTGCTGCAATGACAAAGAAAGCCAACAGGGTGCTGGGTTCCACCAACAAGGGCATCACCAGCAGAGATCAAGAAGTCATTACCCCATTCTGCTCAGCACTTGTCAGGCCACACTTGGAATACTGTGTTCAGTTCTTGTCCCCACTATACAAAAAAGATGTGGACAGGCTGGAGAGGGTCCAGAGAAGGGCCACAAAGATGATCGAAGGACTGGGAAGCCTGCCATATGAGGAAAGGCTGAGAGAACTGGGTTTGTTCAGCCTTGAGAAAAGAAGGCTTAAGAGAGACCTTATCATCATGTTCCAGTATTTAAAAGGTGACTACAAAGAAGATGGAGACTCCCTTTTTATAAGGAGTCACATGGAAAAGATGAGGGGTAATGGGTACAAGTTACTCCTGGGGAAATTCTGATTGGACACAAGAGGAAAACTTTTCATGATAACAACAATCAGCCATTGGAATAATCATCAGAGGGAAGTGGTGAATTCCCCAACAGTGGACAGTTTTAAGATTCAGCTGGACAGGGTGCTGGGTCATCTTGTCTAGACCCTGCTTTTGCCAAGAAAGCTTGGACCAGATGATCCTCGAGGTCCCTTCCAACCTGGTATTCTATGATTCTGTGATTTCTGGTCTGTATTGACCTAGTTGCAATGTCTACAATATTCTTTCTAATCTCTTTCCGTCTTCATTGTCAGATCATACAGCTGCCTTATATCAATTTTGTGGTCTCCTTTATTGGAGAATCTAAGCAGACTTTATTTCCTACATTAGCCCTGCAGGTAGGGTGCACAGATCCATCTCCTGTGATGTGATTGTGTCTATGCACCTCCTGCACTTGTATCACAGATACTTCTACACTTAATTACCACCAAGGTCCTCTTTAAGTGTCACTGTGTGAGCTAAACAGATCTAGCTTCTCACAATTATCACTGCCAGGTATGCGTTTTGAATCTTGTGTCATTCTTGTAGATCTTATCTGAAGGCTCTCTAATTTAACAAGATATTTACTGGTCTGTTATGAGACTGGATAATAGTTCTGGTAGAGGTCACCCTTCAGTGCCGATATAGAAGCAACATAACCCTACTGTGTGTTTTTCTATTAAACTAAACTATTTAGTTTAAATAATAGCTTTAAACAACAGTAAATAATAGTTTAAACTAAATAGATTAGTTCAATGGTTTAAGTTATTAAACTGCTTCCAAGGATAGTATCTCCTCTTCAGTTATTACTCTATACTACAAGCCTGCATTTCACTAAAGTCCTGAAATCATACAGTCACTTTTGAATCCCCAACAACAACTGCATTTGAAGACCTATCAGTTAGTTTATAATCTGCTCAGTGCCTGACATGTCAATTTTGATCATGTCAGTTGGACTACACTGAGCACTGTGTGAAAGTCTTTTGGGACAAGTTCTTCCTACAGTTATTCCCATAGCTCTAACGAATGAAGATATTTTTTTTTCTTCTGGTTCCTGCAATCTTTTCCACAGATTGTTCCTTATTTTGATGTACTTACTCCTGTAAGAGGGCCTTGTTACCTACAAAGAACCCTTAAAAATTATTGTATTCTTCTAGAGAAAGATACAATATACAAATAAAGTAAATGAAAAGACATTACAGAGTGAAGAAAGAATGGCCATGTGTTTGATACGCATGTCAAAAACCCCCATGATGACCCTTAGAGAAAATTTAGTGAAAGTAACAATACATAAATGGCACTCCTGTGGATTTATAGTTAACTTTCTGGTTGGAGTTAACCTCCAATCTGGTTTTAAATGTCAAGAGAATTTTAATATTTTCAAATATTTCCCAATGATTCCATAAATGTATAATTCAAATCCAATGCAAAAATAAAGAGGTTTGGCTTGAAAACAGAGGGACGGAGTTCCTGCCTGACATTTGCATCATAAATCCAGCCAGGAATCAGAGTGCACTAGCCCACTGAAAGCTGTAGAATTCTAATGATAAACAAGCACACTGGGAGGCACAGCATTATCGCTAAATGGATTATTTATGTTAGTTCTCAAAACAAGTAAGGGAGGTGAATAATCCTCTTCAAATCTCAAGGCTGCTGATCAAATAAAAATTTCCAATTACAACAAAAAATTTGGCTCCTAGAAATATATTGGAGCTCCTTGAGCTTTTCTTCCCTCAATTCAGGAAAGAAAAATTTGTTCCACAGCTGCAAAGAATCAATTTTTGGTACTCTTGAATTAGGATTTAAGTTCCCTGTGGGACTGCTTAAGCTTTCCATCCCCTTCAGCTCTCTGTGGGAGGCACCCATGGTTCCGAGGAAAAACACTTCTGAGGCCAG
The DNA here is from genome assembly GCF_013368605.1 of Nyctibius grandis. Taxonomy (NCBI): domain Eukaryota; kingdom Metazoa; phylum Chordata; class Aves; order Nyctibiiformes; family Nyctibiidae; genus Nyctibius; species Nyctibius grandis. The sequence continues at coordinate 18,465,435 of NC_090663.1, read as the reverse complement.
GCCAAGTTTGGAGCTAGACAGCATGGCCAGGTGTTGAAGCCAAGTCTGTGAACCTCCATGGCACAGAGGTCCTACAATCTCAAAACTGAGGCGGGGTAGCAGGAAGATTCACATCCAGAAATTCCTGCTTTTCTTCCCACTTTGTGCCAGACTTGGAAGGATTTTGTCTCAGGTACAGGAGGGGAAGCATGTTTTTCACTTTCAGTTATGTATAACCTTGAAAAATTAGGCCAGTCACAAACCTGGTAGGTTTGCGCATGATTTAAAGGTAAAATTAACACCACATGTACAGGCAGTGATCAAAAGCACAGTGGAATCAGTGGGCAATTTTCCACTGAGATCAGTGGGCTCTGGATTACACCCATGAAGCCTGACTAACGAGGCGTTATGTGGACTAAAAGTACAGGTTAAACTAGAAAATACAGTGCTTCTGTGCCAATGGGATTCTGGATCTCTTTGGCTTCCCATAGACTTAGTGGTGAATAGCATAAAGGGAACAGAAAGTCCCTTGCCAAGCTATCGTGTACAGTCAGACCCCACGCTCTCACAGAGCCCATGGGCTCCAGGCCTGCAGAAATAAGGACCCCAGCTCACTGAGAGAGCCTCGATGTCACATACATTACCACTGTTTTATGAACTATAACACTAACAGCATGCATTTCCTTTTTTCCCCTCTCTCTCATGTATATGCATCTGTTGTGCGTGGAAAGGTGAGGTTATATCCATTTTTAAATGTCTATATATGTCTAAGGCAGGCAGAGAGAAAGCACTGTTAGGCATTTTGAAGAGCTGAGTCAATACCTGAAAGTCTTGCAGAATGAACTTATGACCAGACTCTTCTTCACAGTAACATATCTTGTAAAGAACACATAATGAGATGCAATAATCTATGGTAGGAAGATTATTACTGCTTTATGTTTAAATGAATTTCGCTCATCAAAAAGGAATGCCATACTATTTTTGTACAGATTTTCTATCACCAGCACTGCTAAGAAGCATTAGATAGTGGCCAAAACACTGATATACTTTTCTTTCTCACTGCATCTCTGCAAAAACACGATTCGGACCAGTTAGGGAACAAAATAGATGCTGTGAGCTGTGAGCTCATTATCAACAGAGAAGATTTTAGATATGGAAGTGGCCAGCAGGAGCAATGGCTAGGCATCCCAAAGTATCTTAATTCATAGAAATGAAGAATACACCTTGTAGTGCAGACAAAAAAGAGGAACGTGGGCACTCCTGACATTTGCAGAGGCAAAGTATTGCCTATGAGCTGTTCCTACCAAAGCTACAACACTCGGCATGAATAACGACCTTGCAAGAAGCGGATGATTTTCCCTTCTTCTGCAGAAGGCCATAAATCCCACACAGGCCCGCAGGGACTCAGAATTCTCTTCATTTTAAAAAAGTACTAGTAAATTGCTGTTTTATATACTGTCCTACACAGACTGCTCGTGCTGAGTCAGTTCTCATCCTCTCCTTCCTGCCTTTCTTAACACCAAGCAACTTGGAGAGTTGCTACTTCACTTAAACTGGTTAACCAAAGCTTTAAACATTATCTCAGGAAATTTCAATAAAGTCAAAAATATCATATTTATCAGATAGATAAGATTTAATTGAGACTGTGAGTCTTAATGTTTCATTGCTTATAGAGCAGTTGCATACCGTAATGTGCATCAAGACACCAATCAACCCCTCTCACCCTTACAACATAGTCCATGGAACGTTACTGAAAAGAAGATGTGACAGAAGCACAAACGATCACACAAACCATGGAGTCATCATGTAGAACAAAGGACTGCATCTATATTGATATTTTGCATTTAAAGTATCTCGTGAAGTTTGTATGTCTTTTCTTCAGTCCAATCACAAAGCTGCAGCAGCAAAAAAAGGCTGCGAGTACAAAACAGAGCAGAGATAAATGTAGCAGAACTACTTTGTCTATTTAAACTGTTTCTGCTCTAAACAATACAAAATTTGTTTAGCTTCAGTATTCTTGTACATCTAATTATTTTAAATAACATTGACTTTATGCAATAAAAAAATTTCCAACTGCACAGAATATAACAATGTAAGCAACATAAGTCTATGGTGTAAAGAGAAATGCTGGTCAAAACACTGCAATTCTGTGGACAGCAACTTAAATATGTCAGACTGAAGTGGACTACATATTCTGAATTTCTGAACCTGGACAAAACTACTAAAATCTTATTGTCTTCAATTATTCAAACAGCATTTGCAAATACGGCAGCATGTTTTCTATGAAGAAGCTCATAAGTAACCCTGTAACAAGAGTTCTCACCATAAATTACTCGAGAGATAATTTATTTATAACATTGAAAAAATTAGTTTTCCTAATTTTGTCACAGTTGCTGATCACTTGTAATTAATACTGTCTAAAACCTGAATAGAAAACTACTACTTGCAGTGTTCCTTGGTCTCTTTTCTACCAAGCGATGCACTTTTGACTGTGTTCAGTACGGAGCATGGGAAAACGTGGGCGTACGATTCTCAGCCCTGAAGTCAGGAGCTACTGCTGAACTTGGCAGGGATCAGGATCCAGCAGCAGCTGCTTCTCACGAAGGTTATGCGATCCCTCTCATGAGAGGCGAGGCAAGTCGACCTGCTTCTTCACTCCTGCCAGGTGTTCAATGCAGCCGAGGTCCCAGTATGCACAGAAAGCAAGCCTCGCATCCCTGAATGGGCTGGTGCCTGCCCTTTTGCTGAGGTCAGATCTCACTAGGGACTGTGATACAGGTCCTGCTACTCCTCCGAGCAGGCAGCACCACTGTCATGCCTGAAGAAGCTCGGGGCTGGTGCTAAATTCCTCTGTTGGAAATGCCCAGGTGACACAGCTGAACAAGTGGGTCTTACTGACTTTCCTGTAGGTAGGGCTGACTCTCACCCTGGGAACAAAGCCGTCCATTCCCATCAGAGCTTTACAAACCTCACTAAAATCTTTCATTGTTCTTCCTTAACAGTATCATGGAGTCACAGTATAAGACAACAGAGCTGTAAGAGAACAAAATAGGAAACAGTTTAAGTTATTCATTATCAAGACAATATGAACAAGATGAGCATATTTAGTTGTTAAACATTGAAAAACAAAAAAAAAAGGTTGTTATTATTATATGTAACAAGTTTCCTCATGCATTTTCTTTTACAAGTGCTTAAACACATTACAGAGTTACGGCACCTGCTCAGTAGCCCTCGGTGGTTTCATAGGTTGTCCCTCGGCTTGCAAAAGCAGACATGTGGCAACTGAGAGTGTAAAAAGGGCAGTCCTGAGGAAGTTATAAGCTTCTTTACAAAGTAACAATCCCTTCATCTGCAATCCTTCTTGCCGATTTGAGCAGGGTATACATACAAACTCTATTCAGTTACAAACAAGGATTCCTACTTAGTTCAAAATAAAGCCACGAGAAGGGAGAAGTGTGTCTGGTGTCACGCATAGCGCAGACAGGACACCCAGGCAAGAACCACTTCAAAGCTTAGGTCTGAGTTAACTTGTTCAGGTTCTTGCATACTCTAATCCAGAGCAGAGCTACAGGTTCAGTCCAATTTAATGTTTTTGTTATCTCTATACCCACTGGTTTTAACATTTAGTATTCTATAGACTTTCACATTAAATTACCATATTCTACAACAAATTTCTATTCCTGGGAAACTGAAAATAAAAATAGCATATGTCTCTGCTCAAGTATATTGCAATTCCTGTTCTGAAAGTATATAATTCTTTTTTTTTTTATTTAAACAACCTCCATGCATTCTCTAAGAAAAACAGACTTAAGCAGTTTCTTTAAAAAAAAAAAAAGTTAAAGCTTTGATGTGATGGATGCATTGAACATGTCAGGAAGAGTATTATCAAAAGGAGAAGTTTAAAGCCATTCCCTGGGGTATATATGTTTTGATGTCCTACTGTCCTTGTCATACATGAAAGTATTTGGTTTGTCTAGAAATTCATTTGACACAGAAAAAACTAATTGTTCAGAGTTAAAGGGAAAAAAAACCCACACAGAACAAGGACTGGGTCTATGATATGCTCAGTATTACACTGCACTCTCTGTTTGAAGTAGATTAAGAAGAAACAGTAACAAGTAATTAAAATGTGTCCCGTTGGTCCCATACTACTATCCAAACACTTCTGTAATAAAAAAAAAAAAAAGCCGAAACCAAAAAAACAAAGGACTCTAACTCCCAGATGTCTTGAACGGGTTTCTTCAGGTCTCTACCTGGGGGTTCATTCATATGGCACAAGCTTCCTAGGTGACAATATGCCTGGAAAAACTTTTTTTTAATGGAGGGTAAAAGTGGTCTAAGGGCAGAATCAGCCTATATTTTTTCTGTGTGGAAATATAGCGATTAATACTTGATTCAGATAATAGAAAAACAAAGGTTGCATCAAATATGATGATACTAGCCTGCCTAAGATTATATGATATTATTTATTATTTCTCTGGTATTAAATAAAAGTTATTATTTGTACTTCAAAAAAAAATCAGATTTTAAATTATTCTTAAGCCTTTGGCAAAGGTGTCTGCTCCAAGACATGTTATAAAATGCAAGCTCAGAAATTCTTCACTCAGCTTCAGAGTATTTGTTGAAAAAGCAGACAGCTTAATAGCAAAATTCAGTGCAGTTTCCAGGACAGTTTCTGTGTCCTAGTAGAGGGTAAGGAGAGGACTTTTTCCGACATGTTTCTGGAAGTTTCTGGAAGATTCAGTTCTCTTTATAGTTAGCAGACAGACTTCCACAAACTTTAACATCAATTGGGTCACGATTTTATTTGGAAATGTCACTTGCTGAATGCCTATTATTCTGCCATAAACTTCTTCAGGAATGAGAGAACATGAGTGTTAGAGCAAGGTGTAGCAAAACTCAATGAGTTAAGGATAAAACTGATGGCAGCTAGATTCATAGAAGGGAACTAGCAATAAACTTTTCACAAAGCAATTTGTCTATGCAAGAGTGAACAGCATTTCTGGCAATCCAACAATTAGCCAAGGTTAAGAAGTATTACCAGTTCAGTGATCGCAGAATCATTTTATTAAAATAGCAGAACAGAAAAAGGAGAGACAGCTTGCCTCATGGGCTTCAACAAGCTCTCATATTTTGTGTTTTGGCAGAATGATGGTACAAGCGAAGAAGACTTAGAACTGAAGTAAATCATGGAGATGCTCCTGGATCTGATACATCACATGTCTAAGGAATGATGGATTATAACCCTTTGGAAAGGTCCACTGTAATGAAAAAAGTGACCTTGAATGCTAGTGATGACAGTCCACCCGGGAGTGACTACTCTGATCCAACAGTGAGATCCAGTCTGTTGTAACCTTATCATCCTGAAATTCATGGTTCGCTGCCGGAAAGAATTTGAAAGAGACAGAGCTGTAAACTTTAAAGTACTTCCAAATCTGTCCCCTGGCTCTGGGCTCCCTGAGCACTTGCACATTCTCACATAAAAAAAAAATACAGTTTTGGAGAAGTGGAACCTGACCGTTTCAAACAGGTCTTGCTTTTGGAATGAACAGCATGAATGAATATACATAGCAAATTCCACAAGGACATCACAGATGTGTCCTAGTTTGTACAAAATACACACTGACACCTTAGACAGACTCTTTCTCACACAGTAAATCATTTACTACTATGTAGAGAAGTCCTACATTACAAACAGATTTATTATTATATGTACAAAACCAACATTCACATGAAAATATTTATTTTAAATGCAGTGAATCTTGCCTTATTAAAATGATTAATTCTTTTTATCACTTTTCCTTTATGTACAGATCACAGCTTAGCAACAGACTTGAACATGAGGTGTATATCTAAAAAGTTGAAAATTGTGGTAATATAAGAGTATATTGCTGATTTGTCTAATGATAAAATGTTCTGACATAGTATAAAATGCAAATCATGTGTTATTGCCTTAAATTGTTTCAGTTCATTTACCTTGCTAAGATCATTCATTACAGCTAATTATTGCAACAGATTTTTATTATTCATAATTACTTTTTCACATTGTAATGATCATAGATTTTGAAGATTCAGGTCATCATCTGTCACCATTCATGCTTGTCAGATCTTTTTTTGTACAGAACATTTTGCATACTCGTTATCATTAATATGTTTGTAGGCTGTTATTATTCAAACCCAGTAAGGATCTTTTAAAGGAAATGCAATACTGTTTCTTAAATACATCCTTTTAGACCTACTGACAGACTGATGCTGATCCTAACTTAGAAAATGAAATGAAATGCCACTAATTAACTATACAGTTTACTCCTTGCACTCACTCTGTCAGGCTCATGAATTCACCTACAGCTAGACAGAAATTATTTCACTGTTATTATGATCTAGGCAGCAAGGCATTTTAAAGACCAATCTGTAAAATGAAAAGATCAAAAACATAAAGCATTCCTTCCCACAAAAAAAAAAAAAAAAGAGAGAATGAGAGAAACAGCAAAAGAGAGAAAGAATACTGCCTACACAGCTACAAGCAACAAAATGTTCACAGAATCAAGAAACACTCAATAACTTAATCTCATCAATCTGGTCCTATTTTATGAGGTAGCTGTAGCTGTCAGATAGCTGTTTCATCAGACAGAATAAACAGAGAGGTTTTTTTGCTGGGACTGCCACTATTCTGCAGTTGCACTTGGTTTGCTACTTATGAATAAGCCAAAATACAAAGTCAGTACTCCCCTCAGAAGGGACTCTGATTTACTCTTTCCAGAACAGCAGATATTACTGAATATTTTCATAAAACATCACAAAATGGTTTAGGTGACCTGAACTGGCAGATGAAGCAAGTGCACAGACATAAAAGAAATAAACCCAACCAACAACATCTTGATTCACTGTGTCATTCAGTGCCATCAGAAGTTCCAAATTCATTTATTCCTTGTTAACAGTGACACAAAGTCTAGTAATGATGGTACCATGCTAACATATACTATGATCAATAGAGAAAAGGAAAGAATACATTACATATCAGAAACTAGGGGGATCTTTTATTAATATTTCTCAAGTCTCTGAGGAAGTTTCTGTGGATTGGAGCTCACTAAATATGCTTACTATTCACAGCGTAGATTAAATGACAGACAAAAGAAAGCAATTACAGAGTTCACTTTTTCATTGAGCTTGTGCTTAAAATATGATAACACCACAGTTACAGTAAACCATTCAAAACCATTTGTACAGAACACAGTTTGGCAGCTTTAAAAGAAAATAGCTGCACATGTGTTGATAAAACTATTGTACCTCTGACACAAAAAGCAGAAGATAAGGAGGTTACCAGTCATGGTTGACTAAATAAAGCCTTCGACAGAACTTGACATTCGATGATCCAACTTGAAAGGTTATGGAACACATTCCAGGCTGATTAAACGGGTCAGAGCTTTTCTTGTGGACCATAGCCAGCAGGTTAAAGTCAATTGTGTCCCCTCCAATTGGCAAGCGATTAATGGAGATGTTTCCCCAGGGCACTAAATTGGGACCTTTACTCTTTCTACTAATGATTAATGACCTGGTATTATACAATGTAGCAATAAAGAATAAGCACATGATGTTTCCCTCATGCAGTCTTTTCTAAATCACTGCATTACAGATCTCAAATTTCAAGAAAAAGATAACATAAAGTACATAGTTGGGCATGATTTTAAGAGTTACTAGCCAGTAAGAAAAATACTTTATGTTCTTAGCCGAGAAACACAAATGCAGAATGATTCCACTTACTGCATTAATTTACTTGCTTTACACAATACAGTTGAGATCAGTATCTGGACTTTTTCCTCATAACCCTAGGAGAAATATATTAGAACACTATGCAAATGTAATTAGGAATAGGTGAAAATATTCCTAGATTTTTGTTTTCCTATTAAAAAATCAAGCTTGAAAAAATCAAGCTAAATCTCTATCAGCAAATATTTTAAGACATTTTTAAGGAGAAGATCCATCACTTAAAGACACTGTGGTCCAGACATCAGGACCATTTTTTGAAAATCCACAATTCAGAAGATGAAGTGATAGATAATCGAAAACTTCCCATTACAGTTAAGAAAAGAGAGCTGGAGACAAACAGATTTTGTGTTGCAAATGAAAACTAGCAGCAGTGCTTTAGGAGAAAATTAAATAGTAATGAACAGAAGGCAGAAGAATTTGATTTGCACAATTACCTGAAAGTAGTTTGTTAAGCTGGTTCTTCACTAATTTTGTTCATAACTAACTGTATCTTCATTTGTCATGATCCAAGTAAAATATGTCTTTATTTTCTTAAGCTCCCTTCAAACTTCTGGGTAGCTTTTAAAACTACATTCTGGTGGGTTTTTGGTGTCTTTTTTATTACTAGACATAGAATTTGAATGCGCTATTTCAGATAAAGCAAGATAGATTGAGAAAAGCTTCAGACAAATTCAGTCTGAGACTTGATGTGTGTTCAAAGGACACCAGATTTAACTATGCTCATCAGCTTGGAGAGACATGGGAGGATGAGCTCATGGCTGACCCTGACCTAATGTCCCCACTTTTTTGAGCAGATCAAAATGAAATCACCACAGATAAAATTTGTGGGAAACCTCATCAGAAGAAAGAAAAGGGGAAAAGATACATGGAAAAACTGATCGTAGTAAGATATGTTTTTCAAAATGAGATGTGACTCTAAAAGGAAGCACTTAGCTAGGTAAAAAAATCAAAAAAGCAAACATTAAGATTTGAAAAGATTAATGGATAAGTCTACATAGAGTTGTGAAGAGTGAATTATTATCAAAAGATTATGTTTCTAATGAGGAATGTATGGGATAGGATCTCAGATTTATGTTAATTGACATTTTTATCAATGCACAATAAAAAGAAACATCACATCACTGGCGATAATACCTGAAAAAATTTAATGAAAGAGGAAGTGCAAAGACTGAAGAGACGTGGTCACTGTTGCAATTACCAATCTTACAAGTTCACTGGAAATGTCATATCACATTCAAAAGTTTTTTCCTAAATTATGTGTCTAGTTCACACAAGTAATAATTTGAAAAAGCCCTGCAGTCAGGAGGTTAGATTAGGTGCTGACAGTTGTCCTTTGCAGCATCACAATCTATGAATCTTTAAGCCTAATATATTTATTTCTTCCCATTTGTAGAGCTGTACTTGACAAAAAATGAAAAGCTTTGGGTTTATGTCATGAGATTACTATGTGAAATATTGAGAAGATAGGAAACTTGTCATTAGTAGGTTAAAGCTCAGACTTTTAATACAGCCATCTGATAAAATATAACAAGAAGATATAACTGTATTAAATTTAAATGTGTAATAAGTAACTTGGTATAGTGCATTTCTTCTTAGAAGCATAGAAATGTTGGTTGGAAGTGACCTATGGCTGGCCTCTTGCTCAGAGCAAGGCAACTTAAATGTCTCAAAGTGCAATCTGCAGCTGTTGCCCCTTATTATGTCACCTGGTGTTACTGGGAAGTGTATGAACGTGTCAGCTTTGTGACTGCCTTTCAAGTAGCTGTAAGCTCTCAGATCACCCCTTAGCCTCCTTGCCACCTAGCCTTATCACTACTTCAATACTTGTTAAACTCTAAAAATAATACTGTGAAATACTGCAATCTACGTACCAGTGAAAAGGGACACTTCATTCTTTTTCTCAGGAATGAAGAAAATACTTAGATTACACCTTTCCTGTTCTAGGATGTATCACCAAGATGGCATACATCTCAAGCCTTTTCAAAAACAAAAAAGTATCCTTCCAAAGCTGCCATGGTAAACTTTTCTGGTTCTTTTGAAGCATCAGGCTGCTCTGAGGTAAAAGAATTTCTTGTTGGCTGCTTCCTGGTCTAAATGCCCCGTAATTTGGGGATCTATATATGCTATTAGATGCAAGAGTACAATACAAATGTTATGTATGTGTAACATGCACATTGAAGCTCTGAAAGGAAACATTTCATTGCTTTTAAGGTTCTTTCAGACTCTCAGCAGCCTTCTTGAAGTTATCACTTCTACCTTCTATGCCACATCTCACTTCAGAATGGCAAAAGTGGGAAGATGTATGGAAGAAAGATACATGCCTGCAGTAGAATTAAACCTAACTGGTATCCCTTGTTATTGGCAAAGTACTGAATAAATATTGAAAATGTACATCTATAATATTCTTCAAACCAAGACTGAAACTTCAGTGGGTGTCTGATAGTAACCTTCAGTCACCTTAGACGATTTCTTGAAAGCTGGAAATCCAGGAATTGCCAGCTGGCTATTGTAATCAACGGCAGGGAAAAAAAAAATAAAACAAAAACAAAACAAAAACAAAAAGCACACAGGGAGTGTCTCAACTCTTTCATCATTGTTTTTGACTGGTATACTATTTGGAACTAAGATAACTCATCTGAATGAACAGAGCTTTACATCCAATATGCATACTCAACCACGATGAATTACATGGCATTTTTTGACTGTGTAGCCATAACATCTATCTTGAAGGCAGCTCTAAATTACTGTTATTCCAGATCATCCCATGCCTGGACTGTAGGGAATAACATGCAATCTAAGATAAACATGGCCCAAAGATTTAAAGTATCACTGTCCGACATCTTAAACCGCTCATGTAATGAATTAAAAGGTAATGAAGTCTGCCAGGCACAAGTGAAAGCATGAGACAAACACAGTGCTACAGTCTGAACTAAGACTGCTAAAATGACTATTAAATGAAACTAAATGATTACTAAAAAGGAACATATAGTAAACCTTTTTCTCTGTAAGTTCGTATAGAATAAGTTATTAGATCTCACCATTTAAAAATATAGTTCTTGTTTATCATGTGCTGTTGTATAGAGCAGTGGGAAGTAACACAGAGCGTCCATAAAACATCCAAGATAGCCTTGAAAGGTGACCATTGTTAGACACTGTATTGTCTGTCGAATGACGTAAGCACATTTATTTTGCCAATGCTGCAAGTTATGCGCTGCATAAATGGCTGTCAGTTTTAGCCCTGCTGTCAGTTTGCAACCACAATGTGGGTGCTCTGGTGTCAGTTTTCACTCACAATGACCAGGATTGATAAGAGCCTTCATTAAAAAACACACAAGAAAATACATAGATTGCCAAGAAAAGTGTGCAGGGTGCTGCAGTCAAGAGACGTCTCCTAATCAAGAAACCAGGGCTGAAAGGAGGCCGCCCCAAAAATACACATGCAAGTAAGGAAATGCAGACAGGACAGCATGATGGGAAATGTGCTCACACTTAAATCAGCATAAGTGGAGCCCATCTGAAATGCCTGTACACTAATGCACACACAGCATGGGTCTGCATGTGATTGCAGGGCTACAATCTCTTTGGGATCACAGACGTGTGGTGGGATGGTTCACACAGCTGGAGGCTGCCATAGCTGGACACAGGCACTTTAGGAAAAACAGGCCAGAATGACAACGATGGGCAGTTGCCCTTTACTTGGAAGAGCAGCAGGGATAAATGGCACACTGCCTAGGGATCGGTGAGCCAGCTGAGAGCTTACAGATTGGGGTTAGACAGCGGACCAACAAGAGTGATGTTGTGATGAGTGTCTGCTACTGTAAGTATATCAGCTGACTTAGTATAAGTTAGTAATTCTCCTGACAAACCTTGCCCCATATATACCTCTAGACCATATAACGCTATTGTTGCTTTGAGTCTCTGGCATCCTTTCAGAATACCGTTAGGCATTAACACCTTGGATATCATGGAATGGTTTATTTTCTCAAGAAATCTAGTTTTCGTCTTGATAATGAAAGAATCTGTTGCTGAAATCTTACTTTTTGTTTCTGGAACAAAATTCTCATTTTCTGTACCAATAAATCTGAAATAGTCAGTAAACAAACCCAATTTTTGTTGATTGTTGAAGCAGACAATGAACAAGACAACCAACAAAGACAACCAAAAAAAAAAAAAAGGCTAAAAGGTACAAGGAGTTACATGCCAAAGATGATCAATTAGAAGTCTATAGAAATATGCACTGGGAAAGGAAAAACAGGAATTTATTTCTTAGGTTAGGTTAAACAGCATGAGGAGAATTAATGTATAATATTTACCCTTAATGTTAAGCTTATGACCAAATCTGGACCTTAAGTCCACTTGAACCCATTGAGTCAACGAAATGAGATGCTGAGGTTAAGACTGAGTCTATATGCAGTGAGAATGTAGTTGAATTAACTAGCCCCAGATACTCTAGTTTATCTAACCTCTTTGTGGGGTACTTGAAGAATGCATTATTCCTAATTTGTTCTGTTTCACAATGGCACAATACACCTTCAAGTTTACCTGTGCTTGTTTGCCATTTAACAAGGTTTCAAATGTCACCTTAAGCACTAAACATGAACAAAACAACAAATTATCATAATTAAGTTAAATTTGGAGCAATTGTTCTCAGTCTACTCATTTTGAAATTTGCTGCTTCTGCTGTGGACATGAAGTACTTGTGTGCATAATTCCAACAATTATTCCAAAAGAAGATATTTTTTCTCACTATAAGCCCTTGCTTGCTTTAAAAAAAAAAAAGATAAAACCTGCATAGAGTTCTAAGTTTTAGGAGATAGATAGAAGAAAATGAGCATTGCTATGTCTAACCATTGACTTCACTGTTGTCCCTAACTTCTCCCAAGCTGTGGCTAACAATAACTTACAGCATTTTTACTTTGAACCTAAATTTCCCTTTTTCAAAGCAAACTGAAGATATAAATATAATTTCAGACAGTAAATACTGGTGTCTAACTCAGACAGTCAGAGTTCAAGATTTTAGCCTGCTTTCTGAAAAATGTTGCCCATGTACATAAATAAGTTTCATGTGTGGCTTTTCTCCTCCCTGCACAATACATACATACGCAGACTAAATACTTGAACTGACTCATTTCATGCAGGCAACACATCTTTTCTTGAAAACAGCCTGAAGCAAAATTTAGAGTCTTTGTATGTTTTCAAGGAAGATGAAATGTTACAGGTGCTCTGGAGAAACAACTGAGGAAGGAGCTGTGACTAAATGTTTAGCCAAATTAAATGAATACAAACAACAATGCAAAGGTGAGCAGGATGTCCAGAGGTTAAGACAGCACTGCACACTGGAGGCTGGAGAGACCATTAATTTATTACAGTAACCACTTTTTGATAGCTGAGGTTGTGGACTTCATTCTCTAACCTGCTGAGCAGGAGACTTGCTGAGAGCCACTTTCTTAGCAGCCACGACGCCAACTGATCTACTATCACCTCATTAAATCATCATTAGATAACCAGTGTAGCAGTTTGAACAAAGCAGAGGTGCTTCCAAATATATTGTAAAATAATGAAACCTGAAAAGACATCTGCTTCCTTGACCAGAGACACTTCATGTAAGAAACTTAGGTACTTGTATCCTGATTTTCACTTGGTTCACGAAAATGCTAAGTGTTGAGCAATCTTTTCTTATAACTGTACCGCATTCTGCCAGCTTCCATCAGGCATTGACATGGCATAGCTCTTTCTATCATTCCTGATGGCTTGAAACTCCATGTGACACAATGTGACTGGACAGTGGATCTGGCAATGTTGCAAATACAGTGACAGCGTGTTTAAACCAGTGAAGGGTCAACACTAAAAGTTCAGGTGAACTTTAAGTTCAGATGCTTATCCAAAGCTACTTGGGCGTTATAGATATATTATTTTGGTTTCGTGCTCCTTCTTCAGATCCCAGGTCAGCAATATTTATTTTAAATTAATCTCCAAAATAGTCAAATTCTTGCCCTGAAGCCATAGAAATCACTTGTAAATGATTTCTGTGAATGAAAATAGATTTGCACCTTCACCTATTTTATCCTCTTCTAAGCTATTTTTTTTCTTCCCCGAACTGCAGTTCACTGATAAACTCCTCTCAGCTCTGTGTCCTCAACAGGTACAGTATTTTGTGCTTAGCCCAACTACTCTACTCAGATCTTTAGGGTTTGCCTGCATTGGGGATGCATTTTTCAGATGTTACTGAAACCATCAACCTCTCACCAATTCAGAGAGCTGTGCATCACAACATTTTGACCAGCCAGAAATGGTCTTAAGTCACTGCTCAGTTTCTGATTTAGATTTCTATCATTTTGCCCCTTCTAACTTCCATCACCGCTATCTCTCTACTGCCCCAGCCACATTACCTCTTTGTAATACAGAGGAGCAGGAACCCCAGGACCCAAAATGAGTGGTGTATTGTGCCAACACAGAATACAGAACTGCCTAGCAAGGAATCTAAATGACTGTGTGTTTGTAAAGGGCAGCCAGACGAGTAACCCACAGAGAACACACACAATATATCACAGAATCACAGAATCACAGAATATTAGGGATTGGAAGGGACCTCGAAAGATCATCTAGTCCAATCCCCCTGCCGGAGCAGGATTGCCTAGACCATATCACACAGGAACGCATCCAGGCGGACGCAGAACCAGAATTCTGGTTCTGCCCACAGCAAAATGTCAGCTGCTCTAATTGTGGCACCTCCCAGCAGATATTGAAGGTGAGGTGATAAATACCGATCAGCTTGACATTCGCTGTCACAGGGAAAACAAATGAACTTACAGTGATGGGAAAGGTGGAGAATACCAATAGTACAGACAAACTGAAAGGAAATAACAGAGTCAGATCTTGCCTAGTTATTTTAATTGATGATTAGACAGAAATACCATGTTTAAAGAAGGGCATATAAGGCACTCTAGAACAACTACAGCATATGTCTATTGAGCCTAGAAACCTGTCTCTGAAAACAGGGTAAATATACAGTGATATTTATTTCTCCAGCATATGCTCACAACCTCCAACAGACGGTTGAATTATATGTCATGTTATTAAAATACATAGGGTCTGTGTTTCCAACCTTTAGTGTTATTTGTAAAGCACCAGTTCTTGATGTCTCAGGCTGTGGTTTCAGTAACAATACTGGCCTATCTGATATTACCCACTCCTCTCTGTGCACCATATTAACCTTAGTTCTACCAGCAGAACCACTTCTATGCCTCTGCTGAGGGCAAATCTGGGCAATTGCTCTGGCTTAAAGTTTATTTGGGGAAGAAGAGAGAGAGAGAAGGAGAGAGAGAAAAGCGTTTTCAAAGCCAAATCAGTTTGCTGCAAGCTGACAGTGTGGATGCACAGACACTTGTGCCAGCACAGCTAAGAGACCCATTCATCCCAGCGCAATGAACAAGCAATTGAGAATGTTTCTACGTCTTGTGATTGTTGACAAAACCTTGACAATGGAGAGGAAGAGGCTACAGTGTGTTATTTTTTAAAATCTTCCCCTTACAGACCAGGAGATGCCAGCTAACTCACAGAACAGGAGCTGTTGCAGGAACTGGAAGTGCCAGTGAAGGAGGCAGTTTCAAAAGCGGAGGGAATCCTTAAAACAAAAGCTGCTGAATTAATTTCTTACTGAAAATCGGAATGAGCACTTGTAACTGTGGACTCTTCTCATAGCAGCTGGTATGGAACCACTTTTCTTACTTTTATCAAACTTTTCAGCCCATCTTTACCTGTCTTTCCCTCACAATTCTTGAATACAGCCTCAGTCATAAAACAGACACAAAGCAGGTATACGGCAGCACTCAAGCTGTGCCTGTTTTCAGTCTGTAGTTTTCAATTTTTCATACAATAAGTGAGTACCCTTTCCTACTGAGATACTTTCCGTTATAAATGCCTCCATTGTAGAGGGTGCTCTGAAGGGAACTGCTTCAGATAATGCAATGCTGAAAGGCAGGGGAACATTTTTCCTAATTGGACTCTTGAGTTTGGAAAATCTTTCTTTACTGGCTGGACGAAATACTTCAGACTGAATGTCAGGACAAGAGATGATATATAAGAAAGGGAGACTGAAGGAATCTGAGGTAGAGCCTAATTTACTGCTCTTGAATAAATCTTTTTTGATTGATTGCATTCAGTCTGTTCCTGTGCTCAGTTGAAACTCCCTTAAACAGCAGTCCTGTCTCCTTCATTTGTGAAGATTTTAGAAACATGCCTCTCTCTCTTATCTTTGGTGTTCAAATGACCGTAAGCATTTTTCATTCTAAGAATACTGGGCCATATTAATTCCTGGTTTAATACTGTGGCTTTGTGCCAGAAATCATTTTGACCCATTATTATATAACATAACAAAAGGAGCACTGTAGAAGGAGAGGAGATTTAAAGAGCATAGGGAAGACTTCCAGCCTTAGAAAAGGATAAAAATAGTTGGCTAAAAAAAAAGAAAGGAAAAGAAACATCTTGAGACAATATGTAGAGAACTGCAGGGCAATAACCCCACTGTTAGAACAATAACCAACGATTCTAGCTTTCATTTGAAACACTTAGCAAAAACCTGAGAAAGATAAGCTGACAAAACTCAAGAAAAGATGGAATTTCTCTTCTCTTACAGAAAATAATAAGCACAAGATAGTAGAAATAACATCAAACAAAAAGTATTTGCTCCTTCTCATTACTGTATGTCTTTACATATGGGAGGTCTGTGTCAGTTCCAAACTTAACTGGATGCTCTTTAACTAAGTTTAAGAAAATGACCCTAGAAGTCCCTATTTCCATGACCACCAGTCTTAGGAAAACTCAGAAGTCAGTTGACACCTGCCTGAAAACTCCCTAAACATCTAAATGGCATACCCAGGTGTGCAGATATTCCTGTTCTTTTGCGTTCTGTACAAAGGAGGACTAAGTAGTCCAGACAAGTTAAATTAGAAGAGGGAGAATGGCAGAAGCAAAGTACATTGGCAGAGATTAACTAGTGGATAATACAGTACAGAGAATAAGAAATAATATTGACTCAGTGTATCTTCTGAATTAAAAGAACTAGGAATCCCTTAAGTGAGAACACTGTGTGTGCATCAATCAAATCATAATTCATATAATTCAGCTGTAGAACTCTTTGTAACAGGATGTTGTAGAGGCCGAAAGGGCAAACTGGTTCAAAACAGGGTTAGACAAAGTCACAGATTATTTTTCATTTCCTAATGGCTGTTAAATACAACCTTTGAAATGCAATCTTCCAGACTGCTAGAAGTATACCATGGGAGGACCACTCTATATTGCTAACAATTATTGATCTAGACGGAGACAGGCTATTGGGTTAACAACTCATATGTTGGAGGCTGCTTTCCTTTTGACTATTTTATAGTTTCGTGATTGGTCTGTTGTGAAGGGAAACACTGGCAGCAAACCCCTCACAATGACTCAAAAAATTCTTCCAAGATTTCTACTTCTAGGCAGGTAAATGACCTAAATATTAGTAATATATATATGTACAAGTATGTGTCTATACATATAGTGGGAAATAGGCATCTTTTTAAAAGAAGGGCAAACCACACCGACTTAGGACCCTGAGCTTCCTACTTGGCAACACTATGTGGAGACTGGAATTGTAGCAAATATTCTAGCGCAAATTACGCAGACAGCCCATATATATATCACAAAACTTCCCATTTTAAAAACTAAGAAAATAATTTACACAGGTAACTTCTATGAGCCTTATGTGCTTTTCATGTGACTGCATCTTTGATTTTGCTTTCTGACTGTGCATTTTGGATTGTCTTCTACAAAATGTTCATTTCTCCAACCTTAACTATCATTTTGCTTGTTTTTCCCTAATCTTATTTCTGTTCCGGCTGCTGTCTGATTCATGTGTAAAGTTCTTTTGGGATTTTTTAAAGTGTCGTTTCCAGAGCAAAGAAAATTATTAAAATCAGTCCTACTGTCAAACATGGGAAGATTTTTGTTTCCTCTTCATATGGAGCATTTCTGTCCAAGCCAATTTGGAGTAGTTGCTCCAGTGATAACATGCATATAGATATTAAACACAACGTACATATTGAATTGCTTCTATCTAGTAATTTTATAAAAATCATATTTCTTACAATTTTTTTCTTTATTGTAACCTTGGTGAAATTTCACCAGAATCAACATCTTTATTTTCCAATTAATTATTCATACACAAATTATATATTTGGTGCAAGAACACAGCTAGTGAAAAACTATTAGTACTACTCTGTCACACAATATTATCATTATTTGAGCTACATAGCTGACACAAGCTAGTGGACAATGCACATGGCTATTATTATTTTACCCTGTCCAAAGACTAGTAAGAGATGCTAATGGAACAGAACTATTAAAACTTTCTGCCAAAAATTAAGTGTTATTTAATGGAAATTGAGTGAAATGTTCATCAGTTTCAAGCCTAAAGTAACTGAAGCCAAAAGAAGGCTGGACATACGGCAGAAATTTGACTGTGCAGTGGGTCATAAATAACGAGCTGAATTACTTGGTTAAAGAACTCTTAAAGCAGCCAAATGCAAGGTTCTCCATCTGGAAACCAGAAATGCAAGCTATACCTCAAAAATGGTTAAAATTGTCTTGGAAAGCAGTGATTCAAAGGAAGACATACGGGTCACTGGAGATAATTACATCAGCATAGCTGTCAGAGCAATCTGCGGCAGGAAAGCTAATGTCACATTTATGAGCATAACCTGAAGAACATCAAGTAGAAATAGGGAAAGTTTTACCTCTGATACAATTTAGCAGAGGAATCTAACTCTATGTTGAGTTTTGTGGTCCACATTTGAAGAAAGATGTGGAAAATACCAGTAAGAGATCCATGAGGAGCAGAGGCCAGAATGATAAGCAGAAAACCAGCATTTGATAATGGGGTTTATGAAGTCAATGTAGCAAGACAGGGAAAACAATGGCATTCTAGACTCGTTCCTGAAAACACAGAAAGAAAATATGGATATTTAGTATGCATAGTATTAGCCAAATTACATTGGTGCCTACTTGCCTAAAGTTACTGAAGTTTTCTGGGAATTAAGTTTGCCCAATTCTTTTGATAGACAGACATTTCACAGAGATCAGTATTTCACAAACATGTAAGACACTATCAAAATGTGCACATTTTGGACTCTGAGCAGTGAGCAGCCAGTGATGTAGTTATATGATCGCACACTGATGGACATGAAGATGTACTCAAGAGCTCAGATGTTGAGAGAACCCATATTTTTCATGTGCTATAGATCTACAGAGAATGACGCAGAAAAAAAAAAAAAGGACAAAAATAGGTTTTTCAAAAAAAAAAAGAGCTAAATAGAAAGCATAGAAGAAAGCAAGCACTGCAGAGTGTCTGGTTTGGGAACTCTGCTGTGCTACTGGTGAAGCAGTCACTTTATTGGGAAGAGGTCTAGAAAATTCAAAACACCCTTTAACCCTATATTTTTTGCAAAAATCTGTTGGTGTCTAAAACAGCAAAATAAAGATGCAATTGAGTATAAAGGGTCATGATGGTGTTTCTCATTAGCCTTTTTGCTTCATGCAAGAACAGTGATAACACCCAAAAAACTGTGGTCCTTATTAGTGAACAGTTGCAGTGAATAGACAGGTATCCAGATGTGACAGGAGAAGCAAAGAAACCCATTGCCAAACAGAGCACAAAAAGAATCAGCTAAATGGAGGCTGGAGAATAGAGAACCTGAAATTATATCAAAGGTGAAATTGCATGGCGGTTCTTCTATAATGCCCTATAATAATAGACAAACAAATGCAATACAAAAGGACCATTTTCAAAGGTGTTCTGCCTGCTATTTACTTCAATAGCACAATAACTAAGGCAAGTGAATTTCCCCCCTTCCTTCACTATTGACCTAAAGCTGTCACTTGTCAGTATCCATGTACTTGTATAAGATATTTTTAATGTCAACCCACCTAGCAGTATTCAGG
Organism: Nyctibius grandis; assembly: GCF_013368605.1. Classification (NCBI taxonomy): domain Eukaryota; kingdom Metazoa; phylum Chordata; class Aves; order Nyctibiiformes; family Nyctibiidae; genus Nyctibius; species Nyctibius grandis. The sequence continues at coordinate 18,445,716 of NC_090663.1, read as the reverse complement.
AAATCGGTAAAAACATACAATCCTTTGCAGTAGGCTTGTCACACTTAAGTGCTACTCTAAGAAATTAAAACTGAAGGCATGCCTATCAACCCCTGGCTTGATTAAACACTAGAGTATCTTCAACATCAACAGAGTGGAACTACAGACACTGAGAACAAAGAGTTCAAAGTTACATTTTATTCTGTTTTAAACATGTGCTCATACATACTTTTTGCAAATGTACACATATCGCATGCATTTGTGCTTCTTAGACATGCAGCTGTGACACAAATGTACTGTCTGGCCTTCTATGTATAGTTCACAAGCTTTTGATGAAATGCTCTGAATCTGTAGTGCCACGACCAGCAGAATCACTGCTCTGTGATTTTACTAACTAACAAAGGAGAAAAAATGAATATAGCTTATGAATCTGATCTTTTAAGTCTTATATCTTTCAAAATCAAAACTTAGCACTCCAAAAGAAGTATTGCAATCATCAGCAGTGTGCCATACTGACACTTAAAATATGTCTATGGATACTGAATCATCAGTGCACTCTACGATATTTTGGAATTCAGTATTTTTAAATGTTTCTTCTTGACATCTTCCTGGATCAAATTGCCTACAATAACCTACAAGCATTACTTCACATTTTTTCTAGGCAACACAATACTGTTGTTTAAAGGACTGTAGTCTCTGATGAGACATGAACACTTTGACAAAATTATTTGCATAGCAATGTTGCCACACAGAAGAAGATGAATTGGGGAAGCTTTATTATCTTAGACAATCAACTTTGCAATTAGATGTTATCTCAAGAGAAATTTGGAATCCAAAGAACAGCAAGAAGAATGAATCCAGCAGAATCATAACCAGACAGGAGTTCAAGAGATTTGCCTCTTGCTAATGGGGCAGCATTGTTGTAAGTGAGGTTTCCCAAAAGAAAACTCTCTGTTAGTATTTTAAGACCACACCTATTCACAAAAATAGCACTTATTGGCATTATGTAAGTTAAATTACAGAAATGCATTGGCACTGATCAGTCTTCCACTTGATTTTCCATGTGAGTTGAGTTCAAATTGCCTTTGAAAATCTCACCCTGTGGCAGGAAACCTTACGTCCACTGCACTGTTTAAGTAATGTAAAACAGGCCCTTAGCTGTACTATCTCAGGCTGGGATCCTGTCAGATTTCATAAGGTGAGCAATACCAGGCACTGAAGAGGAGACTTCTTCAAAGCAAAACCACATGGTGCAGGAGGTGGTGCTGGTGACTCAAGAATTGACATGCTTCCCCTGAGTCACTGCTGAGCTGAAGATTCCATAGCCCAACGTGGTGCTAGGGGTACTGTCAAGAATCCTGTCTTTCAAAACCAATGTGAATCAAAACCTGTGGCTAGTTCTCTTCCCTAACAGTGTAGCTTTAAAAATCTGTGGGTTCTCAGGAGAGTGTGGGAACTAGTTACTAACAAGAACAAAGGAGGACACATGCTTTTCCAGATTAGGGAACTGATTTCATGGGTGGGTATTTATGTATATCTGATGGGACTCCATATACAACATGCAAGTCTGAAGGCACAGGGATTTTACACAAAACGTAAAATGTGAGTTTCCTTATATAAAATGATCTGTTGGTACTAGTAGCCATTCTGTAGTAGAACCACTATATTTCTATTCAAGCTATTTTTAGACATGTTTTTACAAAAATAGTACAGTTTATGCTGGAGATTGGGTCTCACATATTCACCTTATTTATATTGCTTCTCTAGTACATTTGCCCATTCTTGGGATAATCATTTCTTTCTACTTTTTTTGTTGCGAATATAATCTGGCTTGTTAGGAGTAAAATATTACAAAAACGTACACCCTGAACAGGCTTGTGACACAGACAATTTTCAACACAACAGTTTCACAGAGTCCAGCTGTAATGGCCTTTACACAATGGACATCGCAGACAACAACTTAGAAGCATGGCAAACCCTGGTGGCATGCATAGATGTTCATTGCTACAAAATGTTCATGACTTAGATGCCCTCAACATTTTTCTAATAACTAAAGTAAGAAACTGATCCTCGTTCATTCCTCATGTTCATTCAAGTGACCATTTACAGTGAACGATGCCACAGATGGCAGCCTGGATGGGAAAACAATTTCTCATTTCTTTTACAAAGTTCACCAAGCTGTCCAGAAGCCTGAAGACTAGAAGAGATCTCAAGCAGCCAGCAAATACAAAACCTTGCAGACATGTAGTTAGAAAGTGAAAAGGTTAGTCAAGAAAGGCCCAGTACTCTTATATACAGCACACGTGCCACCTTTCAAACTTTGCTATATTTTTAAGAAATAGTTTATAGCGTGTTCCTGACATCATAGTAGCTGGGTTAGCACAGAGTACCATAGACAATAGAAGGGAAAGAGCTTCATCTACTGAGAAAGCTCCATGTCCAATGCCCCTTTGTCTTATTTATATCATCAGTCTTCAGACTGGAGCCATTTTTAATATGGTTTAAACAACCTGTCATTAGGAATTCACTAGCATAGGTGTATCACGGGTAACGCATTCATCTAGTAAAGGCATATGTAAACATCACAAATGTTTTCCTAAAGGTAGTTAGCACTTCAAAGCAATGCAGAGTCCGGCTTTCAGAACATTTGTAATAAAGACTTTCCTTTTCAACTTCCTACAGTGTTCTTTTCCTGAACCACAAACAAGCAGTATGAATGAAATAGTGGTGATAGATGCACTAAAATTTGTTATGGAATTGTCAGACTCTTTTTTTGCCCTAGTGTCCCTTCTTTGCATATGGGTCCCAATTGTATATTGAGCGGAAAATTATTCCTACCTAGAGAGCTAGGCCTATCAGCCTTCTAAATTGCTTCTTGTAACAGTTTGTTTTCTTTCTCTACCCTCACAAGAGCCTAACAAGCCATGCACTCTCATCACATAGTGATTACAATTAGGGGATAAGACTGGAAATGCAGTATGAGTAATGCATCATGTTCTGTGTTAAACAAATCTTCTATTGAAAACCAGAAGAAAAATGCTATCCCAAATATTAAAAATAAGCAAAATCTTAGTGGATTAATTAGGTCCTTCGTCAGTTAGCTAATTCACTCCTGATTCTTATCTTGTGAAAGGCACAGTCTCTTTCATTCAACAATCTTTATTCTGACGCAGTAATATTTCTGGTTTTCATGGACTTGCATTTTATTAGAAACACAAGGAAACAAATTATGTGTGAATGATAAAGTGATGGAAACAATGCCAATGAAGTATTCAATCTGAAAACATATTTTCTAAATTTCCCTTCTGAATATCAAGATTTGGAACAGGGATGAGTTTCATATCTTTTGAATTGCTCTTTGAGCACCACTTTTTCTGGACCACACATGTTGGTGCCAGTGTTCTGGGCATTTATGGGTTCTTGCTCTCCTTACAGTAGTATTTTTACATTCATTCCTTCATTTCCCTTTGTCCTCCTCTCTGTAACAGTTGAGAGAACACAGGCTTTGTGTTATATACTATTTCTTAAACTTTGAAAGGGAGGAAAGGTAGAGTAGAAATAATTTAAATTATGTCTTTAGCATTTTTAACACTACATAGAATCACAGAATCATGGAATCATCTTGGTTGGAAAGGACCTTAAAGATCATCAATTCCAACCATTAACCTAACACTGCCAAGTCCACCACTAAACCATGTCCCTAAGCACCACATCTACATGTCTTTTAAATACTTTCAGGGACAGTGACTCCACCACTTCCTTTGCCAGCCTGTTCCAATTCTTGACAACCCTTTTGGTGAAAAAATTTTTCCTTATATCCAACCTAAACCTGCCCTGCAGCAGCCTGAGGCTGTTTCCTCTTGTCCTATCACTTGTTACTTGGGAGAAGAGACCAATGCTTGCCTCACAACAACCTCCTTTCAGGTAGTTGTAGAGACCGATAAGGTCTCCCCTCACCCTCCTTTTCTCCAGACTAAACTGCCCGAGTTCCCTCAGCTGCTCCTCATAAGACTTGTGCTCTAGAAGTAAATATATATATAATATATACTCCTGAAGTAAACATTTACAAGTCATGTATTATTATACTAAAGCTTTCCTTGTGCTATAACTGCAAAATGGTCCTCACATCAAGTATGACCTGTCAATATACTCTCCAAATACTAAGATAAAAAAACTTTTTGTATTCATTCCACATAAATCCACTAATCTCCAAAACTCAGGGCTTAAGTCTCATTTACATTAAAAACATAACATAAATATAGCTTTGGCAAATTCAGGTCCAGAGACATTTCCAAAACAAGCTAAACATAACTTAACATGAAAGAAAGAAAAATTAGGCCTTCTATTCTCAATTAAAAACAATTAATTATTAAATTTCATAGGAAAGATGCCAGTCAGCTGTGATTTTTATATATCTGTTCATTTTACTAATACATTAGAAGAGCAAAAATAGTATTTTCTTTCCAATAAACCTATCCATTTGACAAATATTTTATATCACTGGTTGACTACTCATTGTACCTGCCTTTTTTTAACATCATTGACAAAGGAATAGACACACGTCTAGGGTACCCAACTGTGTATTATCTACACTACAAATCACCCATCTTCACTCGTTAGCTCCTGCATTGGAACACACAAGGGAGCTCAGGTGTTCATATCACCAAGGCATGAATTCTTAAAACTGTTTTTTTTTAAACTGACTGGTGAACTATCATGCGTGAATGGGAAAGCAAAAATAAGAACTGGTGCATTTGAAACAGAAGTTGACACTTTTATGAAAACAGAGATTGAAAGCCTAGCCACAGTGCTGTTGTTTAATATCTGGAGTCACAGAGAAGGCAGAATGTGAGCTGACATCTTCACTCCGTTTATGCTTAAAGGCAGAGGACAACCTCCTCTAATAGTGACACTTTTTTGATTCCATCATCTTGAGAAAGCTCTGCAGGACTTTGGATATATCACCATCTACAAATGTATTTTGATTTTTGTTTTTAAATATGTTGCATTGAAAATCCATTCTATAAATTCAGCAACTGTATTGAGAACACTGTTCACTCTTAAGTGTTCAAGAACAGTTGAAAAGAGCACTATTAATTTTCTCTTTTACTGATAACAATAGTGTGTGTCTTTTCTGACTAGTGTACACCACAGGTATATAACAATATAAGGCTCATGATCATCTTACAAGCCTTGACTTCATATGTGATATTCAAATGTAGAGGTTAGGTTTACTGAATTAATCAAATGACTTGTTAGGCAATTGCTTTCTGGTACTTCTTCCTTACAAACCCAGTATCTTAACATTTCTCAAATAATTGTAAATGGTCAATTATAATAATAGAGCTCCTATCTCTCCCCTTAGCAATTAATTGATTGAATTAAATACAATTCAACCACATACACCATAACTGCGTTTGACGCTATCTTATTTGTGACTGAAAAGTTACAGAGAACTTTTTTCAAGCCTCATTGTAATCTTTATAATATTTGGACATTTTGGTATCAAAGTCAATGACCATAGAAACAAGACCAGTATACTTAAAAAATAATCTACTTAATGTGATATAAAAAAACAGAAGGCAGGTGTCAGCTCACAGTACACCTGATAACTTGGAGATCACAGGTTTAATTAATGAATAAAAGAACAACTCTGATGTCTTGCATATAACACAGATGTAAAACAATTCTAATTCTATGTGAAATTCAGGTGACTTTTCCCTGGGCTGCAATGGAAACTAAGAGGAAGCTTACGGCATTGCCTGAGCAAATCGATTCTGTTTGAGAACTGCCTTCCTCTACCTGTGCGGAGCAGCTCTTAGAAACACAGCTATAGGCTCTTTTCCTCCATAAAGGCCATACAAGGAAACTCACACCACTTTGTGGAATACCGTATTAGCTTAAATCATTCTTATCTGAGCATTTAGGTTTTCCTGGATGTTGTCTACAAGGCAACACTGAAACACCAAAACATATGTTTAACCTTAAGCATGTATGCAGTTCTGCTGAAGCTTTCCAGATGACTCGGATGCTTAAACCTAAGTAACTGCCTGAAACAGCTTCATTAGAAGGAAGCCAAAAGAATACATTTCCTTTATTTTTTCTGATGGTCTTCCACACAGATACAGAAGGGGGAAAAAAAGCAAGCAGAAAGTAATCATCATCATACAACCATAAAAATCTGGGAAGATAAATTCAGAGCAGGGTTTTTTTTTTTACTTCATAGTTTGATACTGACAATATTTCAGTTGGTTTCTGCCTTTCTAGCTCTAACAGTTCAGTTAAAGTTTCTGTTTCTTTGTTTGCTTGTTTTCAAAAAATTCTTTAAACTGGTTATTTAACTGTCACGAGTTTACATTTTCACACAAACTCACCCATACACATCCTTGTTTGCAAGCTGCAAACCCATTGTGTTGTGATGGATTGGAATCACATACTGTACCCTTGCACAGAACAGCAGAGAGACAGAGGTTACTTGACATGCAGTTCTTCAATACTTTCTCTGTGCTTTTCAATATGTATCTCTAGGCCTTATTTATTGGACAGTATTCAAATCCTCCTTGTGGACCAAATCACTCATTTTCTCAGGGGCTTTTCAGTTAGGGTCTCAGTACTCTAGAATCTGAATACGTTCCAAACCTTAATTAATGTATTGTTGCACAGTCCTGTGAGAAAAGAGGATTATATTCTCCAATTAAAAAATAGGGAAGTGAGAAAACATAAGGTAAAGCATCCATTACATCAAATACCTATTCTAATATACCTACATCTGATTTTCTCGCAGTACTGAACCTTAGATAGCACCATATATTTTGAGGGAAGAAACCCCTTGGATTTAGCTATAGCTGAGAGTACAAAATAGAATGTTTTTAAAACAAACATGACCTGTTCTAGAAAATGAAAATTAATATGTGAGAATTTTGGTTTAATTGGCTCACTTGCCATTGCAGAAATTCAGAGATAGTTAGAATTTATTTTTTCAATGGCAGTATATTCATTTGGTTCAACTGTGAAGATTTCTATTCCACTGAATTTTTCCTTCAGTCATGGCAAATCTACCCATTTCTGCAGTAAATCAGGCAGACAGTATACAGACAACAGCTTCTCTCACTTCATGAGCTCTACTAAGCTGCTTTATCCAGTGAGGCAGGAGGAAAATATTAATTATTAAGTCAATTGATGATGATACAAAATATATGACATATGTAAAAGTTTGGACAACTAAGGGGAGCTCTCTATGTGATACATACTGTAATGGCATAGATTTTCATTTCAAATCCAACAAAAGGTGTCTCGTAAGCACTAAAGATGGATTTCCAAGATAGTCAATGCTAATAAGTAGTCCTGTCACAAGATTTCTTCAGAGAAATGCAATTAAATGACATTATCAAGCACTTAGGCAATATAGGTCAGGTGTAGAGGTTCTAACTTACTACCATCTAATTTCTTGATTTCATCGTTGTCTGACTGCACACGTTTCAGTGTCTAAACAGACAGCAAGATAGGTGGGGCAAGGGAGGAGACCATGGGGTTGTGTCTATTAATTACCTAGATAAATTAGAAATAGAAATCCCTGCCAGCAAATATGCGGCGATTGTATGAATTAATTGGTCTGAATGGCTTTTGCTTGTTCTCTTTGCTGGGCAGAAAGGTTTTCTCTTTGTTTGGGAGCTGTGAAGAGGATGAAAGGACTGTTCTCTCCTCAAGGAGAAAAGACTCATTGATGTAGGAACAGAACAAAACGATAACCCAGGACAAAATTCAGGCCACTTGCAAATCTGGTGGCTCCGGCTGTGTTATGTTAGATGCACTGTTACAAACTACATCCTCAGAATATTAAAATTCTTAGGTTGGAAGAAAAAAAAGATATTCTAATCTCATATATCTAGAAAATGGCCACCAAAGAAAATATTGCTACACATTCCAGCTAACTGTCATAACTCAGACAGTAACTAGCACCAGAACTCCAGAAAACTGAGTTTTTTCATTTAACTTTTTGTGCTTTTTTTTTTTCCATTTGTTCCTAAAGTGGTGAAATATTTTTTATGAATAAACTATCACTGAAACATAGTAAAACTGGGGAAATGGGTGGAATATTTTATATCTTACTTTCATACTGACAACTTTACCACAAATCCCAATGTTTTTCTCAGGCTGAATCAGAAAATAAAAAGCAGTCTCTATGGCCATTACCAGGATATATTCCAAAATTAGTTCGTTTGAATCATGAAAATTATTTGCATATTAAACCAAAAGCAAATGATGTTGTTTTTCTCTGAAGTATTGTATCACTGTTTTGTAAACAACGTAATTCTCATTAGACTGACAGAGTAGGAAGGATTCGTATATTTATACTCTACGTGGTACAAGTACCAACACTGTAAATGTGTACAGTTCAGTAATCCGTGTCTATTGACCTTGTCATTCTGATTCCACTGAGAAAGTGGGAATTGTATTTTCACATCTTTTATTTACTCACAGGCTGAAATTAGTTCCATGGCCTATGGGCTCCCTGAAGCTACTTCTGTGATTCACTGAATTGCTTCTGCTGTGTTACTGCACATTAGAAGTGAAATAACTGCCAACAGCAGTTGCATTCTGACCAATCCTGCAGGCTAGATATATTTATATTAAAACATGTTCCAAGAGGTGTCTTCAGAATAAAATGAGTATAACAATGTTTAACTAGCCGTTATGGATGAGAACAAACTGCACTTGAACTGTATTTAATTCCGAGCCCAGGAGAAGGTGCCAACTTAGGTTTAAAACAGTTTTTATTAACTGTGTCAACGTTATTTGCCTGGATTTTACTGGAAGATTAAACTACTTTAGCTTGAAGCAAATCTGAGCCATACTTGAATAAAAATGTAATTTACAGCTGCTGTTTAGACTACATTTTTAAATCAAAGTGGTCTAAAATGTAGCAAATTAAAGCATACCAATCCTACAGGATACAAGATTGTTCTTAAACTCTCAGCCACGTGCACACTCAGCCACATCCCAACTCTGTGTTAGGATAAGACCTGAGCATGAAAGCCAGAAAGTGGAGCACAGCTGAACACTCTCCCAAGCTGGACAGCCATGAAATTAGCATTAAAGGAGCACAAACACCTCTCTGCGCATAACTGCAGAAAAGCATCCTAAATAAAATCTCTCAATAGTAGCAAATCAGAAAAATATTTAAACATTTGCTTAGATACAAGTAAAGGCTGCATAAAAAGGCTTTTCCAGATCAAGAATTCCATCAGTATTTACGCAAATTTCTCAATTAAACCTGCACTGATGGAAGTATGTTTTGACTTTTTCATTGTCATGCACTTTCCAATGTCATGTCATGGTCCATTTCCATGACAGGATGGTGCATTTCTTATCTTTTTTTTATCAACTTATAGTAAGTATTGATTTCAACTTTGTATGCTGCCTGTTGTAAGCATGTTTGTAGTAATAATAACACAAAAAAGCTATTTGGTTAAATTCGTTTTTAGCACTCTGGAGCTCCTAGTATTTTCTGTGCACACGCAGTAAATAACATACCACAAGATGCATCCACTACTTTTAATAATCATTTATATAAGCATTTATACATATAAAGCACTGGGCAAACATTAAGTGATCTTCACCCCTTTGCAATATTATCTTCATTCTAATCAACATTCTCACAAGTCACAGAGCACCAAAAAAATGCACTGATATCCAAGGCCATAGTCTTTGGAGCTAGATACTTTTCTGCTTGTGCCCACACTTGCAGTGATTGCGTGCCAGGCTGATACTGTACATTCTGAACACTTTGGAGTGAAATCCTAGCAAAATATTTCATATAATTTCAAATTGAGAAAGACAATACAGCTTTCTTGAATCAGTGTGGCCATTTTCCAATGTTAATAAAATTCTCATTTCTGTAACACATAGCCCTGAGCCACACAGCCCCTTAAGTTCCAAATTATTTCATGACAAATTTGACATACTGAGTCTTAACACAATTTTAGACACAAAATAACTAACATGCACCATGTGCTGTGATCATTTTTAGAAACGCTTAACACAACCACAGCTGTTTAGTTCTTGTCCTGCTTGCAAAGAGCTTTATTTTTCAAACTTAATCCAACAACCATGGAAAATGTCAATAGACAGTAACATTAGTAAATGTATTACGTTAGTATATAATACATTTATGTCACATTTGCTTCTCAGTGATAGTAAATCCACCAACACCATCAAAATGAAAGAAATATTAAGATATTGTCCGATTACAGACATTAAAATTTTAAAACAGCTAAACCTGGAAGAAAAGAGTTATCATTAAGAATCTATTGGCCATTGAAAGTTAACTATCTATACCACACTGATAAATGTAATAATCATGTTTGTGAGATGCTACTGTGTAATTAGATATCAAAAACAAAAGTGTTAGAATAATTACAGATAAAAGAGTTTGGGGTTTTTTCCCCAAAGTTTAAAATTATTTTGTCTTCATAGTGACTTATTACTTTAACTGTACACGAAAGAAGGGGAAAAGTTATACTTCCAACACATAATAAATATTCAGTATTCTAAAGAAAAATGGCTTGTGACATTTTTGGCAAAACTACAAGCACATTCTATAGTATTGAATCAAAGATCTTATCATATGAGTCACTAAAAATGTGCATGAACAAACACTATATTTGGAAAAATCATTTACAGAAGTTTATATGCTCCTAAGATTTCAGCAGTAATAAAGGTCATCTGTATTAAAAAAATGCTTTGTGTAAATGAAAATATCTATGGTGACAATCTTCACAAAAATCCACCAGAGTTTATTCTCAATTCAGTCGATAAAAAACTCATTTACAACTGTCATATTATTTTATGACTGATTATTTATTACTTCTATATGCCAAAAAACAACATCCTGGAGATTTGTTAATGTACTGGCCCAGATCCTCTGGCACACCTGGGCATTGCACAGCTCAGAATTATGTATAGAGCTCCTCCTTGTTCGTGCTCCAGCTCTCCTGCTTTCATCTGTGAAGATCTGAAAGCCACATAAAATTTGAAGGATCAATTCATTGCCCTCAAGACCTTCTACACAGATCTTAAATAGCTATGGACCTTTTCCCCCCTTTCTCATTTTACTGTGGAAAGTGGCATAAAGGTCTTTCTAAACACCTCAGCTTTCTGGAGGATCAACCTTAACATACAGTTAGATAAATTTTAGTCAAATTCTAGCAGCGAGGCAAGATTCGTGGTTGCCAGAAAATGTTGCAGAAGTCTGAAGAGAGGTTCTGAAGGAATCAGAAATGGATACAATAATGTTCACACTCTAGCTACTTTAATTTGTTGTCCCACAAACAGCGAGTCAACTCCAAGCCTACATACACAATCTCCAAATAAGGCTGTAAGAAATTATGCTCACATAGTTCTTTGTCAGGACAATATAATGGATTACTGAATATCATACTGAAATGAATATCAAAAGAAGGCATCATTAGGTCCGGTATTACAATAAATTACATATAAATTAACAGTTTTCCAATGAGCATTTCTTCATTATTTCACTAACTGATGAAATTATATATAAAAAGCCCAACTTTCTCGGCAGCTTAGAAACCTCTGCTTTGATATTTTAAACATACCACTAGCATTGGCCTACCCCAACATCTCTGCTAGTGATTATTCTCAACAGCCTAATGCTTGTTAATGAGACAAGTGAAGGAGAAATGTTACAGTACAGAGGAGGTTTTTCCAAACTCTCAAGGAAACAAGACAAAAAGGAACACCTGACAGAGACGTTGGAATATGATAATTTCTTGGCAGTCTGGAGGAAAGGTCACTTCAGAAAGGCCGTGCAGGGAAAAAAAATGGAATATTGCAGTAAAGTATTCTAATGGCACTGAGGATCTTCACCAGAACCTTGCTGGAAAGTCCAAGGGAACTATAAAATTTAGAAACAACTATCTGTTTTATTAACCAGTTCAGATTTTCAGGTAAATCCTCACTGAAATGCATCTTATTTCACAGTATGTGTATTGACCTGTAAAGAAAAGGTGTAAATGTGATATAGCAGCAAAAGACACATGGCAGCTTTCTACCCAGGAGACACTGAAGTACTCATTCCTTTGTTCTTTCTTTTTTAGCCCTAGATCTTCTCCCATATAGGAGAAAACAGTCCCCCCCAAAAAAGGAAGGGTTGAACTCGGCTTCAACGTTAGGGTTTTAAGGCCTGGAAAAATAAGCTTGGGTCATGCTTCAGTGCAAGCAAGAGTTTGGATCAAACAACTTGCATAGAGCCACATTACTGTTAGGTCAATAACAATGCTGAGCTCCTCTGTACCATGTTTATGAATGTTTACTATTTATAAATATAGAAAATACTTTGTTTCTGGTTATCCACAAACTTCTCACTTTCTTCTAACTGAACTAAATGACTCTTGGACCCATAACTGCAATGATATAGGTATGATAATACAATGACAGACACAGATGCTTCAAATTCTTATTAGAAAATTATGGTACACTTTAAATAATAATGTTGCTGCATAAGCTGCTTGATTTAAGCATCACCATCACCATATATCTTCCTCTTCAGGAGTGAAGTAACACAGACAGGTTAAGCAGATTGGAAATAAAGTGGGAGGGACCTGAAATATGTCCAAAGTGGTTCAGCAGTAGTAAAGTTTTTGGTTTCATTATCATTTGAATTTAAGCTCAAAATCCATTTGCTTTTCAAATTCTCCGAGATATTTAGGTAATAAGACTAAAAACATCCTCTAGTTTTTTTGTAGTAGGTGGAAAGAGAACTAGAAGAAAACACCTCCCCTCGGAAATTCCACTTCATCTTTTGAGCCGGTAAAAAAATTTGTATTCCCTTATCTGAAAAGGACGTATTTGCTGTAAAATGGCAGACACTGATGCTACATTTAAGAACAGGCAGGCAGAAAACTGAAAATCTATTGACAAATGCAGATAACAAGGAATGGAAAAGGAAGAAACACTCCCCAGCAAGTAAGTTTCTACAATTTGGATATACTAAACAGATAACACTTTGCACAGTGCAGCTGTCACAGTAGATGCACTGAAAGAGGACAAATTCTCATTCAGCCTGTAGTAACAGCCCTGTTAGCACTGGTCTAAGGTGCATTAGCACCCTGAGAACAAATGGGACTTGCACCTCCCTTTTCTAATTGCCCTATGCTTACCATTTGCTCAGCAAGCTACTCAATCTATTCTCCTTCAAACCCACCCCAGTGCATTCTGTGGAGGAAAGCAGGGCGCTAGTGAAGATAGAAGAAATTTCTGCAGCAACCAGACAGCACTCTGGAACTGACATATCAAGCTGTATGTTCACATCCTAGATTTGGATGCACTGATAAATTCTCCACGTCTTCAATTGGATTTAGCTCTGTAGATAGAAAATAGCTGCCCATTTAAATTCCAGTGAACTATGTTTTTACCAGACAAATCCTACTATTTTTCTGAGTTATGCTACTAAAATACAACATGAATAATTGCCTTTGTCCTATTCCATAGTAATAGCAAGGTTTGTAGACTGATTTTCTGCATATATCTTGTGCCTGCATCCCTCTGGGCAACGGCACAGAGAATGCTGAACACTTAAATCATCACAGAAATAGTGAAACTAAATGGTGATTTCAATACCTGAAAAGTGAGGGGTTTTTCATCTCCAAGAGGTGGAAGAGTGTCCAGATGTGCCAGACTTGGTCTGTGGGAAGTTTCCAATAAGGACATTGGAAATGTCTCTGCAGTTAGTAATGATTGTTAGAGAATGCTCATCTGTGGGTGGGCAAGGTGTCTGTGATGATACTGAGAGGCAGTTTGAACACCAGGGGAGGAACACCTCGATTTATGTAAATATGATTTCATTTACATAATGAATAGAAAATGAAGGAGAACACTTTGAAGACATTAATCACTATGGCAGTGGCAAAGTCCTCTCTATTTCATGCTACCAGAGATTGCATGTTGGCCTGATTGATAGACCAGCAACAACACAGAATCACAGAATCACAGAATCACAGAATCAGCCAGGCTGGAAGAGACCTCAGGGATCATCAAGTCCAACCGTTGCCCTGACACCACCCTGTCAACTAGACCATGGCACTAAGTGCCATGTCCAGTCTTTTCTTAAACACATCCAGAGATGGGGACTCCACCACCTCCCTGGGCAGCCCATTCCAGTGTCTAATAACCCTTTCTCAAAAGAAATTCTTCCTAATGTCCAACCTGAACCTCCCCTGGTGGAGCTTGAGGCTGTGTCCTCTTGTCCTATCGCTAGTTGCCTGGGAGAAGAGGCCAACTCCCACTCCACTACAACCTGCCTTCAGGTAGTTGTAGACTGCAATAAGGTCACCTCTGAGCCTCCTCTTCTCCAGGCTAAACAACCCCAGCTCCCTCAGCTGTTCCTCATAGGTCAGACCCTCCAGACCCTTCACCAGCTTGGTCACCCTCCTCTGGACTCGCTCCAACACCTCAACATCTTTCTTGAAGTGCGGGGCCCAGAACTGGACACAGTACTCAAGATGTGGCCTCACCAGTGCCGAGTACAGAGGGACGATCACTTCCCTAGACCGGCTGGCTACACTATTCCTAATAGAGGCCAGGATGCCATTGGCCTTCTTGGCCACCTGGGCACACTGCTGGCTCATGTTTAGCCGGCTGTCGATCAGCACCCCCAGGTCTCTTTCCACTGGGCTGCTTTCTAACCACTCTTCCCCCAGCCTGTAGCGCTGCATGGGGTTGTTGTGGCCGAAGTGTAAGACCCGGCACTTGTTCTTGTTGAACTTCATGCCGTTGGTCTTGGCCCATCTATCTAACCTGTCCAGATCCCTCTGGAGGGCCTTCCTACCCTCCAGCAGATTGACAGCGGCGGCAGCAGCGAAAAGCGGCGGCAGCAGCGAAAGCGGCGGCAGCAGCGAAAGCGGCGGCAGCGACTTGAGGTTAGTGCGGGGGCGAGGGCGACATCGGGCTTAACCGGGCGGTTTTTCGTACTCTGGGCCCCCCCTGAGCCCCCCGCGAGCATCAGCCCCGAGCTGCTTCCCTCTGACCCCGGACCCGGAGGTTCCCGGCAACGAATCAGGAGAGGAGGGGGCGTAGCCGGAGGCACCGCGGGTGATTTAAACGCTCCACCCCCTGTTATCGGTTGATAAAGAGCCTCCTGGAGGGCAGGGACTAGTCCCTGGCCAGAAGGGAGGGGGAGACTCAGCAGTGCCTGGGTGAGTCATCAGTGACTGGGTGTGTCCCAGGGCAGGAGAGGCCGCAGCAGTTTGCAGCTCGTTGGGGAGGGCACTGACGCCCTCCCAGTGCACAAGGCGAGGAAGGTGCCAAGGAGCTGTGAACCAGGGGTGCCACCAACAGGTATTTCCCAGCTCAGTGAAAGAACAATGGTATCTACCCGGTGGAAGAAGACCAAAATGAATGTGGGAACCCAGACAGAGCTCCCACGGAAGGAGGCGATGGTGCAGGTTGCCGGCTGCAGGGAATGCTACAGCGTCTCTGTGGTGTCAGGGGGCTGTGTGCGCTGTGAGCAAGTAGATGATCTGCTTGGCCGAGCGGCACAGCTGCAAAGCCAGGTTGAAAGGCTTCAAGCCGAAGTAGAAAGGCTTAGGAGCATTCGGGAGGCTGAAATGGAGATAGACTGGTGGAGCCAGGCTCTGCCCTCCCTGCAACAAAAATGGGAGCACCTGCCAGAGAGCTCCCAGGATCGAGGGACCC
Source organism: Nyctibius grandis (assembly GCF_013368605.1). Taxonomy (NCBI): domain Eukaryota; kingdom Metazoa; phylum Chordata; class Aves; order Nyctibiiformes; family Nyctibiidae; genus Nyctibius; species Nyctibius grandis. The sequence continues at coordinate 18,430,026 of NC_090663.1, read as the reverse complement.
CTGTACTCTGCCCCTCTCAGGTGGAAAATGATAACCTAGAGGAGAAGAGTGAGTGGAGGCAAGTCTATGGCCGTGGCAAAAGGCGAGTGCCCTCCTTGCCTACCTTGCCTCCACAGGTGCCTCTGAGCAATAGATATGAAGCCCTAGTGGAATACAGCCGGTCCAATGGGGATGTGGTGGAGAGGCGACCTATATCAGAGGTCCCACCACAGTCAGAAAAACCTGACGGGCGTATAGCTACCTCCTCCACAAGGAAGAAGAGAAGAGTTTTAGTGGTTGGAGACTCCTTTCTAAAGGGATCTGAGGGCCCAATATGCAGAGCTGACCCCCATCACAGGGAGGTCTGCAGCCTGCCTGGAGCCCGAATCAGGGATATCACCAGGAAACTCCCCAGCCTGGTGAAGGCCACAGACTACTACCCCCTGCTGATCTTCCAGACAGGTGGGGAAGAAGCTGCATCCCGTAGTCTGAGGGGGATGAAGAAAGACTACAAGGCTCTAGGACGGTTGGTGAAAGAGTCTGGGGCACAAGTTGTTTTCTCCTCCCTCCTTCCATTTTCAGGTGATGATGTGGGATGGAACAGTAGGATTCTCTCTATTAATGCCTGGCTACGAGACTGGTGCTACAGGCAGGGCTTTGGGTTCTTTGATAATGGCTGGTTTTATAAGACACCAGGCGTGACAGTGATACATGGGAAAGGTTTATGTCGTAGGGGCAAAAGGGTTCTGGGACAGGAATTAGCAGGGCTCATTCGGAGAGCTTTAAACTAGATTCGAAGGGGGATGGGGTGGTAGCTGGGCTTGCACCACTGGGGCAATGCTCTAGTGTTGAGGTAGACCAGGAGGCCCCCCATCCCCCTGGGGTGAAATCAGGGGGTGAATCTGGGATGAAATCGGTGTGCCCAGCTCGCTCCCTGAAATGCCTGTACACCAATGCACGCAGCATGGGGAATAAGCAGGAGGAGTTAGAAATCCGTGTTCAGTCGGGGGCCTATGATCTAGTGGCAATTACAGAGACTTGGTGGGACGCCTCGCATGACTGGAATGTGGTCATGGATGGCTATGTCCTGTTCAGGAAAGACAGGCCACTAAGGAGAGGTGGTGGAGTTGCTTTTTATGTGAGTGAGCAGCTAGAATGTATTGAGTTCTGTCCAGAGGCGGATCAGGAGGGAGTTGAGAGTTTGTGGGTGCGAATTAAGGGGCAGGCTGGCAGGGGTGATACTGTTGTGGGTGTCTATTACAGGCCACCAGATCAGGATGAGGAGGGTGATGAGGCCTTCTACAGGCAGCTGAGAGCAGTCTCGCAATTACAGGGCCTGGTTGTTGTGGGGGATTTCAACTACCCTGATATTTGCTGGGAGGCCTACTCAGCCAGCCATCCTCAGTCCAGGAGATTCCTCCAGTGCATTGATGATAACTTTCTGATGCAAATGGTGGATGAGCCAACTAGGAGAGGAGCGCTGCTGGATCTGATCCTCACTAACAAGGAGGGTCTGGTTGAAGAGGTGAAGGTTGAGGGCAGCCTTGGTTGTAGCGACCATGAGATGGTAGAGTTCGGGATCTCATGTGGCAGGAACAGAATAGCTAGCAGAATCACAACCCTGAACTTCAGGAGGGCCAACTTTGGCATTTTCAAGCAATTGCTAGGGGAAATCCCATGGGACAGGGTACTAGAAGGTAAGGGGGCTCAAGATAGTTGGTTAGCATTCAAGGACTGCTTCTTCCGAGCTCAAGATCAGAGCATCCCAACAGGTAGGAAGTCAAGGAAGGGTACCAGGAGACCTGCATGGTTGAACAGGGAACTGCTGGGCAAACTCAAGTGGAAGAAGAAGGTGTACAGATCGTGGAAGGAGGGGCTGGCCACTTGGGAGGAATATAAGTCTGTTGTCAGAGGATGTAGGGAGGCAACTAGGAAAGCTAAGGCCTCCTTGGAATTAAACCTTGTAAGAGAGGTCAAGGACAACAGAAAGGGCTTCTTCAAATACATTGCAGGTAAAGCCAACACTAGAGGCAATGTAGGCCCACTGATGAATGAGGTGGGGGTCCTGGAGACAGAGGATAAAAAGAAGGCGGAGTTACTGAATGCCTTCTTTGCCTCTGTCTATACTGTTGGAGGCTGTCCTGAGGAGCCCTGGACCCCTGAGGCCCCAGAAGAAGTCAGGATAGAGGAGGAATCTGTCTTGGTTGATGAGGGCTGGGTCAGGGACCAATTAAGCAATCTGGACGTCCATAAATCCATGGGCCCTGATGGGATGCACCCGCGGGTGCTGAGGGAGCTGGCGGAAGTCATTGCTAGGCCACTCTCCATCATCTTTGCTAAGTCGTGGGCAACGGGAGAGGTGCCTGAGGACTGGAGGAAAGCGAATGTCACTCCAGTCTTCAAAAAGGGCAAGAAGGAGGACCCGGGTAACTATAGACCGGTCAGCCTCACCTCCATCCCTGGAAAGGTGATGGAGCAACTTGTTCTTGGTGCTGTCTCTAGGCACATCAAGGATAGGGGGATCATTAGGGGCACTCAGCATGGCTTCACCAACGGGAAGTCTTGCTCAACCAACTTGATAGCCTTTTATGAGGATGTTACCCGGTGGATAGATGATGGTAAAGCTGTGGATGTGGTCTATCTCGATTTCAGTAAAGCGTTTGACACGGTCTCCCACAGCATCCTCGCAGCTAAACTGGGGAAGTGTGGTCTGGATGATCGGGTAGTGAGGTGGATTGTAAACTGGCTGAAGGAAAGAAGCCAGAGAGTAGTGGTCAGCGGGACAGAGTCCAGTTGGAGGTCTGTGTCTAGCGGAGTTCCGCAAGGGTCGGTTCTGGGACCAGTTCTAGTCAATATATTCATTAATGACTTGGATGAGGGATTAGAGTGCGCTGTCAGCAAGTTCGCTGATGACACAAAACTGGGAGGAGTGGCTGACACAACGGAAGGCTGCGCAGCCATTCAGAGAGACCTGGACAGGCTGGAGAGTTGGGCGGGGAGAAATTTAATGAAATATAACAAGGGCAAGTGTAGAGTCCTGCATCTGGGCAAGAACAACCCCATGTACCAGCACAAGTTGGGGACAAAGCTGTTGGAGACCAGCGTAGGGGAAAGGGACCTGGGGGTCCTAGTGGACAACAGGATGACCATGAGCCAGCAGTGTACCCTTGTGGCCAAGAAGGCCAATGGCATCCTGGGGTGTATTAGAAGGGGTGTGGTCAGCAGGTCGAGAGAGGTTCTCCTCCCCCTCTACTCTGCCCTGGTGAGGCCGCATGTGGAGTATTGTGTCCAGTTCTGGGCCCCTCAGTTCAAGAAGGACAGGGAACTGCTAGAGAGAGTCCAGCGCAGAGCCACGAAGATGATTAAGGGAGTGGAACATCTCCCTTATGAGGAGAGGCTGAGGGAGCTGGGTCTCTTTAGCTTGGAGAAGAGGAGACTGAGGGGTGACCTCATTAATGTTTATAAATATGTAAAGGGCAAGTGTCAAGAGGATGGAGCCAGGCTCTTCTCAGTGACATCCCTTGACAGGACAAGGGGCAATGGGTGCAAGCTGGAACACAGGAGGTTCCACTTAAATTTGAGGAAAAACTTCTTTACTGTAAGGGTGACTGAACACTGGAACAGGCTGCCCAGAGAGGTTGTGGAATCTCCTTCTCTGGAGACATTCAAAACCCGCCTGGACACGTTCCTGTGTGATATGGTCTAGGCAATCCTGTGCCGGCAGGGGGATTGGACTAGATGATCTTTTGAGGTCCCTTCCAATCTCTAACATTCTGTGATTCTGTGATTCTGTGATTCTGTGATTCTGTGATTCTGTGATTCTGTGACACTCCCACCCAGCTTGGCGTCATCTGCAAATTTGCTGAGGGTGCACTCAATCCCTACGTCTAGATCATCTGTAAAGATATTGAACAGCACCGGCCCCAGAACTGAGCCCTGGGGAACACCGCTAGTGACCAGCCGCCAGTTGGACTTTGCCCCATTCACCACCACTCTCTGGGCTCGGCCATCCAGCCAGTTTTTAACCCATCGAAGAGTCCACCCATCCAAGCCCTGGGCAGCCAGTTTGTCTAGGAGGATGCTGTGGGAGACAGTGTCGAATGCCTTACTGAAGTCTAGATAGACAAAACTTCATGTCAAAGTCCTGGATTGTTTAAAATGTTTTTCTCCAGGAGAGAAATGAGATCAGCATAAGAAAGAGAAAGTCAGTCACATATACGATCTGCACGAGTCCTAGTAAAATAAGCAAATTATTCTGGGGGAAAAAAGAAAAGAAAAAAAAATCTAATCTATCTTTGTCAAAACCAGGAAATACAGATTTCTCAGGTACATAATTAGTCAACATAAAACACATGTTTTTCTCCTTGAGGTCCTAGGTATACTGGAATACACTGAGGTTTGCAATGTTACATCAGAACACTGAGATTCTCTATGTACATGTGCGTTGACTTGCTTATGTTAATAATATTCTTTCCTATAGATGGCCTACAGGACAAGGAAACGAGTACAGAAGAGCAATAGGTCTCCAAACCATTTAAATCAAATCATGTGCTTGATTTTACTTCATTGGATTAAAACAGCACTCTAAAGTGAAGAACCTTCATTTGACATCTGGTTAAGTATGATTACTTGGAAGGACATTTCTTATAAAATTAAACCTAGTTTTTGGTAAGATTACAACAATTGTTATAAAACTGTGTCCCTAGGTTGTATCTCCAAATCAACGGTTCTGGCATCATACCTCAAATCGTAATTTTATGCCTCTAAAGATTTGGAGAAAATGCAGGAATAACACCATGTAGTTCCAGCAGCAGCAAAACAAAACTTAAATTCAAACACACAAGTACTGAATTTAAGGGCTGTCAGTACAACAGTACCATGGGTACACTTGTAATACAGTCCACAATCACACAAAAGAATGTGTTACTCACCTTTTTTTCATGGGAGAATAAAATTATTCAAATAACTTTATTTGTACAAACAACAGAAGTTTTTAAACAGGCATTTAAAAAAAAACATAACAGGTGTGGAATAGATTTTAAAAAGAATTTTTTTAAATTGTTGCTAGTATAAAGGCAACTTTCAGAAATTAAAATTTTTGTGCAAATGTGGAAAATAGAAAAGAGTGTAAGTCTAGAAAGTGAAATATAAAGCCATAAAATACATCTAAAAAAGATTTTAAGAAACTTTTTATAAAGATAGAAAAACTAATAATATCTCTTCAGCATCAAAAGCAGGCAATCTGCCAAAGACTCTGAAGGACCAATAGATGATTGAGGAGCTGTAAAAGAAGATAAGGCCAAAGCTGAACACTTAAATTAATTCTTCATATTGGTGTTCTCTATAGATGATATTAGACTTGTTTCTACATAGGAACCTTTTTTATACAGGGAGAATTGTAGGAATTGTCTGCAATTGGACTCTTCGGTCAAAAAATTTTTAGAACAAATCAATGAAATGAATAGTAACAAATCACCACAACAACATGATATCCACCTACGAGTCAAAGAAAGTCAAATATGAAATTGCCAGATGATTAATACTATGGAAAGTGATCTCAGTGCTGAGAGAATCAATGGTAACAAAAGTAAGCCAGTTCTACTGACAGCTTTCAGCTGGAGTAGAAGAAAATATGCACAAGTAAATCTGACTTCTTTATCAGGAAAAAAAAACAAATGGCAACTAAATTTAAAAAATTGGTATACCTACAGATAAATATGACATAATGAGAAAAGTTAATTCAGCTTTTGTAGCATATTATTTTGCATCACAAATCTATTGGAGCTCTTTGAAAAATTCAAGAGCATAGTAGCATGGGAGATGTGGCTGACATAATGTACTTGAATTTTCAAAAAGCTTTTAACAAAATTCCTCACCAAGGGATCTTATAGACAGTAAGTTACTTGGAATTACAGGAAAAATATTCCCTAAGATTCTTCATTTGTTAAGGGATAAGAAATAAAGAATAATAATTTTTAAAAATTTCTTCTGTGAAGGGAGTTTTCCAGAAAAGCCCAACAAGGATGTGGATATGTCTTCTATTCAGAGTTTACTGCAGGATCCGGGGATGCTGATGATGCTAAATTATTTAGGGTTATGAAAACAAAAGCTAGCAGCAATAAACTACAGAAAGTTATCATAATAATGACTGTCTGGACAAGAAAATAACTGACAAATATCAACATCCATTAATACTAAACAACTGTTACTATGATGAGTCTAAATTAGCTACGTCCACTCAAAACAGACTTTTAGGAGTCTTTACGAACACAAGCTTCAGCTCAATACTCACGAGAGATCATGAAAGCAGCAGAATGGTAGACATAGTTGGAAAAGGAATACAGAATAAATCTTGTTGAATATTGAATGCACTTCTACTTTCCCACATCTGAAAAAGGACTCTGGAGAACTAGAGAAGAAACAGAAAAGTGTACCTAGAATGATAAAAAGTTGTTATTTAACTAGGAGAGATGAAAAAAGACTAGGTGGAAAGAAACACTCATGAGATTAGTATCATGAAATCCTATAAAATATTGACTGGAATAAAGAAAGTACACAGAGAAGTGTTCCCTGGTTCCTACCATGAAGGAACTTAGGAGACTTAGTTATCAAGTGGCAGGCTTAAAGCAAACAAAAGGAAACACTTTTCACAAAGCACATAATTAAACTGTAGAACTCATAGCTACAGGATGTTGGAGATGTCAAAAGCTTAGGTGGGTTAACAAGCAATTAGAAAAACTTATGGAAGAAAAAATTCATCAAAGCCTATTATATGACACGCACACACACACACACAAAAAAATGTTTCCCACTCACAAAGTCCCCAAACTATGCTTTGACAGAAGTTAGAAAGCAATAGCAGGAAAAGTTTTATTTTCTACTTGCCCCGTTCTGCTATTCTCTCCTAAAGTTTTAGCTACTGCCACTGCCAGAATACTGGTCTACTTAAATTCTTCGTACGCGTCCTTATGTTTATGCTCATCACTGTTTCACAGGGAGTTTGCCTTTGATCTTTGGTATAATCACTTGATAAGAAGCAAACCTACTAAAATAAGAGCAATGATTACTCTGCAAATGTATTTTTCCTATAGATGCTTGGTGAAGCAGTCTTTTACCCAAATTAAACGTCTATCCTTATTTGCAGGGAACACCATTATCATTTGTGGCAGTCTCAAGACAGCTTTATCTAACCATCTGTACTAAATAGCGGTTACTGCCCCTCTAGCCTGTAACCTGTATTTTGCTGCAGTCTGCTTCTAGGTGCATCTCCAGACACTGACTCCTTGTTTTACAACAAAGCAGTTTTGATCACTCTGGAAACTCCAGCTGATAAGCCTGAGTTTGAATAAAGACAGCTGCTCTGAGGGAGCAGCCCTCAACTCGTGAAGAACTTTCAGGGATACTGTATTCACATGCTTTCTGAGCTGACAGTAAACAGTTGAGCCTTATTAGGACTTTATTAGGTAGTTCTCTCTAGAGGTCAATGAATTGTCATTTCTGCATTAAAAAAATAAAGCTATAAAGCTCTATGGTTGGCCTTTAAAAAAGCAGTTACTGTCACCTGGTATTGTTAGGCTTCCACAGATTTCCCAAGAGAGGCTACAGTAAATGAAATTCATAGTTAATTTGCATATGTTTCACAAAAGACCACTTTTAGTATGAATTTCAAAACACTTTATCAGTACTTGTTTAGCAACAAACATCATGAAAGTGTATGATTCCTAAGGTTTTTCTCAGATATTAGTCCAAAGTTGTCTTATACCACAGAAGCATTACACAGCATGGGCCAGTATTCAGTTAATATAAATCAGGAATAATTCACATTACAGGACCACACCATTTGCACTTAGAAAGGATGTAACTCACTGTCATTAGCCTGACAATGCATGTTAAAATTCATCCTTTTATATTCGATCACGTGATTAATAAAGGTATTGTTACCCAGATGCTTTGAGACTATTTCTTCCCCAAAGGCTATTATAACCTGTCTTGCTTGAGTAGCACAGCAGAGCTCTTAAATCAATACAAACCTGACAATGTGGGACATTTGAAGGAAGCTGCTATCCCAAGCAGCACATGAGGCACTGTATAGAAATAAAACTCAGATTGCTTACCTGTTTTGTTGTCAAGTGAATGATTTCAGGAAATCCAGCCTATACTCTTGCACACAGTGACTTTGCAGACTTTGCTTATTTAGCAATACATATGAAGAGCACATTGCAGCTCTGCTCCATTACCTATGCTGACCTGAAAATTTTCTGCAATGTACTGGTATTAATTTATTTACAGTATTGACTCCTTTTTCTTTGGTTAATTGCTTCTATCCGTTCTAGAAATAAAACATTATCTACATCAATTCTTGATTTTCCGGACTTCAGGCATTGGGGTTGAAAGAGGCATATGAGCGCTTTCTCAATTTCAAGACTCTGTTACTAAGTGGAGGGAGTAAGAACAAATAATCCGGAGCCCATACCCCTCTAAAGCAACTGTATTTTAAGCAATGAAATTATACGAGTATAAGTGACACGGGAGTGAAACCCACTGCCATCTTTGTTATTAGTTTCTAATTATAGTGGTAAAGACAAAAAAATCTTGCAAATCTTTACTAGAACAACTACAACCTATACTGATAGATTGCCAAGGAGAGGGACAAATGCAGAGAGATGTTAGGTTGCAGAATTTATGTATGCCAGTTTGTTTATGAATGTGACTATATAAGAAGGCACAACATTAATGCATCTCCAGAAAGTGATGTCTCTAAAAAGCACTTTATGCTCTTGAAAACCAAACAGCATAATGAAAGCAGCAAAAAGTACAAATGAAAAATAGTTTATATCAGTCTCCATTTGAGTCAGATTTATGCTAGTACACATGAAGAGCAGGGACCACTGACACAGTGAAAGCCTTCCTGACCTCATGTAAACAGAAATGGATTCAGAGCATCTTCTACTACTACAGCAATAAACTCCAGAAAGGAAGTCTTAGTCATGCCATATGTTAGACAAATTCCTCCTACTTAGAGGTACTAACTTTGCCCTGCTGAAACTGAAAATTGACTTAGAAATTAAATTCATCTACACCTGAGTATGATAGCAAATGATTTTCGTGATCAACATGAAAAGGTCTGTTGGCAGCCAGGCCCTATCCAGTCATTAATTTCTCTCCAGTCACTGTTTCTGATGACTTTCCCTAACTGTTAAAGAGAGATGCAAATACTGTAAATGTTCTGGTCTAGTTATATTAATTGCTATTAGTAGGAAAAAGGCAAAAATCTCATTTCATCTAGCCTTATGTTATCAAAATAAAACTGGGAGCAGAACTTCAGCAGGTAGTAGCTGGCATACCTCCAATGAATCCATGGTAATTTATTCTACATTCCCTAAGTTTTTTTCTCTACAGAATACACAGCATTTAAATTCTAAAAAATTCTAAAAATTTCTAAAAAAAAAAAATTAAGTATATTAGAATGTCATTTCAACTTTATATCACTTTAAAAAAAAGTTGAACTACACCTCTGATTTCTTCTAAAGCTTGTTTTTATTACTCACATTTATTAATTTTATTGTTTGACACACTAGCACTTCGTCTATGTATATTTCAATTTTAAGCATATGTGAATATTACTTTTTTTATCAAATTTGGATTGCATTTGAACTTATTAAGTGCATTAAAAAAGAATTTAAAACAGTTATTATTAGTTTCCTTACTATAAATTATTTACATATGTCTCAGAGGTATAAAAAATTACTGTCCTTATATTCAGATTTATGAAGAATCAGCCCAGCTGGAAGCCAGCAGGGTTTTATATGACATCAGGGATCTGTTGATCGCACTTAATGCCTTTACTTTTGATCCTGCAAATGCTTGTTCAAGTACATTTTCCTACTGCTGAGCTGTTCTTTCATTGCTACATATCATGAAAAAGCAAACCAAATGAGTGAGATAAAGGTGTCCATTAAGAAATCAAATACAAAAAGGCAATAAAAAAATACAATGTCTTAGAATAGGCTGGATATTCCAGTAAGAACACTTCAGTCTTGACAAGGTGCTCTTTCTACGAAGACCACTCTCTGTTTTCTGTTAGGTGGTCATCTGATTTTTATTCAACGTAGAACTTTCTTCAATCTGCAAAATAAAGTCAGAATTTCCTTGGGAACAGCAGCAGCTTCATGCCAATCAGCAAGTACCAGAGTCAGCATATCTTCAGTAAGCAAACTCCCCTTAGAAGAGCAGTAGGCAAAGCAGCACATCAACTGCCTGTTGACATCTATTTCTCATTTAACATCTCTCCTTTCCTCTCACTCCCATAACATGGGAATAGATCTCAGTGTTTTACACGCCACGTGTGCATGCTTATGTACCTCAGTTTTTCAAAAGGTGCTTTTGGCTACTTGGATAACTGTTCTTCCCACAGATATGAGCTGTCTACAAATAACCTGCAGTATGATTACTAAATATGGCAAAATTTCTAGGAGGTCTTACTGAACACTGAATATCATTTGGGAAACAGTTTAATGATTTCAGACGTTGCCTTACCTAACTTGCACCTTCCTCTACAATCCTTTCAGACATATAAGTGACATATAAAGTCTTATAAAGCAGAGAAAAAAGAAATCTCCTTAACTTAAAATACTGAGGGCTTTCTGCTACTTGCTCTAGTTGCTGTATATTGCTATGCCACCTCAGAGAAAGCCTGCATCTAAAGTGAGTAGAAAGAATATTGTCTGTAATTTTGACTATTTTGCAGTCATGAACAATTTTGGATTGTTTGGTTCATTAGCTATTTGTCTTCCCTCTTTTTCTCCTTTGGCATGCAGGGCAATTTTTAGGCTGAAACCTGCACTGAGGATATGCAGAACCTGAACTATACAACAGTGGGTGAAGTTCAAAATATCCAGCAAGATTAAGATATCCAGGCTAGCAAGGAGATGAAAAGTTCACAAGCAGTAGACAAAAACACAAGCAGAATAATAGCAATGTCCTTAGCAGAGTGCTCATACAGACCTCATTTGTAGGCTGCAGACAAACGTTCATCTATCAAAGAGCAGTGACAATTGAAGATATTAGCAACCCTAAGAGTTTCTTCCTGTCTCTTCCCAAGAGGCTGCCAGTCCTGCAGCTTGTTGCCAGAATGGGTCATATGACGACTCCATATGGAGACACGGCAGTATTAATCAGCTGAGGAAGGCAGTTTGAAAAGAGATCTGACTTTGCCTGAAGTGGGTAAGGCAAAACCCTCAGACTCCTTTGTCCGGCAGAGCTGTGGGAATGGCAACTTCCAGCTGGCGGATTATAGGTTTAGGGAACTGAGCATAGTAACATCCTCATTCAGCACTGCTAGATATAGAAGAGATCTTCTCGTGATCCTCCTTAAATTGGAGAGTCTAAATTATTTAGAGGCTTTTTTTCACCACAAATTCACAAAAAAACACAAAAACCTGTGAATTATTCAAAAATAAAAGGGTATCACTTTTTCTTTATTGAACCATGTTTTAAAGGGGGGAAAGATGTTTGGATGTATGCCTTTTTGCCCCTTCATGATATGAAAAGAAAGTTTGAAGATTTTTTCTTTTCTCTCTTCTTTTAAAACAGAAAATTCAATATTTACCTGTAGAGTATTCTGACTAGAAGGAATAGTAAAACAAAGATTCACAGAAGTTGGGAATGTGACCAGAGAAAGCATTTTCAGTGCAAAAGCTAGTATTTTAATATTATTAATAAAAATGTGTTAATTGAAGCTTAAAAAACTTTTCCTCCTTAAGAATCATCTGAAGACACATAGCAGGTTAAAGACTTCATAAAAGTTTCTAGCAAAATTAGGTAAGATTTTCCATATTACCATTAAATATGTGCAAGATATCAAAAATTCATAAAAAAAAAAAAAGACATGCTTGTTTTCATGAATTCTTTGTAAATCACACAAACTTAATCTCTTATTTTTATCCCATATTTCCTTCATTATCCAGCCTCTACAATAAATACCAAAACATTGTAAGGTATTCGCTTAACATCATTTGGCCAGCGCCTGTTATCACATTATAAAACTAAAGTATATCAGGAAAAAAACAGCTTCTTTTACAATAATATGAGTTGTACTAGTCCTAAAGTTATTTTATACTTAACCTTCAAGCCATCATGCTCTAGGATATAAACCAATCATCACTGACAGAGATTAACAAGAAATTTCTTCTACGAGCAGAATATTTCTTAAATGCTTACTGCAGGGTTTCTTGCACTTTCCTCTAAAACATCTGGCAATGGCCATTGTCAGATGGAATAATAGAATAAGAAAGCTGCTAGTCTGTTCTGGAATGTCTCTGCTGTACACTAAAGCTTTTGTCCTTGATCTTCCTGTACCTTCTCCCTGCAGTTTGAAAGAGAAAATGCAGGTATCTTCATACCTGTTACCAGTTAACTAGTGAAATCTTTCTCTTATACTTGCATACTTTGGTAGAAATGCAGCAACTGGTGTCACAGAGAATCATAATTTATCTTAGCTATCATATGCAAACTCTAGGTATTCTTCTGGACCAGCTTTTGGAAAGAGTGTTTTAAATCATGAAGTTTAACGTAAGATTCATCTTCCAAGTGTTCCTGAAATTTTACTGTTCCCAGAAAGAAGACATTATGTGAATATTTCTTCCACTGAGAGAACAGAAGCAAATAAACAAGGTTAACAAGAAGAATGACCTACACGGGCTCATAAACTTTTGATTTCCACATGTCAAATTAAATAAAGTACAACTTTCTTCAGCAGATACCTGAATCAAGAATTAACATTCTTTAAAGCAGTTGTCCCATACCATTAGGTTTCCTTAGGAATGAACTAGTTCCTTGAGGATAATCTCACATTAGCTCATTTTTCTGACTAACCATATTTTGGATTAGCAGCATGGAATGCACAGAGAAAAAGAGAGGCTAATTTAAAATCTCACCGCACAAAAGATGATAAGGATGTTCATGTACCTCTAACAGTCACATTCCTCTTGTTTTCTGATTCTGATTTGACTGGAAATCCTGAGAAGTACCGTGAGGAAAACTACAATTCAAAGGTAACCTATACACATACCTAGACATGTACATAGATATACATGAATATCTATGACTGTTTCTGAATGTAGTTTTGTATTTCTGTGACTGAAAGAAATAGGCCTACATCACAGAAGACCACATTTGATAAAAGATACTAAGCAAAACCATTTTCTTACCTGTTGCAGATCAGTTCCTAGTTTACTGATGATTCTTAATATGTATCAGTTACTGAAATTCCCATACTAAAATATTCCAGCAATACAGTTTTTCAAAACCCTGAAAAATGATGAAGATGAATTCATCAATCACAGTCCAATGAGTTTATTGTTCTGATTGTATGCAGACACTGAGGGTTTTTTTAAGAGACTTGTCTTGGAAGACTAACTTATTTTGCATTCTTAGTACTATGAAAAAACCCATAGTATCTTAGCTACTACTGTGGTAAACACTGGCGTCTATAGAGGAACTAACACTGCCACTGACAAACAACTGAAGCTAATGATGATATTATAATGTGACTACAAAAAAGATTAGTCAGCGGTGTCTACAAGAGAAGTCAACTGTGTTTTGTACTCCTTGGCACTGATTTGCTAGCTAAGTGCTAATGGAAACAGTTTTCACAGGAAGAACTAGTAGGACAAAATTATAACACTTGTTTAGTGAGGTTCTGAGTCCAGTATCATTGTCTGCGTTTAAAATCTGATTTTAGTATAGTTAATCTGATTTTAGTACAGTTAGGGTTCTTTTCTTGTATGTATGATGGGTTCCAGTGACTAGTCAGAACCATGAAGGTGGTGTTAATGCATAGCTTGTTACTAGGTCCCTTTCTGTATCTTCCCCAAAATGCATCAAGTTTTGCACATATAAAGCATAAAATAAAATTACCTGGAAAGGACAAAGTCAAAGCAGACATTGTCACTTTCCTAACATCCAACCCACTGTATTAAAATTATTAACTCGATGAGGTTATTCTATAGTGCATCAAAGGACATTATATTCAGTTTGAATAGTTCACACTGGGGAATTCATCTTCATAAAAGTGTTGGTGTGTCATTTATGCTAACCAACCTGGCATGTGGCTCTCTCACTGCAATTTATTAAAATGCATTGGGATTATGCAATAATCATGCACTCTGGATACAGTAAAACAATAAATCAAGATATTAGCCATGGAATTTTCTCAGATTTGATGTTCTTACATGGTACAGATGATACTACAGACAAGCGATGCACTGCTCGAAGAACTTAATATTCTTCTTTATATTATTACAGTTAGGACCATATGGTGACATAAATGTCCACAATCTAAAAAAACCTGAGCATTAACATTGTCATTTCATAAGTTAAAAATTTAGTGTAAATTCTTAAAGTTCACTATTTTAGAACGCTCCAGACAATGGATTTTCAAAGTCATTTTCTCAGTATTGTTTACTGTATAACTGAGTGTGTTTCCTCCTTGCAAGGGGAGGTATACCCCCTGTATTCACAGAAAAAAATATTTTCTTCCACCTATAATCAGTGTATTAGCACTTGTAGCTATTTTTGAAGTTAAACATAAGGCACGAAGATTTCTGTTTGTTCTAAAAATGTACTTGGGGAGGTTTCAAAAACCCTCAGCTTTGGCCTAAATTCATTGGATGTCAGTGGCAAAACTCATTGATGTCAATAAAACTTTAAGTCATAGCATTAAAAAAAAAGAAAAGCTTATGAGTCAGGCTAAAAATATATTGACTGCCTTTAAAATAATTACTTTTTTTAAATCATAAATATGTGTATCTTTTTGGTTTGTGCCTTGGATCATTTACCAATCTGTTTTTCAAGCGTTTTCCCCCATAGTCTTCAAGGCTAGAAAAACTTATTTTAAAAGAAAACTGAGATTTCTACATATTTGTATAAACCAAGGAGGTGAGTTATAATAGAAACACACAATATTATGATTCTAATCCCAAAAAAATATAGAATTGCCAACCTTGTTTCCCTGGACAGAGAGGTCAGCCAACACCAAGCCTTCTTAAAAATCCCACCTTAATAAACGATGCTCTAAAAGAGAAGATGTTTTGAAAAGTGTCAAACAAAAGTATCTTGGATTCTCCACTGTACAGAAGGAAAGGTCCAGCTGTGTATGAAAATGGAAATCCTTTAATAGTCATCAGACCCTCTGCAGAACAGCATCCATGGGAAATATTTTTATTAATATTTTGTGTGAATTTCAGAAAATTTATTTCTTCACCACATTTCTCACTCTACTAAACCAACATAGGCTGATGCCAATTATTTGGAAAAAAATTTATTTATGTTTTAAAACAACATTTCCAATAGGTTAATACACGTGTTAGAAGAATGCCGGTATTATCAATGATGGAGGGTGCAACAGCTCAAAAATACACAAGACAGCTGAAACATAAAAACAGTCTTCTTATAAATTTCCCTGTTTTGCAAAATTACATGGAAATTTGGATCAGAAGTGCCATATTATAGCTGTGAAAATAAACAAAGTTCAGGGTAAGCTTTTTTAAATCTATGTGCAGTTCTGTTAAAAACTTCTCAGGATTGAATGGGAATTCTGCCATCTCGTGGTCACAGTTTTTTCTATGATACTCTCCTTCGGCAAATTAATTTTGAATATAAACACAAGTAGCTATTGCAAAGACTCATTTAAAATAAATTTATGCTTTAGCAGCTGTAGGATTACTTGATAAATTTGAGATATTACCTAGTCATGCTAACGCCCTTCAGCTCAGTGAAAATTTGCACAGCATGTTACCTATAAGGATAATTTTGTCCTTGGCTGTTTATTCTACACATTTAGAGGTTATATGTAATATTTATTTATTTAATATTCACTACTGGAAAGTGTTTCGCTGCACTTTGCTGAGTATCCCATGAGACATCCCTCAGTTTTATGTATATTTGGCTGTTATATATAATTTTCCAGTGTGCAAGGTGTAAACATCTAAGCCTGCTTCTCCGTGAGAAGGCTCTGTTCTGAGATACAATAAGTGATGATGATTATAGTCTATGAGTTCAAACTGCAGTAAGATTTGGGAATTATCATTTACTGTTTTGACATAGTGCAATATATTTTAGTACTGCTGCGCGGGGACATACACTCATAAACAAGGTCTACACAGGATGATGAACAGAAACACCTGGTGACTCTCCTGGTGTTCACCATGATAGTCTTCTGACAGTTTTTTAAAATGACCACTTAAAGTTCTGAGGTAAAAAGCTAGAAGACAGTCCTCACCTTTAAAATAAAGGCTTTTGAACTTGCTCTGCCACACAGAGTTCATACATCAAGTTCATCGCAGAGAAGACTGAAGTTCTTTGGAGCAGCAATTTTCTACTCTATCTATCCATTCTCCAAAACTCTTCTTTCCACCACCTGCTCCCCCAAACACACTCACCCCAATGGTAACTGCTTTCCTGACACCCCAAGAATTTCTCACTCTGACAGATTTCCTTTTCTATCTCTTTGACCATCTCTTTGACCATCTCTTTCTCAGCAGTTCACTTCCAGCCTTTTCACAGCCTATGTCTTTCTTCTTGCTCTTTATGCCTCCTTTTTAAATTTCCTCTCTTTACATTTCCCCTAGAATTTTAAAATTGAGTGAATGAGCAACTGCAAGTGTGAGGCAGAATAAAGCATGAATTAGTGGGTGACTGAGTCGAACAGGAAAGAGTCAGAATGGTGAAGGAAATAAAACCATGTACATGTGCGATCATTAGCACGAGGAGAGAAGTAAAGCAGGTAAGCAGGTGGATGAGGAATGAACAATCATAGCTAAGCTGAAGGAGAGAAGAAAAGAACAATTAAGGATCACTGTGAAGAAAAAAGACAAAGAAACAAACCTCATCAGGAAGGTTTTGATGGAAAACTTGGGAAAGGGAAGAGAGGAAATTCAAAGTAACTAGAATAAAAGCCTGTAAAACACAAAAAGCCCCCAGGCCCAAATAAAAATAATAGCAAAGGGCTTGAACTAGGAAATACTACAGTAATACAAACCATATAAGTAGAAGATCAAAAAAGGAAACCAGAAGATGAATGACATGATCACCCCTTTCTTTAAAATAGTTTAGTTTCTATACTAAAAGGGAGGAAACTGAAAAGGTATGAGGACTTGGTTCAGGAAGGTGATGAGAGAAACCCTTTCATCCCTCATGTCATAACTGTTTCTTATACCTCTCCACAATGAGCTTATCTACCTCCAAATAAACCCTACACCCCAGACCATGTCCATTCTTGGCATGTATCCTCATGATTCATTTGAAATTCTGGTCACTTCATGTTCAGCACTGCTCTTTTAACCCTCCAAACACCATTACTTTCAGCCAATTCCTTGGTGTTCCTTCCTCCTCATGTATCAGGCAAAATAATCCATTTTCTGTTAGGTAGATGCTGTTCTTGAATCTTTATATTCTCATTGTTTTCCCATTGCTTTTCATGCAATTGTTAAAGGAAGAATTTACACTGTGCTTTAAACTGACATGAAAAGAAACTGAAAAGAAAGCCCAGATAAACACCATTTCATTTTTTTATACCTTTATCTGTGAACAGAAACATCAAACAGTAAAAAGCTAGCACTTTTTTTTCTCACTAAATAGATATTATCTACTAGATAGATTTGGATGTACATCCACAGACTCACATACACATAGAGAAAATCTGGTGACTGCAAACATTTCTCTACTTGGCTGCCGTAGGTTATGACCAGTTATCTCCAACAATGGTATCATGATAACAAAGTGTCATAGGCTTCAAAACAGTCTGCACAATCCTGTTCAGTAATTTTTCAATATCTGTGTAGCTACTCTGCCATCATCACTCACAGTAGCAGAGAATAAGCAAATTTAAATATCTTCTGCACATGTTGTAATCACTATGTGCCCAGGCCAAGGACACAATTTCCAGGCTTCTTTAAAAACAAAATCCCATTTAAGAAAGGCAAAGAATTTAACTAAATGATTATTTCAACTGGATGTTAAGACTAATATTGAAATAACAAGCTTTGATTACAGTACACCCCGGCCTTCTACAGGTCATGATGGATTTCTCATCAATTTGACATACGGATAGACAAACCACTCAATAAAAACCCTGTATTGGCATTGTGAGAAGTGGCAGAAATTTCTACCTGTAAGCTGAACTCAAAATAAGGAAGAACTGGGAAAAGCAAAATTTTGATTGCTGTGATCGATAATGCAACATAGTCATAAAATACTTACTTTGTGGAAAATCAGTTTTCTAAAACTAATATTTATGAAATAGTTTCCAGCAGTTATATTAAAAATTCCAAGCAATCTAACCTCAGGGTTAGCTGTATTACACATGCAGAGCAATTCAGAGACTAAATATTCTTACCGTGTCAGATTATTAAAGACTAGCATTAGCATTTGTACCGAAAACAAGCTAAATTATGAATGCATGCTCAGCTGGGGTAAAAATGTTGCTTTTAAATTGTATCTTATGAGTTCATGCTGTTGAATAACCAAATCTGAACATCATCTACTTAAGGACATCATGTCAAGCCTATTATCTGCTAAATGTGCCTATTAGAGTAAATGTATTCACTTACATGCTTTAGGCGTTGCAGTGGGGTGAAGAACAGATTTCAAAATAACAGTATAGGTACATCAGCCAAATGCTTCAGGAACCTTGGAACATGTTTTGAAAGAAAATAGAGAGCTAGCAGAATCTACCAGCTAAAACATTGAATCTATACTTTGCCTTATATTAAATCAAGCCAGAAACATATCCTGAAATAGAAATGGTTAAGAGAATTGGTAAAAAAAAAACACCTCTTTACTACAATACATTTTTTAATAGAAGACTTATCTCTTCTCTCCATTATGAAACATTTATGAGCGTCTAATATCTGTACATTTTGAATCATCTTTGTGAGTAAAAGTGCAACTGGCTATTTATGCAATAGTACCTAATGACAGGACATGTTAGGGAATCAGATCTAATTTAGACTGAGTAATCTTGTTCAAAGCTGTCTGCTTAATATCAAAAATTGAAGCTAAGCCAGGGGTTATTATGTGTAGTTCACTGAAGAGAAAAGTGCATTAAAATTAGAAGACATCAGTTCTTTTCCTGGCTGTGCTACTGAGTCAATCTTTGGGCTTGAGCAAATAATTTATACATACATATGTGTGTAGATGTAGATGCATGTGTTTGTGTATACACCAAATGTGAATACAAAGTGTGCAAAATGTGGACACTCCTCTTTAGAATGCTGAATGCTCTTTTAAAACCCTTTCAAAATAGAGCTACTACTAAAGTATTTCAAGGAATACAATACACTACTTACCAGCTACCACTTTTTTTCTCATCATACTATCTTATGGAGCATATTGGTGCTTTAAAGTCAGTACAAAATTTGTGTGCTACATTACAATGAATGCTGAAAGGAATTCCTCAAAGGAATTCATTTATCCAACTCCCAAATACTTCATGAACCCAGAACACACTTAGGCAACAGGTAAAAAACAGATTGGCTGTGAACTGAAGACAACACAGCTAGATTTCCTTAGACATGTACCTCACAAGCGTGAAAGCTAGCACATTTTTGTTTGTTCATGCTAAAGTTATAGATTTGAACAGCTTTAAGCTCAGGTCATTTGTGGCTACTCTTTTATCTACGCAAACACAGTCTGAAAATTCGGTTTCATATTTTTCAGTGTAGGGAGTCTCATATCTCTGTCTGTGTGTTTACAGAAGACACCCAGAAATCTTACTTTGAAATCAAGATTTCAAAGCACAGTAATTTGTTGCTTATATTTTCAATAAACAAATACTGACACTGATTTGCATCTGAACAGGGTGAAATTTAATCAAACGTGCCTCAGAAGTAGAAAGGTTTTTCTTCCCCCCCCACCCCCAGCCCCCAGTTATATTTTTGTGGCCTTCCCTGGAGTCTATAAATAAAATAGAACAGTGTCTCTGCTTTGGCAAGTGAAAAATCAGGTTTTAAGAAGGACTTGAGATCAATAGACTGCTATTTTTAAGATGAAGCCTGGAATATTATTCTCAGAAGGCCAATATATGTCTTTAGACAGAACTCCCAAGTTTTATTTTCTTTATACTTAAAACATTTATGCGTATACGTGACACTGCCAGCTTTAAAAGCATTAAGTATAATGTCTATCTGTATAGATTAGGAACATGTTGGTGATGCTCTTCAGTGAAATAATACAGAAGATTTCATGCTCCTGGAGAACAAAATTCCACACATTCATTGTCATGAATACCCACAGCATCAAAACAGGGAGTAGCATAATATCCATTAAACAAGTGACAAGAAGGAGCAGAGAAGTAACCATAATTTAGCCAGTTTTAGTGCCCAGAGATGAAAAAGAAGATAAGCCAGAGTTAGAACCCACAAATTCCAGGTGGTAGGTGCAAATGCCACCTGTCACACAGCACTTCAACATGAGAGAAGTCTTGTCTCCAGAACAAGCCTTCTTTCCAGGACACCACAGGCTAATATACCTTCTTCATTAAAAAGGAGATAAATTTCACTGAAGCATCCAAATCTCTCTAACACTGCCAGAGCACAAGGGCTTCCATGAGATTTAGTCTTACTGCAAAGGTTTCCACTGTGAACTCTGCAGAGCGTAGCACTTGGAGAAGGAAAGTGACATATTGTTTTTGTATTACTGTACTAGATTATTTTGCCTCCAAATGTCTTATCTTTGGTGTAAGGATGTGGTTCATGACTTCCTCAGTTAAAAAGAAGAAATCAGAATTTTAATCTTTGTTGGGGCTTCTTAGAACTACTAGAAAACAAATAAAACAATAAAAAGGTATCCATGATTGCAATGAATTAACAGATGTTTGAAAGCATTCTTAGCATTTCAAAAATTTCAAGTTGCTGATTTCTGTGACAGTGTCTCTATTCTAGTTACAGTCTACAAATGAAGGGGCATAAGGCTAAGTGGGTTGGAAGGATTAGTAATAAGTTAGAAAAACAGCCTTTGACCTCTAGAAAATGTGTGCTCACTTCCTATCCCGATCCTTATTTACTTGAAACTTGCTATTACAATATAGAAGGAGAGTATCTAAAGTTAATTCTGAGATCAACAAGAAAAATAAAAATAAAAACAAATATTATTTCACTTAGGTACCAAGTGTTTTGTGGTTTGTTGGTCTCTGTAAAGACTTTATCCAGGGACTCTCCCCCTAGCACAGATATATCAGGTGTTGTATCTATTGCCACTAGTATATGAGGCTTTAATGTGTAGTAATACATAAGAATGACTGGAACTCTGGATATGTATCTTTAGGCTTTGTTTAATTAAAACACATTGCCAATGGAGTGAGCTGTCTTTCACATTCATACTATTATTGACATTGTGATGCTGCAGTTCTGTGGGCCTTTTTAGCAGGTACGGATGGGTCAAGCACTTCCATTGAGGGACTTTTTAAGTATTCTGTACAAACACAAGAAGTGATGGGCAAAGAAAATAAATTGTAAGAGGAAGTTTGGATTTTTGCCATTATGGATGATGTGCAGAATTCCTGTATCATTAAGACACGTTCTAATACGAGAAGCCCCATCATCATGATCTGAATGCAATCTAGGGTAACTGAACCTCAGGGCTTACACAGATCACACGCTGCAAGCAGATGTTAAAGTTCACTTCATAGCCAGTACTACCAAGCAGCAAAGCAAGGGTTATGCTGTCATTTGATGCATGAGATGACAGAGTCAGAGCTAATCAAAGAACAGAATTCTCTCAGACATGTTGTATAACCTTGTCAATATCTAACGAAGGACATTGTGAAAATGTAAGTTTCCTTTCCTCATTCTCATGCCAGATGGACCTATAATTCTTTGTAGTAAATTCCTTGTTCTTATATTTCTGCATATTAAATAAGCTGAGTAGAAGCCTTGTCCATTTTGTTCAGTTACTGACCCAGTCTTTGTCATGAGTTCTACTTGCGTTATTTCTTATAATTAATTGTTACACTTCATTGACTGTTGAGAAATTTGATCCAAGGACATGCATAATCCTTGAAATTCATATATCTTGATATTACAAGGATCATAAACCTTAAATTAGGAAAGGATGGACTAATGCACATAAATTGTTCTTGTGTACTTTAGGAAAAGCATTAATTGTCATGACCAGGGTCATGGTGTATTTCTGATATCTGTCTATCTGCCACTGGTGCCCTTGCTCTTAGCATAAATTAAACAGAACTGTTTATTCACATAGTTGTTATAACTATGAACCAGCCCATGCAAGAAATTATTTCAGCATATTTATTACTCAAAAATCAGAGAAATTGCTCAAGAAGGCTAGGTAGAGCAAAGAGTCTGATTAAGTTCCTATTTTTAAGACAGGAAATTCCTTTATTTAGTAGAATCATTTGAGGAATATAAAACAGTCAGTTCTGTTCCACTCTTATATTACTATATCCTCATTATAAAACCTTCTCAGTTTCAGCAGAAAATACAGAAATGCAGTATTCTTGAGTTCTCAGTTTTTCCATTTAGTATTTGCAGGCTTAGCCAAGCAGTGCTGCTTATAGCGTGCAATAAACACAACAGGAGAGACAATGCTGCTGAAACCATTTAAAGTGGTACTTATTTATGGTTGGGCTTCAGCTGAGCCTCCAGCTGCCTGCCAGCTTCCTTGAGGATTAGAAGCTGAGAAGCTAGCTGTACCCGGAGAAAACACACAAATCTTAGCGATGTGATAGTGAAGGATCACAGCTTTAAAGATAGATTATTTTTGTCAACTCACTTTTAAACTTTCCTTTCCAAGATGATGTTAACTCAGCTTTTCAAGCAGGATCTTCTATGGCCCCAACCCTACTACGCAGAGTATTACATTCTTATTATTTTTTCTTTGGAAAACAAATTTCTCCCTAGTCTCTGACTCCATTTGAAAAGATGTGAGGCAGAAACCCTAAGCAAAGTAAAGGAATACCTTTTCCCAATACTGTGTAGATGATAAAGTAGCCAAGAGACACACAGATCAATTTCAAATAGTGTTACATGTCAGTGGAGCTCTTATTGGAATATTAACTAGGCATAATGATTTTTAGAAATTTCTTTACTTCTGCTTAGAGAAAACAATTTTTGAAAGAAATCATTATAGCTGCTCATTGATTTCATTAAATTTACAAAGCTCAGTTTTCCTATGAAAAGCTAATCGATTAAACAATTTACAAAGCTGTCTCCTCAAGAACTCTCCCCCAAATTAAATAGGGATCTGAGCTAATCACACCATCTCCTTCAAATAAATCCAGCTCTATAATTAAGGCTAGCAGTGTCCCTTGGATGTTAGAAAACTAATACTTTCTACTGACAGGACATGGCAGGGGTTTGTGTGTTAATGGGCCACCTACAAATGCCCTGCTGCAGTCCCCACACAGTTCGTTACCTAAGGACTATATCTATTGAAAAGATCCTAGTTGGTATCAACTGCCAGGGGTTGGGAAGTTCACCAGGACCTGTATCAAATCCACCTCCTAATAAACAGACTTAAGCAGCCTCCATTCCATGGGGCTCCAAGTGGGATAAGATGCCTCCAGGGCCCCTTGGCTAGCTCAGGTATCAGAGGCAGGATGGCATTGCTCCTGCAGCTTTCTGCCAGAGCTAATCTGACAGGAGTTGTTCCTTCTTTGCTGTGTTAATCCACATGTTACTCAGTATGTTCCTGAAAAACCTTTTATTTTTTTTTTGTCAGTGCAGACAGAAGAAGAATTCTAGCAAAAAAAAATTTTTCCCCTATATTTTGGTATTTATTTTCTCTTTGAAAAACATTTGTCTGGTCAAAAGGAAAGATATTTTTGCAATACTGATTTTAATTCACTATTCTGTCTCTCTCACTTATATACATACACTGCTTTGAGACACTGTCCTCTGACAGCAGAGATCAATAGACTCTTCATATCTTAAAAACCATCAGGTAACACTTCAGTGATTAGGGGATTGATTCTGCTCTCTATTGTGTTGTTATCAATCTGGAATAATTGAACAGAAAACAATGAATTTATATTATTGTGAGACCACAATCCAGTCTCCTACCTAAGATGGTTCTCTTTGCTTCCCAATGCTATAATAAGAAAAAAGAAAAAAAGGAGGGTAGGAGATACAAAACTCTCAAAAAATTATCGCTTTTCTATTTTGAACACATTAGTTTTAAGAACTTCTTTTTTTACCAATGATGGAGCTTCATCAGCATTGCATATGTTTTATTTATAGTTTGTACACCAGGAGAATGTGTCTTTCCACAGAACAAAGAGCTTCAGCACAGTAATCTTACCTCTCTCTCTTTCAACACCTGCATACATATGTAAGTATATATGACATTTCTACACGTATACAGCTATGTCTACACACACATATAACACACATATACACATATATAAGCATACATTCATAGGTATATAAGCATCCCCATACGAATATCTGTCATAGAAGACAATGAATATATAGCAAATATATTTGCTCTCCTCTCCTCTATTTCCTTCCATCTTTTTGAATACTTTTTTCCCTCTTCTGGAGCTTCATGCAAAATTTAAAAGTTTCTTTGTACACAGCACTTTGCTCCCTCACTATTTACAAGAAACCATCTTCATATTTAAGAAAATCGTCTTTTTCCTAGACTTCCAGATAGTTTTTAATAAATAATTCTCTAAAAAGGGATTGCTGGGAAACATCCATTCAGCTGATACTAAATGAGAAAGCTGTAAGTGCAGATTTCTTGTTTTAGACATTCCAAAGAAAGACAGGGTCATGAGTCAGAAGGGAGGAGACATGCTGTCTGGTTAGCTAAGCATTGAAGAAATAGAAACTGGACTTCATATTATCTCAGGCAGGTAGTTCCTTAGCCTCTTGAGTGTCTTTTTAGTATCCAACTATCTCAATATTTTTATTTACAACTTTACTTATAACTCTTATTCATCTCTATTAATTACAAAGAAAAAAAAACATTCCAGCAAGTCCTCAAGCTTCCACTATGTTGCTTGCAATAATCTCTTCTTTGCCTCAAACAATTGGTTGTGGGGCTGTGCAAGATAAAGAAGGAAAAGCTGTTCATCACTTTACTCCAAAAGGGCCTATGTTTGGTGGCTCAAATCTAGAACCTCTGCCTCCTCAGTCTCAACTTCCAATATGGATAATAAGGTAAAATGCAATGTGGAAAGGACACCTGCTTCCCCCCACACACACACTCAGTTTCAGTTCATCTGCCCGAAAGTCAATGAGTAGAACAAGTTAGATTTAAGGATGTTTCCATGGGGCAGCCGTCTGGTTTATGTTTTATTCTTTTCAGAATACAACATTATATTTCAGGTTTATGTGCATTGGTTCAGATTTATAACATTTTATGTGACTGTGACCCATCATGATGAATATCACAGATGATGATAGGCTCGTTAAGCACATCCCATTTTAGTCAAACTGCAAGTGGCATTTTGTTTATATGGTTCATTTCACCAACAAATTAGATTTCAAATTGATTGCTTTCTGAAATGACTTTGTTCATCAATTTCTAGACTAAGCAATTACAAAGACTATACTAGTAATTAATAAGCCTCTGTATCAACAATGTCTTTAAACTGCTTGGCAGTAGTAGTGAAGTTTAAGGGAATTCAGATGTTAATTTTCAGGGTCTGTCAGAGCTGCCCAGAGTCTGATAAAAGAATACCTCATGGAGACACTTTTTCATAATGTGAAATTAAAAGCCTAATACCTTTTACTGAGACAAGACCCTCTTTTCCTCTTAGTGTTAGGTGGGGGCGGGGGGGAAAGACATTGCACATAATTTGTGAAATATTCCAATCTGAAACTCAGTGTTAATTTTTTCAGTCATAAGTGAGAAGATTGATAGGATCTAGATTTAAGTTTTGATTTGCCAGAGACTTGGTGAATGACATTGATCAAAAGCCTAGGATTTGTTTACATATCAAAATCTAACTCAGAAGGAGCTAGTTGAAGTCAAACAAGCTTCGGCAGAATGCTGCAGTAAAGTCAGCACTCTGCTTCTGATCCCTACGCTAGAAAAAGAGCCTTTGAACGTACCTTGCAAAACACAAGTGACTTGCCCAAAGCCAGCTATGAACCTCATGTTAGAGTGAACTTTAATCAGTGTTTCTGTTCTTAGTATGTTAAGAAAAGAAAACAACATTACCTACCTTACAAGACTGATGTAAGAAAAGTAAATGGTTGTGAGGTTATCAGACATCATAGCAATGTGCTCCATCGAATTAATGTAAAATTCATGTTAAGTCTTCTAACTGGTTTTACTGGTTTTGGCTGGGACAGTTAATTGTCTTTATGGTAGTTCTGTGATCAAAACAGTGTTGACAACACAGGAATATTTTAGCTATTGCTGATCAGTGCTTAAACAGCATCAAGGCCTTTTCTGCTTCTCACCCTGCCCCATCACTGAGTAGGCTGGGGGTGCACAAGAAGTTAGGAGGGGACACAACCGGGACAGCTGACCTCAACTGACCAAAGGGACATTCCATACCATATGACCTTACGCTCAGCAACAAAAGCTGGTGGAAGAATAAGGAAGGGTAGACATTTGGAGTGATGGCATTTGTCTTTCCAACTGTTACGCTTGATGGAGCCCTGCTTTCCTGGAGATGGCTGAACACCTGCCTGTCGATGGGAAGTAGTGAATGAATTCCTTGTTTTGGTTATTTGCACATGCAGCTTTTGCTTCACGTATTAAACTGTCCTTATCTGAACCCATGAGTTTTCTAAATTATACCCTTCTAATTCTCTTCCCCATCCCACCAGGGGAGAGTGAGTGAGCAGCTGTGTGGGACTTAGCTGCCTGCCAGGGTTAACCCACAACACAGATCAAACCTAGCCTAAGCCACAGAGGATTTTTTCCACTATCTTCACAAAGCTAAAATTTTACCTGATGTGCCTCAAGATCTCAAAAATACCTCCATGGGGGTCTCCATGTGTAAGACTATCTCCTACTCCTTCCTCAGTGCTGACCAATATCATCTTCTCAATTGTGGGACCACGTAGACTGTCTTGCAGGATGTTTCTAGGGCAGGTATTCCGCTGCATGAGACATGCCAATTCAGAATGAATTATACCAGGTTTCTGTCCAATGCCCAGATGATTTCTAAGTTAAAATGTTGAAGGGTTATTAACCCAGGACATAAGGTAGAGCCCTTGGGATTTAGGATAAAAATTAGGAAGGGAAATGTAAAGCATCAATTTTCTCACCATTTAACAGAAGAGCAGATATTAACCTTCAGCATTTGCTAAAAATGAATATAAACAGTTCATGTCCTTGCAAGCTCTGAATATCAGGCTGTGGCAGCAAACTATTAAGCTGGCTCACAATGTGCAACCCTGAATAATTAAAAGAGTATGGAGAAGAGCCAGCGCCTGATGAAAATGGAAATAAAATTTCTATAAGGATTGCAAAGGCCTGAGGTGAGCAATGAGGTGAGGGAGTAAACCAGCAATAATTCTATCATAATACACATTTAAAAAAGTAATAAAAATAAAGAAGCCAGCAGAAAATGGAAACCTCAGAGGTCCAAAAACTGCAAAGAGTAAAGACAACTGAAATGCATACACTTGTATCTCTGATGCTATTGAAGTAGTTTAAGCTTGTACGTTGAAGACTACATTCTCAGCAACACCGTCGAAATCTGTTTAAAAAGGGATGATTTATTATAAACAAATACTATTAAGCTTAGCCTATTATACCCCACTTTCTCTCTGGACCAGAACTTTCCATTGTATTCAACAACATTGGAAGAGCACATACACTGGAATTGTCTGCTGCTTTTTCAAACTCCTTCTGCTAAACTTTGCAGTTTAGCCCACTTTAAGACATCCAGGCAGCTCAAGCCCCTTTTACAGCTGCTGTTCCGGGAAAAGAAATGTCATTTTTCTGACCATTGTTCTGACTTTTCTAGTTCTCCGTTTCTTTGCAAAAGTCAGTCACAGTATGCATTACTATAACTACCTAAGATATCTGCCTGGCATTCAACTTTCGCTTTTTTCCAGGAAGGATGTTTTGAATTATTCCTAAATAATTAATCAAAATTTAACCAATGCATTTCTCACCAATAACCTCCCTTAAATTTTGTTCCAGGCTTGACCTTCAAGTCTGATACTAGATATGATCTCTAGGCTAATAAACTATAATAAACCACATTGTCGGCCACAGATATGATCCTCAATGTTTTATGCATGAAACACTACAGAACAACAAGAGAAATCAAAATTAGTTATTATCATCATGCAAAAATTATTACACAGTTTCTTCAACCTTAACTTAAAAGGACAATTTCTGCTTAAGAACAAAATCCTTTTTCCTCATTAGTAATGACATTTCAGGTTTATACAAACTAAAACCATGACTGTTACAGCAAGTATTATCAAAAAATATATTCCACTTGGCTTTAATCACTTGGGTCATGTGGAAGACATAAACCAGATTATGAAATAAAATGAGTTCAGTTTTCACTTAGATGAGAATGTATTTCCTACATCAGAAAAGTTTATTTTACATGCTGTTTTAGCTGTCTAAATAGACTCAGTGCATATACTGTAATGAATCCACATATAATACACTGAGGAATTAAAGGCTCAGAGTACTGGAATTAAAGGTTCCATTATTTTTCAGGTAATTTATTTTGCATCACTGTATTATAAGATTGAGGACAGATGCTTTGGCCTTTTGCCTGAACTCTGCAGACGGTTCACCTTATTTATGTGAGTACTTCCTATAAATCCAACAAGTACCAAGGGTATAGTTAAACATGCACATAATATTGCCGGATCAGGGCCCTCATCTTCATTTGCTGTGCTCACTGAATGCAATTTTTTTCCCGCTGCTTCAGACTCCTTGTTTGTTAATCGTCTTTCCAGATGATTACTCCAGATTTCCAAGTCCATCTCTGTGTGGGGCCACATACACACCTAGCAGGTAACTCCTACCTATTTCTGCCTCATTCCATAGCTTGGTGTTACAATGCATCCAATACAGTTCTCTACCTGGAACTCTTCTGAAACTCCCAAGCTATTTCCTCCTGACCTCACCTTGTTTGATTGCTCCTAGTCCTATACAAAACATAGACAAAGATTTTAATTTGACAATATTTTATTTGAAAAGAGAGATTTCTATGACTACGTTAACAAGGACTTCAGCAAATTTTAGACACAGTGGTGTCCTCGTTTATTTTCTTACTTCAGCAAGGCTTTTCAAAGTCCTTTTAATGACCGTGAAAACTTATTACATTGGCTTGTTTGGGCATCTGGGGAGTCTGGGGTTAGGAAATAAAAAGAAGTAAAAGAGTTGTATGCTATTTCTAATCCAATTCCCTCACACATATAGTCCTTTCCTTCTTTTAGCTGGCATTTCCATGCTTGATAGGTTTTCTAGACACTTCTGAGGGCAATATTACTGCAAATAATGTGTATATTCTCTCTGCACGCTATAAGCATTTTGTACATCATTTGTTACGAAGACTCAACAAGGTCAATGTATTTTCCTTAAAGTTAAGAAACTGAATTTTTTTTTACCCTGTTTGATAGTTCCATAGCATTTGCAGAGTAGTCCATTTGGCTGTAGGAAACTGTCACAGATTTCATTATTATTGCACTGCATTAGCATCAAAGTCACATACTTTTCACTTAGTAAGAATAAGAACAAACTAAATTTATTTTAACCTTGGCAATGTCTGTAGTACTTCTGGCTAGGTAAATCAGCCACTGTCTGCCATCCTTTGATGCGATGTTACGCTGAGGCTATGGATATTTAGAGGCATTTAATTTTCCAAACAGCTCTGCTCACAAACATAATGCAATAGTCCCTGTGTCCTGGCCATATTCAAACAGAATGATTTCCTCTTTTTAACTACTGAATTCCAACCAACTATGTGGTTGCCCATGGCTATATTTTGCCTAAGATTAATGCATTTCATCTATAAATTGTACTACTGCTGTTACATCAACCCACAAATACTACACTTAAGATTTAATCAGATAAAATTAATAAGTCACTTGCAGGGAAATCACTAGTTACCAGTATCTACTATCTAAAGTGATTTGCCCCTAGAAAAGTGTGTAGGTATGGAAAGTAAATAGTGTTGGTCAACAGGATTTATAAAGATGAACATTCTGACCAGTCTTGTGCTTTCAGAGCACAAGATCAGAAGGAACTGAAACTCACAGAGTAGCCATGTGATGTTCCTGGGTAAAGGGGAGCCATGCTGGAAGACAAAGGGAACCTGATAATCTTTTTTTTTTCTTGCTTCATCTACCTATATCTTCAAGTTTTATTCCCTCTGGTAAAACATTTGATCTATATCTTTTACTCCAGAAAATCTTTTTTCATGATTTATCATGATTAGAAAATTGTAGCTTCTACTAAACAGATTAAATGTATCTTGAAATTCGATTGGTGTCAAATCCCTTAAAATTACAAAGACATATCAAAATCTGCCCCAGACAGATATAGCTAGAGAACTTATAGCTGAGTTTACAGATGCTTTAAAGTCTGCCTACAGTCTAGACAACATAAGAGATGCTGAATGTGAAAAGCAGACATTAATTCTGTTGAGAAACTAGGTTTGGTAGGTACATAGTATATATAAGCTGGAACACTTCAATAATGAAAACAAAGGCATCAGCATTTCGACTGAAACAAAGCTGATTGATAGATTGCACAAGTGGCTTTTTTCATCATGCAACTCTAATATTCCATGAAGGAATAAATTAGCCTTCTTAAGCTGTTCCTCCCCAGTGAATACTAAATACAAGGCTTAGGATTTATTGATTGCAACTATTCCACAGGGTAAGTAAGCTTTGCAGTGTGCCCAACAATCTTAGTTTTGATTGATCCAGTTGGGGGAATGTATTCAAGCACACTGCAGGTTACCCTTTGGCTATGCACCCAACTTTCATTTTCTATTTGTATTTGGAACATGGCCTAAGTGCAGAAAGTACTTGCTTCGCAGTCTAGACAGAGTCAATATCAGCACTTTCTGAAAATCAACACAATTCTTTTATTTCCACTCAAATTTGCAAAGTTTTGCAAAGAAATCCCAAGCATATATACCAGGAGGAGAGCTCTGACAGCAACCAGCTTTGATCTTGTAGGAAAAGGTATATTGGAAGTGTATGTTGAAGCTAAGCACAAAATAAAGTGTTTCTTTTTTGAAAGTCCCAGTGGTACTTATCCTTTGGAACAGCTTAGACAGGAAAGTGACAATTTCTTTATCACTGAAAGCCTTTTGTCAAGACTAAACAGCTTTCCAAAAGATAAGCTATCTCACAGAGATAGCTTGAATTTGATGTTTACTGGGAGAGCTTCTGTCATCCGTGTAAGGCCTGATTGAGGCAGGGCTACTGCACAAGTCCCTTTCTTACTGTTTACAACAGTATGAAGAACCTCTCCAAGAACTGTGGACATTCAACAGCGATCATGGTCAAAATTTCAGCTTCTCTCATTTCCTCTTCTTTCAGGATGCAATGTGCTCCAAGAACTTTAAGAATGTACGAGCAGCTCTTAAACATTTTGCTAATTCAGAGCCTGAAAGAACTATTAACTGGCTAAGACAATCTTTGTCCTATTCCACATCACACTTAACAAAACAAGATGTTGTGCTCATTGCTCAAGGCATATGTGGCGCATTCAAAATTTTTCTCTGTTATTTATGTATTTTGAACCTGCACATAGAGAGAAGCTAATTCTTTAGAAAATATCTAAAAATTTTCCTCACTACTTTCCATTTACTGTATTTTATTTTATTAATATAGTAGTTACCATCATAGTTCAAACGCATCTTGTGGGTGCTTGACAATGTTATTATTACCCAGATTATAAATACCATCCTACATACCACCTGACTAGACAGGCAGCCTGTATGTTTAATTTTAAGTAAATGCCTAACTTTAATATGTGGAAAAGCCAATGAATCCAACCCCTATCACTTAAAATATTATTGTTTAATCTCACAACCAGTGCAAATAGACAAGAATTACTGGAAATCTTTGATTTTTTTTCTAAAGATGCATAGTGAGGACCCACACTTACCTGTTATTTTGTGCTGAATCTGTTTATGCCTCTTCTGTATCTAAGAAGCGGGCATTTGGAAAACATATTTTCCTCTTGTATTTTTTCTACCGTTTTAACTAGCTTTGATATGCAAATTATTTTAAATATAAATATAATCATTTAAATCTTTATAGAATCTAATAGGAAAGAAAAAGGCTAATTCAAGACAGATTTAATGTAGTATTGCCTACTTATTACATTTAGAAAGGTTCAAGTGTTTTTCTTTTTGACACTTCAAGTTGTGAACTCGACATTATCTGAGCTCAGCTTTCATTTTTGATGCTCTTACTTGACAAAGAATTGCCTGCAAAGATGACTTTCCCAGCTCTCAAAAAGTGATGACAACAACAACAAAAATAAAATATTTTTTACTTTTAAAATATCAAAATTTAATTCACCCTAAATTTTGAAGTACTTAACTCATAGTTCTGATGTTTCTGTTGGGCATGTGTTATAAAGTGATTACTGCAAGGCATAAATATGGTTATTGCAGGAGTCTTGATCTACAGGTCACATGAATATAAAGGAGAAAGTCTTGAAAAAGAAGGAAAAACAGTTTTGGAAAAAACTGTTAGCATTAAAGGAAGAGGAATGTGCGCCATCTAGAAAGATATACGGAGTGAAGTAAACAAAAAGAACCATGCGAGTGACTGGATGGCACTGAATGAACTGAATAGCATATTGGGAGCCTTTACCTCTCCCCATAAGATCAGAATAGATCAAGTATGGTATGAAAAAGTCAACTGCATTAGAAGATACCTGATTTCATATCTTTGATTTCTATAATAATAGAGCCTGATCAGTTTCAAACATGTTTCAGATCTTTTCAAGCTTTCATTGTTTTTTTTTTTCTTTTTCCATAAGGCCACTGTGTATTTTCTTCAACCTCTTTCCATAGTAGTTACTGTCAGACACACCAAAGTTTTAAAAAGTGCTTTTCCGACAAATGAAAATTTTGCCTCTTGGCTGATCATAGAAACATTAGCAAATCAGCTTTGGGAGTGAAAAACTACATGGAGAAATGGAAAAAAGTAAAATTGTTAAAAATTTACCCCAGTGCAGGAGTGCTCTCTGTCTGACAACAAAAGGCCATGAGCACTGCAGTGTACAACAAATGGGCTCAGTGCTCACGCAAGAGTGTTTTTACTAAATCACAAATTATTCTATAGAGCCTAGATTTCCTGAAGAAGCCTTTTATCTAAACAATTCCTTGGTCCAATCTATTTTAATGTATTTAATCTAACTTATTTGTGGTCCATGAGAAATGCAGAACATTAATCACATCTCCTTTTAGTTTTCTCTCCAATTATATGAAGCTTGGTTTTGCTCTCTCACACACCTTTGTAAATCAGAAGTAAATTTACTGAATTAGGTAGAATTCACTGGAACAAACTGGTATAAGTAAGCGAAGAATAAGGTTCTTTATACTTTAATTCATTGTTCCTGCTTTCTTTCGTCTCCTGCCCCCCACCATTATTTTAGCACAGAGGTAACTAAGGTCAGTATATTTTTCTTTCAGCCTTGATCATGGTTACATCTTCGCTATATTTATAGAGAATGAGACAGATCAAAGAACTCTAAATCAGCTGCAGAAATAGCTAAAGCTTGCTTAAACAACAGCTGAGAAACACTTTGCACGCACCATTTGACCTAACCTCAACTCTGCCCTCATGATGGATGAAGAAATGCAGCTTTCCGGCTGAACAACAAAAGTAGTGGGAAACATTTACCAGCAAAAATTATCATGGTAGATGGAGTACCATGTTCACTTATGAAACCTCAGACTTTCCAAAAAATTCTCTCTCAACCAGACAGCAAACTTGGAAATTCTTAACTTGAAAAGAAACATTTTTCCCAAGAAAATGCAGATGACAACTGAAAATTTCTGTTTCTTTTAACTAGAACCACTACCACAACTCCAGAAAATCTGAAGTGCTTCTAGATAATAATGCTTTAAGCTCACTTCATATCTCAAGACATGTTCTTATCCACACACACATTAGAAAATGAAACAAATATTCAGGGGAAATATTTCCCTGACATTTCAGACGCAGTGAAATCAGTACACAGGGCAAATGGTGGGGTCAGATCACAGCATGCTCATACATAGCATGTCAATAAAAGTAATTAGTTGATGCAGGCTGAGCTATGGTTCTTTTTTTAATCCTGAATTACTATTTAAAGCAGTTATTAATAGAAAGGGGAAAATCACCCATTGGCTAGCCTTCATTTCAGATGCATGTGCTAGTAATCTCACTTCTAAATATTTGATTGATGTGACATTCAAGTACTTCAGAAACTATACCCTCATGCACTGTCAGAAGTCGAAACAAGGAGTCTTTGAAGAGCCTTGAGGCTACTGCAAACAACCAATAAAATTTCCTATGGAGTACTCTTGGCTTTCAGGAATATTTCTGCATGATATATCTCACAGGATATGCTTAGCATCATACATAGACATTTTTGCTCAAATCCTGCTAATTCTTCTACAAAATATAACAATACAAGGATGAAATGACATCCTTAAGCATGGATTTCCCCTGTTATTCAGATTAACATTATTTAAGATTTTGTAGAAATATCTACTCCAGAGTAGAACATTTATAGTCTATGAATAGTTTCTAGATTTGTAACAAGTGTCTCAGAAGTGCAAGAGCCAAATAGATATTCCTTCACAAAGAGATATTCCTGCTGGTCAGATCCAAGTACATTTGCTGTTTAAATTAGGAAGTTGACATTACTAGAGCTATATCTTCCAACAGGCAAATCAAGGAGTTTCTCTTAAGATGATAGCATTTGGCACTTTTCATATGTATAGTTGTAATTCAGAGATTAAAGAGGGATTGTTTTTTCTGTATGTTTCATTAAACACCTTCAGTGCACAGAAAAGTAAGGTGAAAGCACCTCCAGTGATCTTAGATTCACATGATTAGTATAACTTCTGGCTTTTGTTAGCGTTTATGATGCTTTTCTTGCCAGCAAAATCACACTGCTAGAATATCTACCGTATGTCTTTGCCTTGCCATCTGGGAAACAAGTTTAGGGAGTTTTCAAACACAATTCAAAGGGATTTAAAGGCTGTTTGCTTAGCATCTGAATATAATGGTGCAGTTAGACTTCTCATTCAATTTGCAACTTCACCTAAAACATTACAAAGAGAAAGAATTTCTGTTTCCTATCTAGTATGCTTGTCTTCTGTGCAATGTTTTAGATTGAGAGAGCAGCTATCTGATGATAGAATATTAATTTATTTTCTCTCTCTTTTGTAACAATCTCTAGGATACACCTGGATATGACATAAGACAAAAAAGTAGAAAAAGAAAACAACTCAAAATGAAAACTAACACTTCTGACTAATTTATAAGACAAAGTCTGTAAAAAATAAGGAACTTTTAAATCTTATCTTCAGGCCTGGCATTGTATTTGATCGTGACAGAGCACCTAAATTTCGTTGATTATAATTAGTTTGGTTTTACCTATTGGAGAGGAAATGCTGTCAGGCAAATATCATAGATGAAAGCTGAAATTTTGGGGGGCTTCTTTTTTTTTTTTTTTTTTGCCAAAGTAGAGCTCTCGCTTCATAGACCCACCTAAACAGAGAGTCATGAAACTTCCCTTTCTTTCCTGCCCACAATGTCCTAATTCCCTGCTAGACTGAAATACTCAATTTCAGCTCTATTTGCATTTGTGCCTATGCAAAAGTATGCTTATTTTGTATGGAATATCAGCAAACTTGTGATGCATGATAGGCCTACATATTCACCCATGAATGAAAGATGCATAAATCACACTGCTGCTGTCAAAAATGTAAAGAGGAACAAGACTGCATTTTTTGACAATCAGATCCTTAAAATCTAGTCCCTCCTTGAAGAGGTAAGGTTCTTGTTTGGTATTCTGTTACCATTTCACCATCTGGAATGGAAGTAGCAGGAAGGAAATTTTAAGATTCTTTTCTCTTTTTCCTCTTCCAACATTGCTACATCATTATAGGTCTGAATCCACATTAGCACTGGCCTGCTCCATCAGGGAAAGCCTTTAGGGAAAAACGTCTTTATCATGGCAGACCCTGCATTCTGATTGCTGCATTAATATGTAGTCTCTCTAGTCTCTCTAATCTGCCAAACACCAAAAAAAATTCAATAAAGAGTAGTTGAAGTCAATAGATTTCAAAATGGAACTGAAATTCCATTCTAGATCCTGGAAGAACTTATTAACTGACCATAACAAATTTGCCATAGGTGAGGACTTTCAACCAAAGTTGGATTCTTCCCTGAAAAATACCAGGAAACAAGAAAAATACTCTCATTCACTGAACATTGTTGGCCTGGATGCAATCAATGAATGGAATTGCATGGCTGGTACATAACAAGACAGACTGGACACTTAAAATGTCCCTAAATATTCAGAAAATATACAGATTTGCACTGCCTCCCCTCTTCTGTCCAACAATCCCTCATACACCCATTTATTAGCTAAAGACAACACAGTATATACAGAAGTGCTAGAAAATTGAGAATACATTAAAACACTTAATTTTCATGATACAGATCATAATGTGTTAGTATATTCTTAATTTTAAGCACCTGGGTACCATTTAAAACAGAAATATTCCTGCAAAAAAAATGGCCATAAATTTTCCCTGAAAGGAGCTGCAGTATTCTTTTACCAAAATATACTATAGTTCAGATTTTTCCAGAATATCAATTCATTTCTATATTTGTTTTCATTTCTTTAAGGACCTATAGACATTGTTTTCCTTTCTTTAAGGAGCTGTAGATAAGTGAATGAACTAAACAACTGCAAGGAACTATAAAAAAAAAAATGAATTCCTCCCTTTTCTCTTGTTGATATTTTGCAGTGAGTTTGAATGCTACATTGCATAAGCATCAGATTACCTTCAGAGTGTCAAAAGCTATAGAGATATCTTCCATTTTGTGTGTCTGAAGAGTGAAACTATTTTCCCCTTGTGTGAATGTGTATTTTCTCATTCTTTCATTTGTTAAAAAAAATCCATTTACATGTGAGATCACTTCCTTTTCTATCTCCTATGGTAAGATTTAAATCTACCATGTCACCCTTGTAACACCAGGCTTGAATTTTCCAGGTGTCTGATAAAGCATTTTTCGTGGCAGGCCAAGGCTTCTGTCAGTAGTCCATCAGAGCATCATGTTAAAGTGTAAAAACCTATCTGATTTGAAAAACTTTTAATTCACCTTTGCGTTCGTGGGAAATGGGACATAAGATTTAACATGCAGGAGGGTCTATGGGTTTCATCAGTAGCTTGTTTTTCAGCGATATAGTACGGCAGTGTCTAGGTGCCAACATAAATTATTAAATAAATAACTTCTAATGTTTTAGTTTGCATGTTAGTTTAAATGGAAACTGTACACCTTTCCCAAAAGACATATCAGCTGCATGGTGTTTGACAGCAAGTGAAACAGATTATATGCAAATCCAGAAATGTGCTACTCTGGCTTTAATCCTTTTTTCTTTGTGGTATGCAGCTGCAGTTTTAGGCAATATGATGAAGAAAATGGGCCATGCCAGATCTGGTAACAACAATAAAATGTTTGAAAAATATTTATGGTAAATTATTCAAATGCTCTTTTCCCATCAAATGTTCAGAACATTAACATGTTTCAAATGCTAAATAGTTACAAGTGCTTGGGATGTTAAATCATTCATTAAAGCAAGTGAGTGAGGTCACCTGAATGTTATTAATTATGGGATGGCTACAGTGACGTGCATCTTCAGGTGACTATTCTTCAGTTATCGGCCATAACACTGAGTAGGGCTGAGCACCTTCAACTCCTGCAGTTTATCGCAAGCTGAATTGCAGTAAGTAATCATGGCTCCAGGAATTGTTTGCAGAAGGAGAGTCTCTTCTGGTTAGACAACATGTTTTCTCTAGACTTGCCTGTGCAAGGACCTGTTCAGTATTGCTTGCAAGAGTGTCAGAAATACTGAAATAAACTCATTTGCAACATTTTCCATGAATAACATTTGAAATACCTTGAATTCTCATCATAAAGTAGTGTTTAGATATAGCTCAAGAAAGGCAACTTAACATAATTGCTACACATAAAAAGTCTTGTTTCTCAGGGCTCCACCTGTACAAGATATATGGCCAAGCCATGTCCTGCAGGTCAGACAAGGTCTACCCTAACATCCTATACACAGGGAGGTTTACATCCTGCCTTTCTGTTCCAGCACTTGCATACTTCCTATAGACTGGGCTAAGCAACTGGGAAACAGTCGCAAATGAAGCCTGCTAAGGATTCTTTGTCCATCCGATGGCCAGCGTAGGAGGTTCAACTTCTTCCACACTGGCACTCATTCCACCAGCTTATGGAGCAAAGCAAGCAGCAGCCATTCCACCTGCACAGGCAGAGGGAATAACTGACCCAAAGGGGACAGCTGCCATGATCTCTCCCCATTTTGATCTGTTCATGTTCCTTCCTGAGTTTTAACCACAGGGAATAGCAATGAGCCTTCCAGCTCTCTGGAAGCTGACAGGTTGAAATGCCACATGAGCTTTCTCCTTCTTTGATTTTTCCATCTCTTTCTATCTGCTACTATAATTGCTTTCAATACTTACAACAGGACATTTACTTGTTTGAAGGAAAGACTATACATTTCTTTTTACTTGCTTTCTCCATTTACTTATTCCTTTTTCTCAAACTTACTACTCAGTTTAGCTGTGAGTTTCTGCTGTTATTTGCTCCTACAGAAACCTGTAGGACTGCAGACTGCAGTGAAATGGGAGAACCCCTCCACTCAAAAAAAAAAAAACCTCCTCAGACTTATTATTTTTCAAATTTCAAGATTTTTCAAGCAGTTTAATAATTTCAGACTCAATGATATACTGATGCTAGATATAAACTAGTGAATCCATTCCTCCTCTTTCAGATACATAGGCCAATTAAAAGAAATCACTTCTTCAGTTCTTGTTGTTGTTAGATAATTCTCAAGTTAAACTCTGTGAATTTTTTCCGGTGGCCCAAAACCCACTCTGCAGGTGTTGCTAGTCATATGGTGGAGAAGGAACCTGAAAGGCTCTGAAATGCTCCTGGCAGGCCCCCAAAGGCCAGGTGGCCCACCTTCACGAGTGGTTGGGTATCAATTCTGCTGATACATGTGCATGAGCCAGCCAGACCATAGAGCTCAGCTTGGGCTGTAAGAAACACTTGACATATTGAGTAGAAGTTTGGGTGGCTGGCTCACACTAAGCATCCAGCTGCTCTATGCTGTACTATCATGTTTACCCAGTAGATAATGTAAAGCTAGTTCAGGAAACATGAGCTGCAGCCACTGCAATATAGGTATAATTACAAAAGGTAGCATTCTTCATAAAAAACTGTTGAAAGAAAAATTCACACTCCTAACCCTAACTGGTAAGAGTAGATAGCATAGGAGCACCAGCCTCTCTTTAATGTAGCAATAGACAGTTGGCAATATTATGCTATTAGCATGGTTCTAAGTATGTATTGTCAATAACAACTCTCATAACTCACTGGCAGCATAACTATGTTCTGGAACGAGAATGCAAATGCAGAATGGACAGTAAGTTGGGTATTTTAAAGGCACTATTCAAAAATTAAATAATTAAAATACAATAATTATCATAAATCCTTGAAGTGTGTTCAATAGAAAACAAACTAGTGGTATAGCAATACTTTCACAAAAATACTATGAAAATTTTAAGTGTTCACTTCAGTATTCATTAAAATTATACATAAATATTTATGTGTCAATTAACGAAAATCCTGTGTAGAGGTGAAATTCAGCAATGCTGAAGTTTAAGAAGATGCTTTGTTTGTTTCTTTTTTAAACAGACAGGAATCCAAAGACGCATGGAAGTGATATTTCCTGAGCTGTATGCCACAGAAAACAATCCAGCAGGCAAATGTAGAAACCAAATGTGAAATTTCTCCCAAAGATGAAAGAACGGAAAAAATAACAGAACCATATTAGCATCTTTTGTGGCAGTCAGGGGAAGGGCAGGGAGGTAAGAGAAATACTCTTCGTGTTGTTTTCACTCAAAACTGATTTTCAGACACAAGGCTGGGGAGATTTGATCTTGCGGAGCTGTGACACTCAGTATGAGTATAATGATGTGTTTCATAATATTAGCAGTATAATGAACAAATGTAGTAAAGTTTAAATGACAAATCAAAACCCATATGCCAAAAAGCATGTGGTACAGTGGAACACATTTAAGTCCTTACTGGGATATGAAAATATAATACTATGCATAAGGGCTGCAGAGAGATGAACTATACCTGACACATATCCAGGGGCATATAAATTACTCCTTGAAGTAGTTTTGTTCCTTCCTACTTCTTAAGGATTTATGGTAACATCTCTGAAATGTTTTTTTGAACAATTTTTTTATAAATGTCAAAATTTCAACTCATAGTCCCTAGTTGGGAAGAAAGCAGTGCTGAAATGTTTTAAAATAGCTTAGAACCTTATGACCATTCAAGAAATTAAGGAAAGTCACAAGAAGTCCAATCTTAGTCTGATTAGTAAAGATGGTAAACTGTAGCAGTGTCTAACTTCACTCAATGAATCAGTCTGGACAGTGAAAGAACATGTTTGTTCATCCCATGTTTGCACTCTAGATAAGGGTCTTTTGATGGCAACTATATACAAAGCACATTGGAAAGATCCACTGTATTGAACTAATGCCTTGTGCTGATTCATACATTGATAAAAATGGAAATGGGACAATGTTTGGGTTTTTTTTTCTTGCACTTTTATTAAGAGGTTGAATAAAAACTGTTGGAGATATCTGGCAATATTGAAATAACTTCCAGTTTTATTTCAGCAGGAAAATTTCCAAAGGAAGTGTCATGTGGTAGTCAGAATGAATAGCAGGAGCCAGGATACTTAAATTCTGTTGTCGTGTTAAGGACACCTGACACAAGCCAACCTTTTCTGATTTTTAAAAGTTGCCAACA
Source organism: Nyctibius grandis (assembly GCF_013368605.1). NCBI lineage: Eukaryota > Metazoa > Chordata > Aves > Nyctibiiformes > Nyctibiidae > Nyctibius > Nyctibius grandis. The sequence continues at coordinate 18,388,987 of NC_090663.1, read as the reverse complement.
CATGATACAACTCTAGAGAAATCCAGTAGAGCTTTCTCATTTCTTGCTGCCTGCTCAGTCCTCACTGTTTTGGAAACACATAGCCTTTTCCTTTGTATGCAGCTGTTGTAGGGCACTCTGCTCCTAAGTTTTGCCTTGAGCTTTGGTTCATCTGTCCAGTGGTATGGGTAATGAAGTAAGGTAATCAAAGAGTAATTAATATTCATGGAGTACTCCAAAATGCTTTGTAGGAGACCTGCTGCTGTAAAGTTGCAAAGACCCTCTGACATAACGAAAACAAGATTGTTACAGAGAAAATCTTGGCAGTAGTGCACAGGCAGCTGATGATGACACCTTTATTTTGATTTGAAGTACTTAATGAAAAACTTCCAGTGAAATTCAGGTAACACTTCATGGTATCTTCCAAACTACCCTCATTGTTCACTTGAGAAAAATCATGATTCTCTGACCAGGAACACAGGTCATATACAAAAGAGCAAAGAACACTGGAAACTGAATCTGATACAGATACAGTATCTGAATTGCAGTAGTATAGATGAGCATACAGGGAAGCTGTATTCTATGTTTTATGTAGTCCTGCGAGGAGCAAGGAGTTGGACTCCATGATCCTTATGGGCCCCTTCCAACTTGAGATGAAGCTGGAATGGTAAAAAACTTCACAAATTCCCAAACATTAAGCAAAGAAGATTGTTTTGAAGATGGATGGATATTTTCATTTAACTTAATTTTATTTCATATAATAGGTTAGGTCCTCCTGAAAAAAGATGCCTAATTCAGTAGCCCTCTCACTAAATGTGGAGCTGAAATGGAGCCTGTGGGGCCACAGGCAGTGGGTATAGAAAGAGGTCCCAGGTGCAGGTGGTAGGGCCATCAGGCCCATAAGTGGCCTCAGGGTCCTCACAGTAATTATAACTTATTCAGACTCACAATATTAATTTCACTATAAAAATTATTAAAGGACCGAAGAGAAAGAAAAAGAGGCAGCAATTCACTCAACATTACCACTGTTGCACAGGGTCACCCGAGGCTTCTGAAACCCAGATTCAGATTCGGATGGCCTCCACAACCAAGCAGTTGCTCACTTGTTTTCTGTGTCCAAACTGTTTGTACAAATCTTTAATGAACTTTGCTTTTTCTGTTACAGAACTTCCACTAAAATTTTTCAGGCACTGTTATAGAATTCTTTAAAGGTCAAGTGCGACAAGGGGCAATGGGTGCAAGCTGGAACACAGGAAGTTCCGCATAAATATGAGGAAAAACTTCTTTACAGTGAAGGTGACCGAACACTGGAACAGGCTGCCCAGAGAGGTTGTGGAGTCTCCTTCTCTGGAGACATTCAAAACCCACCTGGATGCGTTCCTGTGTGATATGGTCTAGGTAATCCTGCTCCGGCAGGGGGATTGGACTAGATGATCTTTCGAGGTCCCTTCCAATCCCTAACATTCTGTGATTCTGTGATTCTGTGATTCTGTGAAATGCATCGTGTCATCATGTGATGTCAATCACAGAATACTAACCCTTTAATTCTGGTTAGTTTCTTTTGTATGACTGCAAGGGGCATGATAGTACTGAAGGAGCTATTTTTTGTTTTCTCTCCAGGTGAAGATTCCTCTGGTAGGTATATTGGATGGAAAATTCCTGGAGGAAAACTCTGTACAAGACCCCACCTCTGTTAGATTCCAGGAGGCAGCAATCTAGTACCATATTACCTTCAGTAATTTCCCTAGTTCCTGGGAAGTGGCTCATTATTTTACATTTTGGCACACAAATACAGACTGGAACATTTCTTTGAGATAACTCTTGCATCAGAGTTGAAGGCTAGTCTCTGTATTCCTGGCAGACATCTAAACACTCCAGTAATTCCCTGAAGTACTGAAACACCCATCTAGTATGACTTTAGGTGTTATGTCACATAAGCACGATAACTCAGTTTACAAGGGCAAATGTATCTCTCTGAAATCAGAGATCTGTTACGACATCACCCAGATACTCTGACCCACTTCGTATTCCAGTAAACCAACTCAAAAAGTCATTAGCTAGTCAAACTTGAATCTTACTTCAAAACTTGAAACTATTTCACAACAGGATTTGGTTAGAGGAGAAATGGAATTGCTTAAAATCTCTTTTATCTTTTTTAACTGCACAACAAGTGAATCTACATATTTCATGACCAATGATGCTAGATAGTATACACAAGAGATTTTCAGATGGTTTTTTCTAGGTATTTTAGAGCAAAATCTAAAACCACTTAGGGAATTCATCCTGTCAAATGCGTAGTGTTAACTCAGTCTCTAATACAAGATGAATAACAATTTATTATGGACCTCATCTACATCCAAACATCATCTCATTAGGACAACTCCAGTTTGTACTTCGACAATATTACTGGGTGGTCCATTACGTATTGACAGAAATGAAATCAAAAAGGATCAAGTTTTTCAGAAAAATAAACAAATTAAGAGTATGGTAAGAGCATGTGGCAGCTGGTCATATCTTTGCTGCTTACTCATTTCGCAGAGTATGAAAAGAAGTGTAAGGAACATGACAGAAATTTTAGCAAAGCACAAGTTGCATTTATAAACAGTCAGAGTCAGAGGACTTTCTTTGAAGGCATGTTGATTTCCTATTTTTATGAACATAAACTGGGGTAACTATATGGACCTCCATATAGATGATTTACACTAGCAGATAAATTCATCCATTGTCCAGATTTCTACCACAAAACAAACAAAATTGTCAAGAAAAGAACAAAAATAACATCCCTAACATGAATTATTACTTCTTGGTTAAAATTTTAAGACTCTTCTACTGGAAAGATTAGGAGCATTACTATATATACCAGAAACTTCTTGTATAACTTTAGTCTGTATCGTGGGCCAGAGGCTTTTCCCCTAGAGAAAGTCAATGCAGAACTGGATTGATGGAGGTCAAAGTCAGGAAGTGGAAAGCACTGAAAGCACATGATAGTTTCTACCAGTTTTCCCAGTTCCTCTGAAACAAAAGATCTTCAGCCCTGTCAAACAACAATCAGCCACAGGAGCAGAATATTGTCAGCAGAGAGGACACCAGGAGCTCAGTTACTGCAGACACTGAAATGGTGGCTAGCCCCAGCAAACAGCCTAGAAGAAAGGGAATTGCCTCATGCATAAAGGTATGCGCAGCTTAAACTTTGAATATCTGGCATTTCAATGAGCTGGCTAATGTCATAATTGCAGAAAAAAACCATAATGCACACATCAGCAGAATTAAGGGAATTGTCATGAACAGCAGGTAGCAAAGTTTGCAACTGTTTGAAAAATGCTGTCCAAGGCAAGGAACCAGGATCTTCATTACCATGACAAGAGTTGCAACAAAACTAGTGCATGTTAAAAGCAAATCAAGTTAGCACAACTGTTGTAAGACCATACATGGATTGTTCCCATGGTTGTTTAGATATCATTCTTAGGGCATCCTTTTCGCTCTACTGCATTTTTCCATTGTGATGAGATCTCCTCAGCTGCTGTTTTAATGGGGTTAAGGTTAAGCTTGCTTTCATCACTGATCTATAATTAGGATGGCCGTTATTCTATGGTTTCTGTAGAGCCATATGGTTATCTAATGCTAACAAGACCTGCAGTGCTTCAGATTCTGTATATTGCTTCCTGTCTGGCTTCTGGTTTCCTCATTTTCTGCAGCATTTCTTGGGTTGTCTATATAAGGAAGGAAAAGGAAATCAAAGTCTGTGTTTATTGTGCTTCCTGGAGATTAATATTCCCCTCTGAACAGGTTTGAAAATATTTCAGCCATGCTTGTCTTGTTTTTTCTGCAAAAGAATATACCCTGAGAGCTACAAGGAAAACTGTTCAAACTTGCTTCTGTGTATTTGTTAGAACACTATTTGTTTTATTTTACTGAGTTGCACAAAGGGAGTACCAGTTAACATTCCTCAACAGATACTGCCACTACAACAACAGATTTTTTTTCTTCTTTTATTTCCCAATTTTTTTTTTTTTTTGTTTCTAGTACTACCCAGGAGGAGTTAGGCATCAAAAAGGTGTAAAAAGGAAAGATTCTTCCTAATCCAAAAATTGCAAGACAAACAAGAGGTAAGAAAGTAGATACAGAGAGGTCAAGAAGGTGACAGGCCCTGTCACGGTAATTCGGTGTTTAGTAACACAGTGGTTTGGCTTTTGGAGAAGGGAAGCTCACCACATAATTTGACATTCTGTTCTCCGGCAAGGTTGGCAAGGCTTTGCACTGAGAGAACAGCAAGTTTCATATAGTGCTTTCTTCCCCCAGAAAAAACACAACTGTAGACATTTTATAATAAATTCTCTATTTCTTAGAAATGAGCTTTTCTTATTTTGCTCTAATATTCTGTTTTACTTCCTGTTTCATTTGGGTCCAGTTTTTATTGTTACAGTGCAGCAGTTTCAGTGCCAATGTCAACATAAAGACAGGAGCATTTCCAGTTTATGACAGGTCTGATAGTCATGCTTCCAGTGCTTCTCACTGGAAGCTGAACCAGTGGGCTAGCCCAGATGTTTTTGCAATGAAAGCATTGATTGAAGAAAGAAAACAGACATCTTGGACATTAATGGGAGCCTGGAAAGCAAACACCTCACATGAGAAATAACCCAGAAGATGACACCATTACAGGACACAAACTGATTCACGGTATCTCAGAGGAGGAAGAACTGGTACTAACCATGCATAACGTTAAACAACTCTGAATTTGGTAGCCATCTAAACTTGCACAATGAAGTTGAAGATTGGGTGGAATATAAAAACAGAAAGGGAAATGAGGCAATCTTAAGAAGAAATTACCACAGCTAGAAAACCTTTTGTAACGCATTAGACTGGATGCACAGTTACATAAGTTGCCATCAGTATCATAATATAGATCTCATAAAGATTTCATTTCACTGATAACTATAAGTAGGCTTTTGATTTATTATGAAAAAGATAAATTTATAGGAATGCATTAAAAAGTTCTGTTTACCAGCTTTTGCTAATTCTTTTTATTTTCAGAGAATTTTCAAAGGAGAGTAACAGAATTTAGTTACCACTGAATTTCAGAGAACTATGACTTTGTATAGTCTCTTTCAAAAAAATCCCCCCTACAGCACAGAATTCAGCTTTTTTTGTTCCTCTTTTCCATATTGATTGTATTTTTGGGAAGACTGATTAGAATAAGCAGACTGATGTGCAATCGTTGTGCTCTACAATACAGAGCTTCCCTCCATCGCCACTAGTCCAAGTGTATTGGTTTAGATGTCAATTTTAGGTACTTCTTTGCTCCACCACCTACCCCATAGTGCAATAACAGGTAATACATTTATCCTTGCAAGTGGAGCAGTATTACTCTTTCCATTTTACAAATGGAGAACTCGGGAACAGAGGGATAAAGGTACATATCCTCAGCACAGGCTGAGACGCCCGGCTGTTAGCATTGCATTCTTCAAGGATTTAAGAGTTATCCATGACCACACAGGAAGTCTTTCAGGGCAGAAAGGAACTGAACTTGATCCACCAGGCTAGAGGATCTAGTCCAGGCTAGAATCTTTACCTTTAATCCATCTTCCCTCTTAAGTCCCAACTTTAAGCTCAGGAGTTTTAAAAGTTACGTTAAGAGCTGCAAAGCAGGGTGGCACCTGATCCTCCATGTCACAAAGGGGACTTTCTCCACAAGACTACAGTAGACTGTATGTGAGAATTGTTTTGCCTCTGGAAAACACTGCGGGGTATGGATTTCATCTCCCCACATTTCAAATAGAGAGCCCACGTAACAGATCGTCCAGCAGAAACATATTTTTAATACAAAAAATAAAAAATATAACATCTTAAAAATCAGTGTTTCCACATCAAAACACAGTAATTCAAATTTAGATACCATTCTGTAATGAAGCCCAAGTGTTTAACCTCTTATACAAATTTAGTAGTTGAGAATATCCTTGTTGTTGATAACAAGGCCAATGAACAATAAGTAATCAAATGCTTGAACAGCTTAACAAACAAGAATATAATGGAGGACATTTAGCAATAACCTGACAAGTATACCACCCAATAGCATTTGCACTGTGAAACAAGGAAAAAATCACAGTTTGAGTGGGCCTCTAATCCCTAATCACCCTGCTGCTTGTGTAGCAGACCTCTTCACTGGAGATTAGAATGATGTAAATTATAGTATTGCTGCCAGTACATTTACCCTTACTTTAATTTGAAGAGAACAAGTTTTACTGTTTCTAAAAAGCTATTAAAAATCCTGCAAATTATCGAGCGCCATCTACTGTTTTGTTAACTCTTAATACACTAGCAACGTTTTGGAGCTGCATAATTGAATCAAGATTTTATTCAGCAACTAAGGCAGAAATTCAGATTTTGGGATATATTTTTAAATGTTATTGTAGCCTCTACAAAAAACAGTGCTCATTTTTTCAAGCATAGAATGAGTTTTATAAGCATTAAAAAGCAAACCCATTAATTCAAGATAAAAATAATTAAAACTTAAGTTTAACACCAGAGTGAGTCTTTTCTTTATCCCAAATATTTTAGTAAGAGGACAATATAGATCTTTAATCCTTTTCATATCACTAAATAAATTGAAATATTGGGTATTGGCTACACTTGGAAAAAAAATTTAAAAAAAACAACCCCCCAGTCATTAAACTAACAATGGTTGTATTCTGATGATTATGAATATCCAGGGATTTACTTTTTTTTTAAAAGAGAAAATAATTTAGTTACCTAGGCAGAGCATGACATCAGATGTAGGTTCCTACCTTCCTGAATAACTAATTTACAAGTAGTTATTCTTCAAGTTGTAGTGAATTTGCGTAATGAAAATGTAAATTATTGATGAACTATATGGACCAATTGTTCATGCTCTCCTGCATTTGTAGTTTCCTTTTTTGCATTCATGCTTGCAAATTTTTCATAGAATTGCTGTCTCTACTCATGAAGTGAGGAGGAACACAGAAGGAAAAAAAAAGCAAAACAAAACAAATGCCACTAGGCTTAGTAGACATTCAGGCTGTCATTTGTCTCCCTGTTCTAGCAGCTCAATATCACTTTGATGATCTACATAGCCATAAAACAACCTGTGGTGGGCAGCATTCACTGCTCTGCACTTTTGTCTTACTAGTGAATAAATCCTAGGAAATTATGTGTTAAAAAAAAAAGAGACTAAAAGAGGTACTGTATCCTAGAAACATCACATGCTTTCGCTGGTTTTCATCTCCCAGTTCAGGGCAGGTTTCATTTCTTGCCCTAAAGTTGAGACATTTACTCACAATAGTCTTGACTCTGAAGTCAATAAAAAGAGGTGGGCACTTCTAAAAGGCAGTCTATCTCACACTAAGAAAGATGCTAAAGAGACACCAACTTTTGTGTATAATTTTTTTTTTTAATTGAGTAAATTCACAAACACTATATTCAAATACCTTTGAGTATATTTAAGAACATAGGTGCCATCCTTCTAGGCAATTCTTCTTTGAACAGACCACCAACACAAAGGCATGTGTCTCGAGCTCTAGTGCTCTATCACTTAGAGACAATGGGGTGAAGAGCAACAACAGATACTACAAAATATCTAGCTCCCATGTCCAGCTCTAAGGATGAGCCTGGGTCCTGGAAACAGTGAAATGCATCAGCAGAGCAGTGCTCTCAGACTCCAATGGAGAGCTCTTATGTGCAGGGTCAGCCTCTTCTTGTTCCAGGTTTCAGTCATCCTGAGACAGCTTAGGTGTTTTTAGATGGCACCATATTTCAAAGTGTTGATAGCCTCAGATAAATACACTGGCATGAAGAGGACTCGGGAGGAGACTGAAAGGAAAGAAGTTAAAATTTTCTTTGAGAGGGAAAACTGGTGTCTGATTCCTTAGTTCTTTCCACACATCCTCACCCAGGAATTTTTACCATAGCAGTTTGCAGGACAGAGTCTGCATACACCAACACTCTACAATGGAGCACAGTGTGGGTATGGTAAGAGCTGCAAAGGTCACACAGATGATACAGTACTGGCAGCATGGCACAGCTGAGAGGCAGTCTTTGTCAGCTTAAAGCCACACAAATGGGCTGACACTGATCTATGTAGGTTAACAGCATTACTTAACAACTGATGGTGATGTTAGTTTATATCCCTCTGCATTATGGTGTATTCATTGCACTTGATGGCCACTCAGTCTTGCAGTCTCACAACATCCCAGTCTGTCCCTCACTTTTGAGAAGCCCTAGATGGGAACTGCAGAGATTTACCAGATTGTCACATTCTGAGGAGGGAAATAGCAGAGTTTGTGTTACCCTGTAATCTCTAACACTTCATTTTAAGGCATAATACAATTGCCAACGTTCAAGCTGAGCTTTCAACTGTAACTCTGAATTTGGACTTCAAGCCGGGTAATTTTTCAGCCACCACTTTGCATGAATACAATTTTTATGTATGAAATAGAAAACACACTGAATACAGTATTACTGTCCCCAAGCCTTAAGTGTTCATGAGTCAGACCTCCCATGAGCTATGACTAATCTAGAAACTAACGTGGGTTTTTTTATATGTACAAGTAATTTGTTTTTTTCCATCTACCTTTTGAATTATCAGGAGATCAATCAGGACACAGCATGTTTCTGCCTTTGGCTTTTGCACTGGGCAGAAAATTCTCAGAGGGGTTACGCACTGGCTGAGATCCCAGACAGCTGGGACCTGAAAGGCTACGAAGATGCAGTAAGGGTAATTTGAACTTCTATGCTGACCTCCTGATCTTTCAGCTTTGCCTAACCAGATGGCTTAGATGTGGACAGGTAAGAAAATGGGTCCTTAACAGCTGGGAGCTATTATAACTCCAGAGCATCATGAGACACACTGGTGGCTACTGGCCAGTAATGGTTCAGGCTGTGAAAGGCAAACTAACTGAGATGTAGGAGGAAGGCCACTGTAGCTCCTGAACTCTATATGGATATCTTCAGAGTCTTGGCAGTTGCCAAGTGAAGAATGAACCACAGTGGGATCTAGAGAATCATTTCAAATTCCAAAATCTCAGTGAAGGTTGTCTGTCTCTTCAAATTGGCCTACTGATTTCCTGCATTAGCCTATCCAATTAAAAGCATCAAGCTTGGTACTGTCACCACTTGAAATTTTTTGGAAGTTTAAGAGACTGCAGATGATATATTTCGGTAGAACTCCACAAAAAAAGCAGAACTTCTTTTTGTGAGAGACATTGGAGACATCAGGGTATCCTGCTCTGAATTGAAATGTTTTGGTAGAAGACACAAATGACTCTGTTGTCTACCCGACCTCAGTCACAGCACCAGATATTTCTCAGATCGGAGGAAGCATTCCAAAACCAAGCCCATGTCAAAGAGAAGACATGTAGACTTCCTCCATACAGCTGCATGGAGAATAAAATACATTCCCATACTACTGGGCCACCCTCACTCTTCAGGTTTATGCTGAATAGCTGTTACTTACAAAGGAAGTTACTACCGCTAATAATGCTAGCACAGTTGAAAAATAATTATAAATACATAACCTCCATTTGTGGACATGCTTAGTTTAGAAAGAGAGTACTTTTTCCTATTTAAACTCCTGGAAACACAGCATAAGAGAAACCCCAAACCAGTACTTTATACTGATACAGAGCCCAACTGCTTCACTACATAAAAAATCTTTTAGGTAAAGATTCAGCCCTAGGGACAGTCCAAACAACAGAGACAATGTTTTACTGACCGCAGACACCTCAAAAGCCAGGCAAATAATACCTCATTTTGTTCATGACGGTAAATTATTAGATGAACAGTAACATCCTCAAGCCAATGTAGTTGCTCCAAGCAGTGCATTGCCAGACATCTCTCAACCAACCTCAGTCATTTGCTAGTCAACATGGTGGCCTGAGATACAACAGATTGCTGGATTTCTTATGTGGGTGGCTCATCCAGTTAACCTGAAGTAGTTTTCTGCTAGTGTTTATTCTCTGCCCCTTCAGTTTATAAATCAAACCTCTGTCACTTGCCAAGTTCGTCCTGTCCTCCCTCTTGTTCATGTTCCAGGTTCTCATCTAATCCCTTTAACATTAACTTTACCTGGAAAGACACAAGGAAGGGGTTCAAAGAGGAAGTGCTCTATAAATCCTCCATGGACATTTCATTGTTTCACTAACAGCAGAGTTAAAACCTTATTATGATGAAGTATAGACAAAGTATTCACACTAATGGCAGTACAAGTTTTGGAGGACAATCAGGGGGTTGGGTTTTTTTAAGGAAACTGTTTATCCAAAATGTCAAATCTATTGCAGTAATGTTTGGCTTTGTCACCAGTCAACTTTATTAATGCAAGAAATTTAACCTGAATTATCAGACTTTAAGATATCCAAAATTTGAAAGCTCTGCTCTGAAGTTTCTTGGATTTATAATCATGGTTGATGGTGAAGCCAAATGTACTGTAATATATTTTACCCTGAATTGTAGTCTCAATTCTAAGTCAATTTTTCAATCTAAACATGTTCTCCTTCCTTTCTCTCAGATTCTCCCTGAAAGCTTATAGAAATAAAACATTTAAAGATCAGGGGTCATCTTCTTCCATGTCTTCTATGTATGTGAAGCACACCCACCCATACAATTCCAGTAGTAGGGGGGTTATTTAAATAAAGCTTTCTCCAGAAGTCAAAGGTAAAAGGATACAAATATAAATAATGTTTACTGAAACAAACTTGAACAATGGAGTGAGGAAATAACCTTGAAAGCATAAACAGCTATAGAAAGAATTGCTATGGTAAGCATTTGTTCCTGGTGACAAGTTTTCATATCAGTTAGGTATCTATCTCATATATTTTCTATTATTTCTATTATAACTTTCTCCCCTAGTTCAAGTTTTGTTTCATGGTCTCTTTGATTTCCACCCTTTCCACTGTGACAAAAGAACTTTGACATTACTGTATTGTTTTGCAGCTAATATATTAATCCATGGTGCCTTTCTTTGCATAAGTTTAACCAAATCGAAGAATGACAATGAAGCAGCAGGAGGCTTAAGAAATTTCTTTAAATCTAATTGGCACACAGAGGATCCTCTTAGTATGAAACTGGCTTCCTTGCTAGGAACAAAACAATTGGTAGATTTTAGTTTTTTTTCTATCAGGATTCTTTTTTCCATACAAGGTAATGTTTCTTCCATACTGATTTCAGTTCCAGTACATTCCTGGTGGAGCTATCCAACTTCTACATGGCAGCAACTGACAAAGTATTAAGGAAGCGTTTGTAAAATGCTATAGTTACAGTGCAAAATGTTTCCACCATCAGAATGGATTGTCTTAAGTGCTGTTCAGTTTTAGTTGATGAAACTGCAGCTTTTGACAAGACAATAAATATTCTTGGGAGTATTGTTTCGTGTGCCAACACACAGAAATACCCATTGTATTGAAGTATGTCCCAATATTTGAGCTGCATGTGGAAACAACATCTGTTAATATTCTAAATAATAGGTTTTGCTGTTTTTTAAACACCTCCCTTCTAAATTAGTTAGTTAAAGATAAAATGACTATTCCAAAGTGCCTAAAAATTGTGTGTATTCTGTACACACGCCCCTACGTGCATTTACAAAAGCACACACAAGATAGTATCATATAGTCAAGATATCGTTAACCATAAATAATACTTGTGCACTTCCTATCACAAAACTTAAGCCTAGTCATCAAGCACGCAACATAACTTGGGCAAAATCTACAACGCAATCCAAAGTTTGCCTGCTGACATGGCATTTTCTCATAACAGAAATCTAGGATGGCACTTTACGTTTAATATTTTATGTAAGAGATGCTAGAAAGAAAAAAAGAAGAAGAAAGAAAGAGTATTTCCCTTCTTATTATGGATATCTCATTCATTCATGCAGACTTTTCCGCATAGAAAACAGAGACAAAGCAGTGTGTGAGTGCATTTTCCTCCCTCATCAAGCAGTCAGCCATGGACCGGCTCTCCCTGCCGGACCAATAGCTCAGAGGGCAGTCGCACGGAAGAATGCGACCGACTGGGATGGCTCTGCCCAATTTGGTCACTGCAGTAAAAGCTGCTCAGAAATCACCCCTCTGAGGCAGGGTAAAACTGGGGTCCCACCAGGTACTGAGCTAACTGCTCCCTGGAGAAGGCGCATTGCCCTTCCTTGAACCCCATGGGGCAGAGGGAGGCACAGCATATGGGCCACCCCACACGGCCACTCAGCATCATCCAACCTGCAGGTCAGGTGCGAGGAGACTCCCAGGATGGCTCCATCTCACATGTGGCAGCCCTGTCGTATTGCTGGGCTCACCTGTCAGAAAGCTGCCATCGCGTTTGAGAGGGATCCTGCCCGTGACCCCAAGCACGCTCCGAGGGCACCTACCGCACCTGCCCCAGAGGGTGTGGGGGTGGCGCTGAGCTGGGCCTGGCACTGCTGAGGGGCCCTGGATGTGCAGGTACTCCTAGTCAGGTGGCTGAGGAAGGGGAAACAAAACCCAGCGAGGTGGGTTTAGCCAACAGTTGATCACAGGCATTCAAAAACTAAAACTGCGCAAGCATGCCTGAATGCTGCATCAGTCAGTTTCTAGACCTCAGCCAACATGGCTTAAATTAAAACCTGAAGAAACCCCAAAGCCTACCCTTGAGAAGGCGAGGGACCAGCCATGACTGGCGGCTCCTCATCGGGCAGGAGTTGGAAGCCATTGGGTCCTCCTCTGCCAGGACCCATCCCACTGCATCAGGAGGGAGTCAGGCAGGCTGGAGACCACGACCAGGTCCAGCTAAGAGTCCAGATCATCAGGCAAGTCCTTGCTGATGGCAGGGACAAGGTTCAGCCAGAACATGGGCCCGTAGACTGGGCTGGTTCAGCACGGCTGTGGGGAGCTGGAGACCGTCCCTGCTGGGGCAGGGACTGGTGGCCCTGAGGGACTAAAATGGGGTCCTGGGCCCTGGGCAGGGTGTGGGGAGCTCCGAGGGGGTTGGCAGGGACCTTCAAGGCTGGCAGAGAAATGCTAAGACCAGGTACACACTCATTTCTTTGAAGACATGCCAGTTTCTGAAATCTGGGACAACAGATACAGACATGGTCCATGTCAGTATTTTGAAACATGATAAACTAAAGCTTTCTCTCTGAGTAACACCTTGCTTTCCCTCTCCTGTCACAGTACACCTCTGGAGAGCCATACATCCATCCCCTCAGCAGGGTCACAAGCTAGCTTTAATCGATGGCAAGTAATGAATGGCTGAATGATTTAATTCCAGGTGCTGTTGTTGGAGGCTGACTCCAAAAAGATGTTTGGTCAGAGGTTGCAATTGTTCAAATGTTACAAATATATTTGCATTTATAATGAAACAAGTACACTGCAAGGAACAAATTTATGCTGAAATTTGTCTGACTGTGATACCAATTTTTTCTCAGTTCAAATCTTTGTGTCTGGCAGCAAATTTGAGGGGTGTAAAAACTGCTGTCTTTATTTATTTGCAGTTCATGTTTTTGTTTTGTTCAAAAGTGGCACAACAGGACAGCAAGAAAGAAGCTTCTGTGTTTACTTCATCCCACGTCAGGTAGACCCTCTGAAGGGGATCTAACCCACAAGCTACTAAGCATGATAAGGTGAGAGAAACTTCCCTGTTTGCCAACAGAAAAAGGCTGAGAACAAGACTAGTAGTTTCTCCGAGTGGACCAGGGAACATGCTCATAAGCAGAGCAAACACAGAGTCAAGAGAAGACAGAAAGAAGGAAACTTTCCCAGGGCTCCAGAGAGGGCTGTGTATAGTTTGCTGCAACCAAAGAAGTCAGTGGAAGTTGCTGAACTACAAAGTCAGGCCAGAGGGGTGAAAAAATGCACTCTACCAGGAGTAAGCAGAGCAGACAAGAGATTTGTTTTCAAAACTTTTGGTTTAAACTTTTGCACTCAACAGATGCAATCTGTCTTTAGTGCAAGATATTTCACCACTGAAGTTCAGATGTCTGTTTGGTATCTTTTAATATACTTCGTTTAAGCTAAAGCTAGAACAGACTTCTGGCTATTGCCGAAGTCCTACATCAGGTTACCAGACAACTGATAATTCAGCAAGCAAGACAAAGATAATCTGTCTTCTAATGGACGAGCTTTGCTGACTGCATATAAAGATAGGGAAAACTGAGCAGTGGTGCATCATCTTGCTAACTGAATATCGCCAGTCCATGTCCTGAGAGGGCTCTGCAGAGGGCCATGAAGAATCAGTTCCTTTAAGTCCAAAGTGTTAAGAAGTTCAAAGTGATTGTTAGACTTTTGTTTTTGTCATTTTTTCTAGTTTTGGTCATTCTTTATACAAACCTGGCATCACCTCCACTGACATCACTTGTCATGTTCTAGCTCCAGCTTCCATATACTAAGGTCTTTATGCACTTGCACCTCTGAATTAAGAAGTGTGCCTTTATTTCAAAATTTCACCTTCGGGTATACAAAAAAATGCATTTACTGGAGATTCTAAAAAAAAAAATCTTTGAACAAAATGGGTAAATCAAATCATATCTAAGTAGTGTTTTTTAACTTATTTTACGTGTGCTGCTTAAGTCCCAGACTTTTATGTTTTTGCTAGTACTTGAAGTCTGATTACTTCAGACTCCACTTCTTGACTCCATAAATGTCATCAGTCTGTGGCAAAACTTATTCTAGTGAGCCAAAATTACTCACCTGCATGGAGAATAGAAAAGTTAACCCACTAAATATTTCTTAGAATTTACTGGGCTGTAACTCACATAGCAATTACAAGATGACAAGTGTGACTATAGGTAGAGCTGAAATTCAAAATAAGTAATGAGATTTTGAACACTATGGTTCCCTTGGATCTCTAACACTTCCACAAGCTGCAAAATGATGTAGCTACCACATTTGTAAGTGAATAGAGCAATTTGTATTCAGAACTAGTTTAACATGTAATACTGATTCATCAAAAATAGAAATCCTCTGAAAGCTTAAATATTGACTGGTCTATGAATCTGTATGATTTATAATATTTAAAGAATTTCATTCTATGTAATGGAACAAGATTAAGTAAAAGTTTGCCATTTTCAGGTACTTTAATAATACTGCTTACCGCTTACTGAAATAGGATACCGAATCTCTCTGTTAATAATGAATTCTTAATTTCTTCTCCAGCAAATGTCTGACAAAGTAGAGCAAAATCTAAAATAACCCGACTTACTGAAGAGTTCTTCTGCAAAGGGTTTCAGCCAGGTTTTATTTATTTTTTCAGCCATGTTTCTTCTCATCTGAAAGCTGAAAATGTGCCCAATTCTGCAGCTGCAGTAACAATGGTAAATACTTTTGTATAGGAGGACTCATTCTGCTCATCTGTAAGTGATGCATAGCACACATGTAATTTAATTCTCTTTGGTGGATTGTTAAATATTGAGATCAAACTCAAGAAATATAGTCACAGCGGCACAAGCTTCATTTGCCTAATAAAAAAATGCATGTGTTTTGATTTGCATCTTTGCTGTTTCCCATGAGATTATCTATCAGATGTCCCTGTCCTCACTCGGAGATTCATGTCTGTTAGCCAGACTATGGCAGGCTGAGATGCTTACATGCTCTAGTCACAATCTTCAGGGCTACCTACTGATGCAGACTTCATAGGAGAAATGCTAAGAAGAATTTGAGCCTCCTCTTTGTCTATAGACCCAACAACTGTTGGACTGCCTAAAGAGTGGGAATTCAAATGTTCCCTGTGTGACATCATGACTTTGCTGACTCTCTGCTCCCATGCAGCAGTTACAGGAACCAGAGAAAACTTGCAGCATAGCTTTGTTACACAAACTGAGATGAGAGGTGTGTTACACTGTCCTTTTATCCAACACCAGGACTACTTTGTAGACATATTATTCTGAATTGGCAAAACACTAGCAGCACGGACATAGGTTCTATCTGCCAAACCACACACTTTAATCCATATGGCTTTTTCCAGCCACAGAGAAGTGAAACAAGCCGTGCAGAGCCAGCATGGACACAGCCAAAGTATGGATGAGAAAAATCTGCCAGACGTGCAATAATCACAGCATCACAAAAGAAGAAAATATGTGCTCTACAGCAGGAGATGTCAATGGGGAGTTGCAGACCTTTTAAACCCTTTGCTAAGTCTGCACAAATAACAAGTCAAATTTTGTCACAGCATTTTAACAAAGGGCTTTTTATGCCTTAGCGATGACAGTTAGGTGCCACCCTCCCTCTGTAGCTGTGTTAGCAGAGATCTGTAGAAAACCGAGTGCAGATTATGCAAAACTCCTAGAATAATGCAAAACTCCTTCAATAAAGACCATATTCAATCTTTAGCCAAAACATGGCTCATACTGTTTCCAGTGTTCCTATCCTCCCCCATGAATTATTTCAGAGATCTGAAGTCTTGGATTTTATCATGTACCTTCTGAAATTCGGTACTTTTACTCAATTTTCAGTGTTGGATTTCCTCAAATGTCAGATCTTCCAAGGTAAAACGTGAACACCTGAAACCTAATGGCTATGAAACCTGAGAGTAATTTACTAAGGATGTTTAAGGGAATTTTTTTTTTCTCCTTCTCTTTTTTCTTAAAAAAATGAAGAAATATATAAGAGAAGAAATGTAATGAATTTCATTTTAGGGACCAACATTACAGAAAATATCTTTTCAACCAAATAAAATTACATCATCACAAATTATTAAATTGGTTGAACTTTTAAAAGAAATATTTCATTTCAAATGGGAATAGTCAAGTGTTTTAAAAGCATTCCCTCATCTTCTCCTGCCTCTCATTTGGAGAGGATGCTAAATGTGAGGAGCAAAGGACAAGAACTTAAGAAAATAAAACTGCAGGAGATTACCTGATCCTTTAAGGTTAGTCCTTAAAAAGAAAACTCCAACTTTTGCTTAAATTTCTCATTCCAAATGCAGAAATGTCATTAAAATGTATGATTCCATCCTCCCCCAAACATTTGAGTCAATTTATCCTATTTGTCTTTCAAGCGTTTTCATAGAAAAAGAAAGAAAAAAAAACACACTTTTTTTTTGTCAACCAGCTATAAAACCATAGGAAACAGTGTCTTCAATGTAAACAAGTGTTACATTTCCCTTAGTGATGATATGTGAGGACAGAATGCAGTCTGCCTTTCAGATCACCAGCTGAACTTATCAACAGCACCTTTTTTTCCCTTTGGTACCCCTTGCTGTTTGTTTTCAGACCCAATCACTGAAAATCTAACTGGTGTAATGGGAACCCTTAGAAATGATCAGTTCTCTGAGCTGCAGGAGCAGGCCCTATAGGATCCCTTAGCCTTCTGGATATATGGCTTTGAGCCCAGTTTCAAAAACCCAAGGTGTCAACATGAGCCAAACTTTCAGGATTTTGCAGTTCATCCAGCACTCATATGGCCTCATTAAACACTGTCCCCAAGTCCAAAAAGGCATTCTTCCTTCAAACAAACAAAAACCAAAAAAAAAAAAAGAAAATAATCACTGTCTAATATTAAGTATCTCATCAGTTCCTCCCAATAAACCTTTTCAAGAGAAGATGGTATTTGCCCTCTTTGTATAGTCTGCTTTATCCTAGTAGATTTCAACAGAGATTTGCAGAGTCTTCTTCAATGAAAGCTCAGCAAATTTGATAGTTTAAATGGGATATACTTTCCAATTAAGGATTAGCACACTTTAACATGAGGTTGTCAGTTCCAATTGGCATGACTCAAACTGAAATGTCAACCCACTTGCCATCTGGTTTATACATATCTAGTCTGGAAAGCAGCAATGAAACAGTCGAAAGACTGCTACCATAGAAACAGTACACATACAGTACGCATTACCTAAAGATCTTTTAAATTCTTACAAATTATTGTACCAGTAACCTTGTAGTTTGGGTTTGCTTCTTTGGACAGGGACAAATTTAGAGAAGATTTAATCTGAAATACAGAACATTGAGGCAACTAAGCTCTAGAAGGAACAGAATGATTTTTCCAGGGCCTGAAATCAAAGGATTCTAACTATTGAGTCCAGAGGCAAAAAAATAGTACTTTAGTCATATATTTTAATTTGTTACAAAGATTAAACAGGCCAACAGAATTGTTAGACTATTTTAAAGAGGTAAGTCAGCCTTCATTAAGCGGTATTTCATACGCATTCCATTTAAATACAGTACAAGAATAATTCATAAGAAAGAACTGCCAACATTTCTATCAAGAAAGGACTTTTCTATCTGTTGTGATACATTGCATAGATCATAATGCACTAAGCTGGGCCAAAACCTGTCATTAGCTCATTTTGCTGAACCGGACTGACTAAAGCCCCACTGTTGACTCGTCCATATCACAATGTCCGGTGCCCAGAATGACCAGTGTTTTGAAGAGATGCAAAGAATTAAGGGATATCAGAGAAATTGAGACTGGAAGGTAAGGTTTGATATGTTTTAGTTAGTGGGGAATGATGAAGGAAGCAAAGCAGTTGTGTGCCTTTCAGATAAGCACACAGACTTTATCCAAACTAAGTGCTCTGCTGTGCAGTTCCAGAGCACAGAATGTGTGCACAGCTGCTCCTACTGATCTAGGGTGCTCTCCAGCACACATGAAGAATTGCTGCAGCTAAAAAAAAGCGAGCAATTTTTGTTTTTTGAGCGAGAATCATGTCCATTGTTATTATAGGTCTCAAATTCTGAGACGCCTCAACATTCATCTTGTGATGACAAAATATGGAGGTGAGGCGAATAGAAGCAAAGAAATGTATGTGAACAGAAGGGGTTCTTCAATCTTGAGTCAGAGCCTTCCAATCCACTCCTCACCCATTTACAAGCAAAATTCTGTTGCCAAAAATCTTACCCTATCTCCTATCACAATGTTACACATGGTCACACATTTTCCTGTTTCTTCTATCAGTTGTTCCTTCCCTCTGTATTTAGAGATCACAGCAATCTTTCAACCATACAGCACTAAGAACCATGTGCAATTAACCATGCCAACACCAATTCTGTCAAATCGTCACTTTTCAGATGGGCTCCATGCTGAAGGATTGACTGCAAATCAGGCACTCCTTAATCCCTGGCGTACTACTTTCTTTCTGCCAATTCAGTTCTTGTTTCTTTTTTGACTTGATATTATCAACAGCCTCAGAATAATATTTTAAGTTTAGTTTTGGAGGGTTAAATTTTCATATGAGCTCTACCATTTGAAAGCCTTAATAACTCAAATTCATGTCTCATTAATGTCACTTTTTGTGGATTAGTGTGATCAGTACAAGGACTTAATCAGAAGTTATCTTCTTTGGTTCAAGAATTTTATCAGTATATCTAGAAAAAAAAAGGACATCAGATGTATGGGAAGAAAAAAAATTAACATTTACATTTAAATGTTAGGAACTCCAACATTATAGTACGAGTATTCACAAACAAATAACATTTTTTATGTTGTAGTAAAGACACTAGTAATTAGAGCATCTTATTTTAAAAGATGTCACTGTCCCCAAACCCTCTTGTTTTCTCCTGAGTTTAAGATATTAATGAACTAAGCAAGTAATTTTATGGATTGAAGGCTTCATTGGGATTTGGACAGAGAACAGATTATCAGTCACAGAAGACAGATGTTACAGAGAGAAATCCAATAGCCATAATTAAGACAGGATCATATCCTGGAAATAAAATTCATAGCTAACTTTGGAAAGAATAGACAGAAATTGGAAGCACATTTTTCCTTGATAGGAGAGAGTTAAGTGTCAACAAACAAACAAAATTAACACCTAAATTTTTGGATTCTACTGAACTCCACAGTACTCCACTGAAGTCAATGGAAATTCATCACAAAGACCTCAGCCCTGCATTATTAGTCAGTTGAAATTATGTTTCCAAGCAGATGCAAGATCAGCCTGCAGGAGATCACAGGATGTGTAAGAGAGATATTGAAGTTGTTGGCTAAGACCAGAGAAGACAGTCTGGTACCTTAGCACTGGAAGTCAGAAACCAAATGCCTGAACATTCTAAAATAAAGTGCAAAGAACTTCTAAAAACTTAAAATGCCTATTTGTCCTAGTTAAAACCTGCAAAGAGCCAGCATTCACAAACATTCTCGGAGAATTCCAGATAACTTGCACCAGCAGCATTGTTCCTGTCAAGCCAGCATGCTCAAACTGTATTTAAACAGATGGGTATGCAAACTCCAGAATTAAAAACCTGACAGTGCTATTTTGAACTTAGGAGGGTAACATAAAAGTCATAGCCAGAGGAAAACACAGTTTATCTAGAGTAGTTCTTCATTCCTCCCAGGTCCGAAGTCTCACAAATTACCTATTTTTTCAAGACTCCAGTTTTTATACAAGCAATTTTTATTATTATTGATACAAAGCCAGATATAATAGGCAGATGAGGTAGTAAACCCTTTTGTCTTTTCTAGTTGTTGCTCGCCCTTCAGCCACAAGATAGCAGTGTTTTCCAATTCTTGCTGTGTGGAAACATTCTTCAGCAAAGCCAAAGCAATTCCATTAGAGAACTGCTGGATTCTTCAGAGGGAATGGATATGGAAAGTGATGCTAATCATACAATCCCTGCCTTTCAGTACTCCACGAAATGTGTTTTCGTATCTATCATAGCAGGAGATATTCAACTGTTTATCATAGTTCGTTGTAGCAGAGAAGCAGTTAAAAAGGAAAGCCTTTCAGTAAATACTGCAAAAGTAACTTCAGAGAAACATAGTCACTGTGAGAAATACTTCTGTCCTCTCTCATGTTCCTTCTGCTCTTTTTCAGCCTTATGTTTGTGATTTCCCTGACAAGTTCAGTCACAGAAGCTGGTTCAACAAACATTATTGAAATAAAAGCACCAGAAAGGTTTTATTATAACTGAGAGGTCAAATTTATCAGTAAATACCCCATGTGCATTTCTAGCATGGGCACTGACTCAGGAAAGTAGGAAGGTGATCTCTCTCTCTTTTCCCTGTTTTTTTTTCTTTTCTTCCCTCTGCCCCCTTTGAAGTGTTTATGTTCATGCACAGAGAAGTTAAAGATTTCTAGGGCTAGAAAAAAAAACAGTTTAATAAGAGAGACTTCTCAAATGCCTAGAAGCATCATATGCATACTACTGTATGCACCTGCTGGGCATTTATTCTGCTCAGGTCTTAGGGACCTAAATATGCAACTCCTTCCCATGTTAGGGTTGTGCTTTGGAGAGGTTGGTTACCATGATAGCAATAGCAGGGGTAGTCATACCGCCTAACTTGAGGCACAGACTCTCAAGAACCACTTTGATATTTAATAAAGAACAGACAGTTCCAAAGAGAAAAATCAGAGCACCTGCTTTAGATTCACATTCCAGATTACCCTACAGAGAAGTATCTTTTAATCTTCTTCAATTCACTACAAAAAAAATCCAGAGAGGGTACGGTTATCTGACTGAGGCCAAGTGCATAAGCATAAGCAGCAAAACCTTCTATCTCTTAGATCAAGACTGAGCTTCAGTAATTGTGTATGAATTTCTGGAAATCTTCTTACAGCTCTAGAGACCTGATTTTCAGGAGCAAGAAATGCTTACAGCTGCCATACAAAATGTCCATGCAAAGATGTCCATTAACTCTGGAACTAGAACTGCAAAGCTCCTTCAGTGGGCTTCCTCAGTATTTCCTTTTGAGGCTGTTCCCTTCACGTAAATTATTAAACATTTTCCAGACCAGGGACTAGAACCCAGCTGTCTTAACCCACAGCCTAAAATGTTATTCACATCTCACACTGTCTGCTTTAATGAACATTAAAGTATGGCATGCAAAAAAGAAAAGTACCGCACAGGAGACACTTCAGGAGATATAGACTGTTGATACCCCTGTAGCCCAGTGACTATAACACTTACATGAGAAAGCACGTTCAAATTCACTTTCAGTATATGCCTACTTTCACAAACTTGTGGAGATGTTAAATGGGAGTAACCAATATAACCTGTGTTAACTGGCCTTTAATTTTCTTTGTTATTCTTACAAGTTTCCCTAACAAAATATTACATTTTGGCAAATACAACCTTTGACACAAAAGGAAATTCCAGCCTTTTTATTTAAATGTGAAGCAGCATGCCCCACAGAGCATGTGTGCTTTTGTTAGTCATGACCACTCAAACAAACAATCAGAAATGGTCTGACTTAAACAAAATCTTTTCAGAGAAAATCTTCACACTATATTTAATGATCTGTACAGAGTAATTTCCTTATATACTCCTAATATAGATATATTACTATAAAATATAAGGAAATTAAGACATAGTAAAGCAAATACATATTAAAACTGCATATTAAATAAAACCTTACTAAATATGGAAAAAAAAACACACAGTGAAAGGATGATTTCTACTCATTCCAAAACTGAAGTCAGGCTGAAAGAAGAAAGGAGAGCTCAGATTTTCATTTGTAATGTTTATACATTGCTAAGGAAACCATATACAACAATCTAAAAGTACAACATTTCTAAGATCAAGTTTATGATTATACAAATATATGTAAATATTTTGATACTTACAAAGCAATCTAAAATACTATTTTGTATTTACATCAATCTAATCCAGCAGATAATTTCAGTCTACAAAAAAGAAATCCATTCATTGTGTAACCATATATAAAAGTAACATTTCACAGGCCTTTTCTTTCATATTTCTAGTTTAAGAGGCTTTTGTTATGTATCTGAAGACTTAAAATGCTAATTGACCCTATTCTGCATTTGGAGAGGAAAAAGGCAGCACATGGAGAGTTAATCCTCTTTCCATCTGAGACACAAGTGACTGCATAATTAGTTATACCCATGCTTTCACTTGTGCATGTGATTGGAAACAACTGGCTCTCCCATTTCACCAATGAAAGGCTTCCACATTAATTTATAATGCAAACAAGTATGTGTGAGAGCACAATCATTCATTCCTCCATGCTAGGTTTGTTACACGTGCAGTTGTTAATAGATCTTTGCTATTTGTTCTCCTTTATTTTAATGGGTATTCTTTACATTAAAATATATTTTAGGATTTGATTACTTTAATCTTACATCGCAGCTCACAATTTTTAAGCTTAGTTTAACAAAGGAAAAAAAATCATCCTTCAGAAGTCTACTCGGGCTGTCATTTTTTGCCAAACCTTTTCTGTTGTGATTCCAAGCACTTCCTAACAGCAAGCTAAAGACAGAACCAAATGTAAGTAAGTCAACCACTGTAAAAAACAGTTTAATAATATTTTGAAGATGCGATTTCCTAAGTTAGGAGCACAATGGCTCTTAAGCAGTTGCTGTCTTGAAAGGGTTTCTTTGAAACAAGTGCAAAATGCTGTACTTGGGAAAGCCACAAGCAGAAAAGCAGCAAGAGACTCCAAGGAAGAAGCAAACAATAAATGTTCTTTAGGTTCCTGATATACAATATTTGTTCATTTTTTATAGTTATTTATTATTGTGTAAATGTCAGCTCTTTGGAAAGGACTGCACCTACCAAAACAGAGCTAGATCTGTCATGGTGTACCATTATCCTTTCTTACTAAACAACAACTGCTAAGCAAACTAAGCATGAACTCCCTCTCCACACTTACATCAATCAAACTGACAGCAGATAGGTATAAGAAATTCTGCCTTTCTGTCTGCAGCAAAAGAGAACAGGTACTAATTTCCAAATATCCCCTTACCTGATTTTTATCAGCAGCCACAGACTATTTAAAGGTATTCTTTGTTCCTCAAAAGTCACAAATTCTCACTGATCCCTGTAACAGACTTTCACTAACTCTGATGACAATGCTTTACAGAGAAAGATGATACTATATATTTTTAATTGCTGCCATGACATTTCTGCTTTTCTTTGCTTCTTAAAGGCCAATTGCAGAGTACGCAGGAACTTTTTTTCTTCTACTGGTTCATTTTCTTTCTAATATCCTTTTAGTTTATTTCCATAAAACACTTGAAATCACATCTACTTTTTCTCTTCTACTTCTTTATATCTAAAAAGTTGTAGGTGATAAGCTATTATTACCTGATTCTCTGCTCTGGGTTCAGATATTAAGCAGTTCACCCTAAAACAAGGTACTTTCTCTTTTAGCTTTGTATGTTGTGCTGCTGTTCTTTCACAAAAAGACTTGCCTCCAACAAAATGCAGAAACCTTTCTCCTTTCCATTTCACAATGGGTGACTTTGGTATGGTCCTATCAGTGGGTGTTACACATTACTAGTCCTAACCATCTAACTCATCTTGTAGAGACTTGAGGCTCTTGGCTAAATGTTATGGTTTCACCCCTGGGCTCAGGCCCCTTAAAGCCAGGTATGGTAAGACTGAAACGGAGAAGCTGTGGCTGCATTTTGAGCTTATGGAGTTCCCATGATAGCGCATCTATGATGTGCCAGTACAGCTGTTTGTAGAGCTGGTCTCCGAGTCAAGAAATTAGATTAATCCATGCATATATATACCTATTTATGCATAGATATATATAGATACTCATGCATGTACACACACTGATATGATGGAGAGAGGCACGTCTTCCTTAAAAATAGCATTACTTCCAAAGCTCTCATATCCCAAATAAAGGAACTACAGACTGATCATCGCTACATCTTAAACTATTTAGGATCTGGATCTAACATTCAGGATACCAGATCTGTGGATTCTTTGAAGCACAGTGTGGAGCACACCTATCCCAAATTTAGACTGAAGTTTAGAGTCTCAGGACTCTATGTTTAGAAATACACTTTTATATATCACAGAATCACAGAATGTTAGGGATTGGAAGGGACCTCGAAAGATCATCTAGTCCAATCCCCCTGCCGGAGCAGGATTACCTAGATCATATCACACAGGAACGCGTCCAGGCGGGTTTTGAACGTCTCCAGAGAAGGAGACTCCACAACCTCTCTGGGCAGCCTGTTCCAGTGTTCAGTTACCCTCACCGTAAAGAAGTTTTTCCTCATATTTAAGTGGAACCTCCTGTGTTCCAGCTTGCACCCATTGCCCCTTGTCCTGTCAAGGGATGTCACTGAGAAGAGCCTGCCCTTTACATATTTATAAACATTAATGAGGTCACCCCTCAGTCTCCTCTTCTCTAAGCTAAAGACACCCAGCTCCCTCAGCCTCTCCTCATAAGGGAGATGTTCCACTCCCTTAATCATCTTCGTGGCTCTGTGCTGGACTCTCTCTAGCAGTTCCCTGTCCTTCTTGAACTGAGGGGCCCAGAACTGGACACAATATTCCAGATGCGGCCTCACCAGGGCAGAGTAGAGGGGGAGGAGAACCTCTCTTGACCTGCTGACCACACCCCTTCTAATACACCCCAGGATGCCATTGGCCTTCTTGGCCACAAGGGCACATTGCTGGCTCATGGTCATCCTGTTGTCCACTAGGACCCCCAGGTCCCTTTCCCCTACGCTGCTCTCCAACAGGTCTGTCCCCAACTTGTACTGGTACATGGGGTTGTTCTTGCCCAGATGCAGGACTCTACACTTGCCCTTGTTAAATTTCATTAAGTTTCTCCCCGCCCAACTCTCCAGCCTGTCTAGGTCCCTCTGAATGGCTGAGCAGCCTTCCAGTGCGTCAGCCACTCCTCCCAGTTTTGTGTCATCAGCAAACTTGCTGACAGTGCACTCTATTCCCTCATCCAAGTCATTAATGAATATATTGAATAGTACTGGTCCCAGTACCGACCCTTGAGGGACTCCGCTAGACACAGGCCTCCAACTAGACTCTGTCCCATTGACCACCACTCTCTGGCTTCTTTCCTTCAGCCAGTTCACAATCCACAATATATCACCTTATCTGAGAAATACTTCTTAGACAAATTACGCCTACTCCCATCCCTATTGAGCCAATATATATTCAAAATAATTGCACTGCGAAAGGGCTAATCTTGCAAAATTTTACAAGTGTTTAATTTATTTCTGAGAGCAGTCCCATTGGAATCAATAGGAGTATTCATAGTAAAGTTAAATGCATGCAAAAAGTGCTTTACTCCAGAAAAATGGCATTCCAAAGCAGTTTTTAAGCCATTTTGCTTAATTCATGTTTGATCAAAGTGCTGTGGTTAAACTGTTTCTGTGATTTTTTCTAATAACTGCATGCATGGACAAGGCCTCTGTTTTGTAACTTTTGACTTATAACGCTCTGTTGCTGCACAATGGGGAAGCTTTCTGCAAGCATGTGATCCTGTACACTTTTCCCGGGCTGGTTGTGCTATTCTGTTGTTTTCCATTAAATAATGCTGGCTCAGCATTATTAGTGTCTGTCAATATTAAAATCCCAAAGAGATACAGAGAAATTAATTTTCTCAGATTTACCAGAGCAGGTAAATCACTGGGCCTCATGGAAACCTCTTCCTAGAGGAAAATCTGTGATTCCCAAACAAAACTATGATAGTTAATGCCACTAAAAATATTTCTTCCTTTTTCTTTTCAAGAAAACTTTGCAGAGAAAAAATGATGGCTTTTCAAATATGTTTATTTACTCAAGAAATATTTTACAGCTCCCTCCATTATCAACAAATGCAGAACAATTTTTGTCAGCCTGAGTTTATTGACAGGTTAATACTCACACCACTGTGAGTCACAAATTTTAAATAATGTTCTTTCTCCTTTTTATCCTTTGAAAAGTATGTTTTCAGAAAGCTTTCTTTTAAGTCAAGTGACAGAAGTAAAAAGCAGTCTAGTGGCAATTTCATTCCACTTTTAAGAGAAAAATGTTTTGGGATCAAGGGGGTTGTCTGCAGGATGTGGCATGCCAAGATCAGCCAGCACGGATCCTGCTCCTGCCCTGATCTGAGGAGGCCCCAGGAAAACTCATCGCCAGCAGCAGGATCTGCGCTGACATGACAACCTGCTCCTGGCTGCTCCTGCATGGGGATGAGGAGCACCTTGGACAAGTGACTGGTCAGACTGTACATGTATTAATCTGCAGATTCATACATCAGCTGTAAGTCAAATGCCACAGGGACGAGTGAATAGCCAGCTGAATACAAGCCAGCAGAGTGCCCAGGTGGCCAAGAAGGCCAATAGCATCCTGGCTTGCATCAAAAACAGTGTGGCCACCAGGACTAGGGAAGTGATCATCCCCCTGTACTCGGCACTGGTGAGGCCACACCTCGAATACTGTGTTCAGTTTTGGGCCCCTCATTACAGAAAGACATTGAGGTGCTGGAGCAAGTCCAAAGAAGGATAACAAAGCTGGTGAAGGGTCTAGAGGACAAATCTTATGAGGAGCAGCTGAGGGAACTGGGGTTGTTTAGTATGGAGAAAAGGAGGCTCAGGGGAGACCTTATCACTTTCTACAACTTCCTGAAAAGAGGTTGTAGCGAGGAAGGTGTTGGTCTCTTCTCCCAAGTAACAAATGATGGGACGAGAAAAAATGGCCTCAAGTTGTGCCAGGGGAGGTTTAGATTGGATATCAGGAAAAATTTCTTCACCAAAAGGGTTGTCAAGCATTGGAACAAGCTGCCCAGGGAAGTGGTGGAGTCACCATCCCTGTAGGTATTGAAAAGACGTGTAGATGTGGCGCTTAGGGACATGGTTTAGTGGTGGACTTGGCAGTGCTAAGTTAATGATTGGACTTGATGATCTTAAAGGTCCTTTCCAACCAAGATGATTCTATGATTCTATGAGTCATGGTGCTGAGAGGAAGAACTTCCTCTACCACAGGAATAAAGTTCAGAGGAAAAACTAGATTTCAGTGCTTCTTCCTGCAAGGTAGCTTAGCTGTGTTCCACCAGTTTTGATCAAAATGTCCCAGCAGCAGCAGCACCTCCAGTTGAAGGCAGATGGTTACCTGGCATGTGGATGGCTGCTGAGGCTGAAGTCAATCACTGGAAGCCTAAAGCCCCAGAGACATTGTCTCTGCTCAGGCACACACGCCAAAAAAAATACAAATGTTCAGAGATTTTAGGTAGCAGTGTTGATCCAATAACTACTTTGCAGGAAAAAATAAAATAGTTTCTTTCCATATGTTATCAAATAATTGTCTCAATTGTCATTACATCTTGTAATCTTAAAAAGGACGAAATATCCGTTCTGAAAAGTTGGTCTCAGCTTTTCAGAGCTTTTTTCCTCTGTTCCCCACTTATATCTTCCTATTATTCCAATCATATTAAGGTGGTGAGGTTTCATTTAGTGTGCAATGATATAAAGTATATGTCTTTCTCTTCTCTCTGTTACGAAAGTTTTAAAAATACTCAAATAATAGTTTTGTTGTTCTACATTTCTTTTGCAGTTTATACTGGAAAAGGATAGAATACAAAAAACTGAATAAAAATACTCAAGATAACAAAAATCTTTTCTTCATTAATATTCTGAGTTTCTCTTTCCACAGCTGCAACCAGAATTTCTAATCCCAGAGATCTATTTCTGTACAAAGTGAGGTAATTAGCACATAAATGATCAGAAACAGATCTATGCCCAGTACGTTTTACTCTTTAAAATAGTGGGGAAGGAGTGAGGTTTTTAAATACCATTTTTGCAAGCCTGTTGAGGAAAGATTTTTTGCTTGTTTTTAAGGGCAAATTTCCCTTACTGTGTGGTTTGTCTGTTTATGTTATTTTAAAAAGTTCAGGGGAATAGTAACGTGCGAAATAATCCTTACCAGGAAAGCAACTCCACTAAAATCTATATTTAAATTAGATCTGTTTACTGTCTTTTACTCCCCTTCAATTGAAATCAGACCCTCAACCCAGCTTCACTATAAAAGGAATTAAAAACAATTTAAAATAACCTTTCCATATACTGAAGAATACTGCAGATGAGACACACACACAAAGTATGTTAAAAGAAAAATAAAGCTGTGGCATTCAGCAAACAACTAGAAATTCCAGAATTAGATTAATCTGAAAAATTCATTTCACCTCCCTCTTGAATAGGCATTAAGATAGATTTTTAATTACTTGATCACATATTATTCCTCCCTAGTCCCAACACCTTCCTCAGCATGCCATGCTGTGGGGACCAGAAGAACACGTCACTGTGTCTCTTTTCCCTAAGCTGTTCCAGTTTCTGGTCCCACCCTGGCAGCTAATTGATTCTCTCGCTTGCTCTCATTACAGAGTCTCCTTCCAGTCTCACTAAGCTTCTTGCTCTCATCACCTTCTCCAATCTAGTCTTTTGTTTCAAACAGATAAAAATCAAGCAGCTACCCTGAACTGCTTGACAGCAGAATGAGACAGAAAGCTTCTAATTCCAATGTCTGGCCTCAGCTGACCTTGCAGGATCATAGCTTGATCCAATTTTGCAGTTTGACCAGGTTGCCAAGGTGTCCAGGTGAGTTTTGGGTGTGTCCAAAGACAATCTGAAATGCCTGTGCACCAATGCACACAGCATGGGGAATAAACAGGAGGAGCTGCAAATCCGTGTTCGGTCGGGGGGCTATGATCTAGTGGCAATTACAGAGACTTGGTGGGACACCTCGCATGACTGGAATGTGGTCATGGATGGCTATGTCCTGTTCAGGAAAGACAGACCACTAAGGAGAGGTGGTGGAGTTGCTTTTTATGTGAGTGAGCAGCTAGAATGTATTGAGTTCTGTCCAGGGGCGGATCAGGAGCGAGTTGAGAGTTTGTGGGTGCGAATTAAGGGGCAGGCTGGCAGGGGTGATACTGTTGTGGGTGTCTATTACAGGCCACCAGATCAGGATGAGGAGGGTGATGAGGCCTTCTACAGGCAGCTGAGAGCAGTCTCACAATTACAGGGCCTGGTTGTCATGGGGGATTTCAACTACCCTGATATTTGCTGGGAGGCCAACTCAGCCAGCCATCCTCAGTCCAGGAGGTTCCTCCAGTGCATTGATGTTAACTTTCTGATGCAAATGGTGGATGAGCCAACTAGGAGAGGAGCGCTGCTGGATCTGATCCTCACTAACAAGGAGGGTCTGGTTGAAGAGGTGAAGGTTGAGGGCAGCCTTGGTTGTAGTGACCATGAGATGGTAGAGTTCAGGATCTCATGTGGCAGGAACAGAATAGCTAGCAGAATCACAACCCTGGACTTCAGGAGGGCCAACTTTGGCCTTTTCAAGCAATTGCTAGGGGAAATCCCATGGGACAAGGTACTAGAAGGTAAGGGGGCTCAAGATAGTTGGTTAGCATTCAAGGACTGCTTCTTCCGAGCTCAAGATCAGAGCATCCCCGCAGGTAGGAAGTCAAGGAAGGGTACCAGGAGACCTGCATGGTTAAACAGGGAACTGCTGGGCAAACTCAAGTGGAAGAAGAGGGTGCACAGATCATGGAAGGAGGGGCTGGCCACTTGGGAGGAATATAAGTCTGTTGTCAGAGGATGTAGGGAGGCAACTAGGAAAGCTAAGGCCTCCTTGGAATTAAACCTTGCAAGAGAGGTCAAGGACAACAGAAAGGGCTTCTTCAAATACATTGCAGGTAAAGCCAACACTAGAGGCAACGTAGGCCCACTGATGAATGAGGTGGGGGCCCTGGAGACAGAGGATAAAAAGAAGGCGGAGTTACTGAATGCCTTCTTTGCCTCTGTCTATACTGCTGGAGGCTGTCCTGAGGAGCCCCGGACCCCTGAGGCCCCAGAAGAAGTCAGGATAGAGGAGGAATCTGTCTTGGTTGATGAGGGCTGGGTCAGGGACCAATTAAGCAACCTGGACATCCATAAATCCATGGACCCTGATGGGATGCACCCGCGGGTGCTGAGGGAGCTGGCGGAAGTCATTGCTAGGCCACTCTCCATCATCTTTGCTAAGTCGTGGGGAACGGGAGAGGTGCCTGAGGACTGGAGGAAAGCGAATGTCACTCCAGTCTTCAAAAAGGGCAAGAAGGAGGACCCGGGTAACTATAGACCGGTCAGCCTCACCTCCATCCCTGGAAAGGTGATGGAACAACTTGTTCTTGGTGCTGTCTCCAGGCACATCAAGGATAGGGGGATCATTAGGGGCACTCAACATGGCTTCATCAAGGGGAAGTCATGCTTAACCAACTTGATAGCCTTTTATGAGGACATAACCTGGTGGATAGATGATGGTAAAGCTGTGGATGTGGTCTATCTCGATCTCAGTAAAGCGTTTGACACGGTCTCCCACAGCATCCTCGCAGCTAAACTGAGGAAGTGTGGTCTGGATGATCGGGCAGTGAGGTGGATTGTGAACTGGCTGAAGGAAAGAAGCCAGAGAGTGGTGGTCAATGGGACTGAGTCCAGTTGGAGGTCTGTGTCTAGCGGAGTCCCGCAAGGGTCGGTACTGGGACCAGTACTATTCAATATATTCATTAATGACTTGGATGAGGGAATAGAGTGCACTGTCAGCAAGTTCGCTGATGACACAAAACTGGGAGGAGTGGCTGATGCACTGGAAGGCTGCTCAGCCATTCAGAGGGACCTAGACAGGCTGGAGAGTTGGGCGGGGAGAAACTTAATGAAATTTAACAAGGGCAAGTGTAGAGTCCTGCATCTGGGCAAGAACAACCCCATGTACCAGTACAAGTTGGGGACAGACCTGTTGGAGAGCAGCGTAGGGGAAAGGGACCTGGGGGTCCTAGTGGACAACAGGATGACCATGAGCCAGCAATGTGCCCTTGTGGCCAAGAAGGCCAATGGCATCCTGGGGTGTATTAGAAGGGGTGGGGTTAGCAGGTCAAGAGAGGTTCTCCTCCCCCTCTACTCTGCCCTGGTGAGGCCGCATCTGGAATATTGTGTCCAGTTCTGGGCCCCTCAGTTCAAGAAGGACAGGGAACTGCTAGAGAGAGTCCAGCACAGAGCCATGAAGATGATTAAGGGAGTGGAACATCTCCCTTATGAGGAGAGGCTGAGGGAGCTGGGTGTCTTTAGCTTAGAGAAGAGGAGACTGAGGGGTGACCTCATTAATGTTTATAAATATGTAAAGGGCAGGCTCTTCTCAGTGACATCCATTGACAGGACAAGGGGCAATGGGTGCAAGCTGGAACACAGGAGGTTCCACTTAAATATGAGGAAAAACTGCTTTACGGTGAGGGTGACCGAACACTGGAACAGGCTGCCCAGAGAGGTTGTGGAGTCTCCTTCTCTGGAGACATTCAAAACCCGCCTGGACGTGTTCCTGTGTGATATGATCTAGGTAATCCTGCTCCGGCAGGGGGATTGGACTAGATGATCTTTCGAGGTCCCTTCCAATCCCTAACATTCTGTGATTCTGTGATTCTGTGATTCTGTGATTCTGTGTAATCTGCTCCAGCGTTTGAACCAGCTCAATGAGACAGGTTTTTTCCTCATATCTAACTAGAGTTTTCCATAGTACATCTTATGTCCATTAGCCTCTTCTTTCTCTTTTTGCTGAAGTGGTCCCTAACTTGATTTTCCTCCAGCATGGGTAGTGCTTCACTCCCTCAGAGTCTGCCAGTCTGCCACAGGGACACGGAAGGCCTGAAAGCTGACTTTATCTCTAAAGATCAATGCCAGAAAGCACGGAGTACTTCAGCTTTTTTTCATGTCCTTTTTCACAAGGGTACCCCCTTTTCCTTGGTCTTCCATTTGTTGCTGCTGTACTGCGGTGGGTTGACCTGCATGCCAGGTGCCCACCAAAGCCACTCTATCACCCCCTTTCTCAGCTGGACATGGGGGAGAAAATATAAGAAAAGGCTTGTGGGTCAATATCAGGACAGAGAGAGATCACTCAGCAACTACTGTTGTGGGGAAAAAAATACTCGACTTGGGAAAATTAGTTTAATTTATTGGCAAACAAAAGTCAAAGCAGGGTAATAAGAAATAAAACCAAACCTTAAAACACCTTCCCTCCTTTCCTTCCTTCTTCCCTGGCTCAGCTTTGCTCCAGATTTCTCTACCTCCTCCGCCAAGGGTGACGCAGGGGAAATGGGCTACCCTCTCCATGGTCCTGCCCAGCCTGCTCCAGCATGGGCTTCCCATGGGGTCACAGACTCCTCCAGGTGCATCCACCTGCTCTGGCTTGGGGTCCTCCAGGGGCCACAGGTGGATATCTGCTCCACCATTAACCTCCACGGGCTGCAGGGGGACAGCCTACCTCACCATGGTCTTCACCACAGGCTGCAGGGGAATCTCTGCTGTGGCACCTGGAGCACCTCCTCCCCCTCCTTCTTCACCGACCTTGGTGTCTGCAGAGTTGTTTCTCTCACATATTTTCACTCTTCTCTTCTGGTTATTGCTGTGCAGCAGTTTTTTCCCCTTCTTAAATATGTTATCACAGAGATGCTACCACCATCACTGATGGGCTCGGCTTTGGCCAGTGGCAGGTCTGTCTTGGAGCCGGCTGGCATTTGCTCTATCAGACATGAGGCAGCTTCTGGCATCTTCACACAGAAGGTAACCCTGCGGCTCCCCCACTAACAAAACCTTGCCGTGCAAACACAATACATGTACCTACAGAAGCCTGTCTTGTTACTGTCCTCATCCCTCACCAATTTCACTTCCATCTGAGCTTTGACTTTTGCAATTCATCCCTATGTTTCCAGGCAATGTATTTCTTCTGGTAGCATATAGCTTAATCCACCTTCCTTTCTGAGTTTGAGCTTAATCAGGAGGCTCCTATTCAGCCAGGCTGGGGTGTTGCCTACTTCCTGCACATTGCAATGCATCCTTGTGCTTTGAAGTGCGTGTGGCTTTCCTTGAAGATCAGCCAGCTGTCCTGGACCCCAACAGTTGCCTTCCCTCCCTGGCTTCCCCTAAGCAATGAGATCATATCTTATAGTCTCCAGAACAAGCCAAAGTCTTGTTTCCTATAGCCCAGAGTCATTATACAGATGCTCACCCTCCTCACTTCTCTCATGACCTTAAACTTTACCATCTCATGACAGCCCAGACTGCTGTCCATCATCACATCCCTGATCAGTTCTTCTGGTTCATGAGTAACAGGTCCATCAGAGTGCCTCCCCTATTCCGCTAGTCCACCAATTCCATCAAAAATTGTCCTTGAAGCAT
The DNA here is from genome assembly GCF_013368605.1 of Nyctibius grandis. Taxonomy (NCBI): domain Eukaryota; kingdom Metazoa; phylum Chordata; class Aves; order Nyctibiiformes; family Nyctibiidae; genus Nyctibius; species Nyctibius grandis. The sequence goes on along the minus strand of NC_090663.1, from coordinate 18,355,198 downwards.
CCCAGAAATCTCCTGGATTGCTTGCACCCTGCAGTGTTACTTTTCCAATAGCTGTTAGGATGGCTGAAATCCCTTATGAAAACTAGGGCTTCTTCCAGTCCTTTAAACAAAGTTTCATCCACTTTCTCTTGATTTGGTATCTGTAGAAGAGACCAGCATGATATCCTACTCGTTGGTCTCTGCTCTGATCCTGACACATAAACTCTTGGCCAGCCTTTCCATAGAAAAGTTCTGTGCATTCAGGCCCCTCCTTTATAAAATTTGTAACCCTCCTGTCCTTCTAAGGGAGGTGAATGGGAAGATTGGAAAAGGAGATGTGGGGAATGACATCTCCTTCCTAAAGAGCAGTGCAGTGCTCCAGTGGACTATCTCACCACATCTCTGTCATCCCAGTGAGGTCACGGTTCTGCACATCAGCATCTCATTCCTCCTGCTTGTTTCCCATGCTGCATGCATTCATGTACAGGCACTTGGGTTGGTACTCCAATCATACTGTTTTCTCAGGATAACTGTGAGAGCCTCCCACATATGCTATCTCCCACCCAGTTCTCTTTATCCTTTTCCCCACTTCTCTTCAGATTTTAGTCTCCATTTCCTAGCAAGCCTAGATAAAGTTGTCCTCACTAGGTTAACAAACCTGCTGGCAAAGGGGCTTTTGCAACTCTTTGTCAAATGGATCCCTTCTCTCCCCAGCAGTCCTCATTCCTACCTGCAACACCAGCTGTGCAGCAAGATACTTACTCACAGGATGTCTTTGCTCCTGCTCAGGCAAGCCCTTCCTCTTGACTCTCAGGATGAAGAAGAACATCACCTAGATTGTCATTACCCTTGCCGTGCTCAAGGTTTCCCTTGTCCATGTCATTGGTGCCCACATGGCTGAGCAGCAAAGGACAATAACTCTAAGGGATCAAGAAAGTCCAGCGGTCTTTCTGCAATATCCCAGACCTGGATGCCAGGCAAGAAGCAGATCTTCTAAAACAGCAAATCCCAGGCATTTTGAGCCCCTGCAGAAGGGTGCCTCTGGTCATCATCACCCATTGCTTCCTCTTAGTGGCAGTGGTTCTGAGCCACAGCTTGGGCTCAGATGCCTCCTGTGACAAAGTGAGCTGCTCCACAATGGAAGGCAAGCCAGGAGCTACAGGTGACTGCAAGGCAGACAGGGACAGAGACAAGGGGCACAGCCCCACAAACCCAAAACCAGAGCACATCTGATGAGGGTAACCACATTCAACCCACAGTTCAGTGAAGTTTTCAGTGACAAGGCAAATCCAAGGTCAAGCCAGAAAGTGAAAGCAGAGTCAGAAACGTACAGGAGTGGGCAAACAATGTAGCTCAGGAAAGGACTAAGGGCAAAGGCCCAAGCTTAATGGCATACCCCGGACCAAAAAGCAGAGTACACATGTCAAGGCTACAGATGAGGCTGGCCAGGGCAATTATAGCCTGTTGTTATACTCAGGGTCTTGACAAGAAGACACTAGAGTGACAATTTGGTTTTAAAAATCCCAAATATTATATGAATTTCATGCCAATGGAAAGTTCTTGAAAGGAAGTCCTGGAAACAGGATTCCTCTGCCCACAAAAAGAAAACCCCAAAATATAGCAGGTGTGATTTTTGACCGCCTCTTTTTCCCTTTCTTCCTCCTGAAAATGTGAGTTTATATTGAAATCCTCCTCTGTTTCTCTTGAGTGCTGACTGGAGCCCATTGTCTTATCTATAGGTCTACGATGGCAAACTAATTTTACATAGGCTATCACACAGTCATCTAAAATACTGAAATTGTTGAAAACAAGTGCCAGCTAGTGTCAACCTGTACTGGGTTTAAGCTGTCGGTTAGGAGATTAAAACCACCATAGACTCCAGTTTCTGTATCTTTCCTTTTACAGAGAGGTAAAAGGAAAGATACCTTTTACCAGCTCGGTGCAGTGGTAGGTGACTGCAAACAAATAAGGCTAGAATAATCCAGGAGTCATGTCTAAAGCAAAGTTAATCAGCCATCATTTCCCTTTCCTGTTCTCTGGGAAAGCCCTGATTTCACCTCATTGAAGACTTCCCCATGTTGGACAATCAGACAAACTGTTATAACCATCCTGTACACTACCTTGTAGAAGCTGGTTGTCAAGGTTTAAAGCTGGGCTGGCTATTAAATGGACAACACGTGCTCTATATTAACCCTTTCCTTGCCCCAGAAGGGGGAAGGAAAAGAGAAAAGGGAGTGAGACTTACAAGTTGGAAAGTTAAAACAGTTTTAATAAACAATAACTATGAAAAAGAACATAAAAATAATAGTGAAAATTATTAAATATGTACAAATATATACAAAACCAATATTGAGCTCCCCCAACAACAGTCATGTCACTGCTGATGCTGCTGGGCAGGCACCAGGAAGTCCTGGACTGGACTCAGCAGCAGACAGGAACTGGATTCAGAAATGCACGGATTGGGATCAAAGGCAGAAGAAACAGAGAGAGTCCTCTTCAGACACTGTCCATAGAAGAAGAGAGTGTGACCCTCGTGATCCCTCAGCTTTAAACTGAGTATGATGTGTATGGGATGTAATACTTCACTGGCCACTTTTGGGTCTCCTGTCTGCTCCTCCCTGCATATGCAACCCTTTTATGCCCTTTCACTTGTGGACCATAAGAGATTTAGCAGTGACCTTGGTTTCCATAGAAATAATTATAAGCAAGAGCCTTTCTGCATATCATTCTTACCGTTACCTTAGTAATAACTATAAACTTCAAGTGTTATCAATTCTAGAAGCAGACACTGTCTGAAAAACATGTAGTTAACTTCAGAAAGTGCAGTTACTTAGAAGAAACTGAATTGAAAAGAAAAATTACTGAAAGGAGAATTGATTCTGTCCTAGTCCAAACCAGGACACTGGTTTAAAGCTGCTATACACATTAGCCAATACGTAGACTTCCTACATCCAGGAAGTCTCTCACTGGTTTTCTTTAATCACCACCAACAATGACAGCATGTCATAGTCTGACAGCAACCCCATTCGCAGTCATTAACCAAAAGATTTGTTTCTTAATGCATTCTCAGATGTTTGATGGCATTAGATATTTAAGAAAAATTATTTCAATAATACAACTATATATTGTAATAGCAAATTAAAGAAATACCATATCATAACTAAATGATCATGTGCTGCTTTAACAGCATGCTTAAAAGCCATAGCATGGAGATGGTTTTAAGGCCGCCCCTTTTTTTGTTACCAACAAAATAAGCAAGGCAAAAATTACTTTCAGGCAATCATGTCTGTAGATTTAGAGCATATCCCTCTAATACATGCTTTTCCTCAAGACTTAAAGTGCAGATAAAGTTTCAAAGAATAAACATTTCACCTAGGTGTTAAGTGTCAATCAAAGACCCAAAACAACACATTAAGCTTATTATTTGAACTATAGACCTATCAAGGCTACTGTTGATCTATGAGGATGACTTCAGGTGAGAGAATTCTGCTAAGAGTCTTGTACTACAAAAATTGCTTTGCTCCTCAGCCAAGTAAGTTAAAGAAAAAATAAAGCCTTTCTCATTCACCCTAAGATAGAGAATAATCATTTCACATGAAAGATTCATAGTGCCTCTAGTAATTCTTCAATCATCTAAAATGAATTGAATAGAGAAAAAGGTCTTTTGAAAGAAAATTCAAAGATCAGAAGTTACATTATTCCGATCACCAAACTTATTAAATGAGAGGAATTAAGACCTTTCCTAATCACACCTGTTTTTTTGTAAACATTATAATAAAAATATGAAGAGCTTTTTCTCAAGTGCCCTGCCCAAAAAAATAGCTAAAAGTCCCACTAAAACCCTCCATTAAGGAGAAGATAACAAAATTGAAATTTTTTCAGCTTTTCAGAAGAGAAAAGGTTGAATCATGCAGTGAACTAAAACTGAAAAAGTCAAAACTAGTTGTCCTGATCACGTTTTCTTCTGTCTTTAGTTCAATGAGGAGCTGCTGCAACCCATTTATGCATTGCCAGTTGTCACCCTTGATACAGTCCCCATAGAAAGTATCACAGAAATATAAATATGCATGCTTGCCCATTTCCTTTCTAATTACATGGACAGACTTGAGTCCTGTTGATCTGGCAAGCACGTTTTCATTTTAGGCTACATTTATGGCTGCCATGATCTTAAACTCAGCCACAATTAAAGAGATTTTCAGAGTATACAATTAAACAGATTCTTAGAGTAAATGACAATCCAAAATTGGATTTACACACAAAAAAGCCCTTCCTGGTGAAGGCAAATAGATGATACTTCATGTGATATTGAAGGGAGCAAACAGTTGAGGTTGGTGGTGGGGATATTGCAAAAGCAGTTACCTTTTCTTAAGAAGTAATGAGTATACTCATTTGTGCCATATTACTATAGGATGTAATACCTTTAGCAGTTCTTATTACAAGGGCTATGGCCACACAAACAGCAAATACTGTTAAGACACCAAAGTGGACATTCAAGAAGATCATTATTGAGCTAAAATTGGCACTGAAAAAACTAATGTTTTTGATTACTGTAGAGCAAAATAAAATATATACATGACAGAAATTATCTAAAGAATTCAAGTCTGCTTTTCAGCAAGTTATTGTACCATAACAACACCTGAAATGGACACATCCAGGTGGGTGATCTTCATTAAAACTGGAACTAACCTCATTTTATAGGATCAGCATGACTTGATAAATTTTGTTAGTGTTTAATAGCATTGAAGGGGTCTACAAGACCTTGTATTAGCTCATTTTATGAACAGAAAATTCATTTCTTATCTTTCAGAACAAATAAGCCTCCAGCATACCCAAAAATAGATCCTGGTTTTCTACCTGTTTTTTCCAAATGTTGCCTCACTGATCACCAAGACAATAACTTGTATCAAATCTCAAAAACTATGGTCAAAAAACCAATATTTCTCAGAGTTTTTCATTCAATATTAAATTCTGGAGACTTAAGTCACTAACGGAGTCTGGTTACAGATCTATCAAATTTCATTTTTTAAATTAATAGTACCAAGGTCACCTGTCACTACTGCCTGAAACTAGAATATTTCTTTTTAACAACCATACACTGTATATGATTCAGTGTGTTAAAGAAATTACTCTTTTGTCAATTATTAACTTACCTGTTATGTGGCATATGTTATCATCTGGCACAGATCTATTTTTTCCGTTAATATTTCATTTCCTTTGAGTTCTGTTCATTTCAGTTTGTTCTACAAGAAACTGAGTTAAAATGCAATAGTTTGAAATGTCATGGGAAGGTATAAATGCATGAACCACAGTTTGTGCAGAGTTGCCATTATAGTTGCTTCCAGCATGAATTAAAGGTGTTTTTATCTTCAAACTCCAAAGGAAAAGCAGGAAAAACAATTCCTACCATTTAAGCAGTCATGCAGAGTATTTAGATTTTTTCTACACCTCAGCTCTGACATTGTTGTATAAAAACAGAGAATTCCATTTGCTCCTATATCCATTTCAGCAACAACACTTGGGCACTGGAATATTTTGAGAATTATTTTCTGGGACTGTTCAACAAATCATTGCTCATGTACTTTGTAAGAGCTTCTCAGTTAAATAAATTACAAAAAAATAGTCTACACAGTAATGGAACAGTAAACAAAGTAAAATGTTCCCAAAGGAACCAAGCATAATATAAAATATTAAATAAACATAGCATTAGAAATTTAGTTATTGAAGCATATTTTGGCTCTTACTGATATATGTTTTCCTTTTATGTCTTTTAGAAATGCTGGAACAGTTTGAATGACTTTGTTTTCAAGGTCAAGCTCAGATAAAGTGTGAACCCTCCCTAAGAGCATGTTGTAATATTTAGTTGTTTCACAAAGCTATCAGCTTCTGAGTTTCCTTCTTCAGCTTACACATTGCCACGTGGCCTTATTTCTTTGGAGTGATATTACAACTATTCATGTTTGTAAAATCACAGATTTCTCATAAAATCTTTTGATATTTACCTGCTAAACGGCATTTCTGAAATTCAACCTATTTAGTAGAAATTACTCTGAAAGATGTATAGAGCTAAATAAAGCACCTTTTGCCTAGTCCTATTGGTTTTATTTACCAGGAAGTACACTGTAATTGGCCATATAGCATCACTCTGATATAAGAAAATTTTAAAAGCTGTGTGATGTAGCAACAGAGTAAGGTAGCGAAAGAAGAGGATATGCTCTTTATTCTTCCAGATTGCACCACAATATTCACAGTAACCACAGCATGGCTGCTGATTCTACAGATATTTGAGAAAAGAACATAATCCAAGGGAGTGCAGAAGATGTTATGCATTGAACTGTCCTATTCTTTACTAGTTTAAATTAGATGTTTTGATGGTTACAGCTACACAGTATATAGAGCTAATGCTGCTTCATAAGGGCTTCCAATGGGAAGTGATCAGAAGTTGTGTCAAATCTAATTGTCCTCAGAGTTATCACAGGAAAAAATAGAACAATGCCAAGAAGAACACCAAGAAATTCTTACCAATTACCTTCCACATTTATGGATGGTATTTTATAGATACGGCATTCTATGCTACTCTCAAACAGATGTAACAATTAAAATAAATATCTCTGGCTCAGACAAATTATCAATTAATTATACAATACCCTTTGCCAAGAGAAAAGCAAAAAATATATTACCATATTTCCCTCTATCCCTCTTTCTCCTAAAAATACTTTCTCCTCATGTGAGCCTGAAAACATTGTATGAGCCACCATGGTAGAAAGGCTCAAACCAGAAGGCATATGTGTAAATGTGTGTTCTGTTCTGAGATAATAAATATTAAACTATATTGCTTAAGTATTTTCATTTTCTCATCCTAACTGCTCCTGAACAGCCAGTTTTTCTGCCACTTCAAAATTAGGAAGACTTGTAGTATACATTATCCTTTTGCTTGTTATAATCAGATGTTTTAAAATTAACTAAGCTGACAGTATAATATTCATGATCCGAGTTTCAATAAAGCTCAACAGTTTGAGCTCTATTAGCCTGCATGTATCTCTACAGTCATTTAACAAGACTCCAATATTTTGGGAAAAAAAATTAAACTGGAACAAAAAAATGAATTGTGAAGTTTCTATGTGCATTCCTTAAGTTCAAATTTCATACATAAATTTAATGCAGTTCAAGTGCTATTCCACTAAATGTGATTTTATTTCTTCAAAAGTTCACTCAGAAAATTATGATGGATTGTGCTACATTATTCAAGGATTATAGGTGCAATTCTTACCATGCAAGTGTAAATTTTACAAAAGTATGTATCAAACCCATGCATGCTGAAGTTTGAAAAATCTTCTTAGGAACAGTAGCATCGAGGTCAAGAAAGGGTACCAGGGAAGACTGGCTTTCAAATCACATAAATTCTAGGCTGCTGTGAAAAAAGTAAGTATAGGACATCTTCACAAAGGTAGCATATGACACTGATTGCTGACTGATTATCATAACATCCCCTATCCTCAAAGCTACCTCTATTCCAGAAGGGTTCCATCTATTCTAGAACGCCTGGTTTTATATGATATTCATTATCCCCAGCTTCCATTGACATCACTGCGAAGGTGGACCTTGGGAACCTTGCAAAGCAGTCAAATCTCAGCTGTCCCTCAAAGACATTCCTCCATCTACTTTTGAGATGGGAAGCCCCAACTGACTCTCTAAATTCTTTTGGACACAAGTTATCAGAACTTGAATTGCAAAGTGATATTTTGCCGTTTATCATTATTGCCTCTTGTTTGGACTCATCCTATACTGTGGTACTACATAAGCAAACAGCTTCACAGCTTTTGTCACCCACTTCTTTTATACTACCCGCTTTAAGGCATGCTACAGCAGATACCAGTATATGGAGAGGCCACATGCTTTCAACCTTTTAAACTTGAATGCAGAACATGAATGATGTTTGTGTCTCACACATAAGATGCTTGTAGCCAAAGACTTGTAATCCTCTGGGATGCACAGTTCACCTGAGTAATATTCCCATAGTTTTTTTTTTTCAGAGAAATTAACACATCCAAACCATCCTATTGCCTGTTATTCAGGTGAAAATTTGGTACAGTCACTGAAGAGATCAAAAAGCTAGGCTGTTTGTCTGGGCCTTGTTTTAGCATTTAAATGTGTGTAGAGAACAGATTCTCCTCTACTCCAAGAACCAAGAACCTAGTCCTATATTTGCTGTGGTATTATATTAGCTATATCTCAGCAAGCAGCAACTGTGTTATTATTATTTTTAAGGTTAAATATATTCAAGTTGTATTTGTTAAGTGCTGAGAACCTGTAAAGTCACTTCAATACAGAGATGCATCATCATTCCAGTAATGCACAAACCCCAAGGAACCGAAGTATGTGCATAGCTTTTAGTCCATGCAAAGTCCCACTGAAGTCCTAAGAAAAAAAGCTTCTGAAATCAAAGGTATTATCCAAGTTGTTAAAATGAAGCCTGACAAAGCGAGGGACCCTGTGGAAACAGGTCCTAGAGCAAGGCACCGCCATTCATCCAATTCCCATTCATCATATTGCTTTCATTTCATGCAGTGTGGATGAAACTGAGTCCAGTGCTCCACTGACAGATAGATCTCATGTCCTACCTCAGTCTTCATAGCCTAGTGCATTAGCCTCAGCACATATGTGTAATCTATAGTGATTCTCTGGCCTTAGTATAGCAATAGAGAGAACAAAAAGATCCTGGCCATAAATACCGTTAAAAGAAAAAATGACAAGGCAACAATCTTATGCCAAGGATGAATTAGACTGTTAACTTGTTCTCCTGTGTCAAGCACGGAAAACTATTACCAGTTTTGACTTTTCCCATCTGTTCTACTCCAAGCTTGCCGAAAGGCTGATATTCTGTCAGCAATCTGAAGCACAGTTTTGCCAACTGTTTCTTTTTGTAAGTCCATGTTCCATATGTTCTTATTATGCTTCTTTTTATTGCCTTGAAATTACGCAACTTGGAAGGATAAAAATTCACTGCTTTGCACAATTGTATTAAATACACAAAAAAAAAAGTTTGTGGAAGAGGTCATCAGAATATACTTCTCTCTTTTTGCATGAGTTACATCCCTGTCTTGTCACCTTCCAAGTAGTTGATCTTTATCACAAGAGTTTAAAAAGCAAAAATCCTGAATTCTAAACTCATTATAACCTTGCAATCCTATGTAATAGAAAGCATGATCATAAAATCTATGCAGCCCTGGTATCATTAATGTTGACACGTTAATATGGATTTTATATCTATTGAGTTCTCATCAACTTGGCAAATCTCTACAGTTATCATCCACAGCAGTATAAACTAGAAGTAACTGAATAAACCACCAGAGGAAACCACTGGAGTTTCTCCCTTTACAACAGACTGGCATGAGGCCCAAAAAAAGACAGTAAATAAAAACGAAACTGTTGGAAGAGGGTTTTGGTGTGACAGGATACTGGTGATAGCAGGCATAAGATTAGCCTTATCAATAAAGGAAAGACTGTGGAAGTGGTTTTATTTGCTCACCTGATTGAATAAGAAACAGACAAAGCTTTGCATCATACAACTCCTTTAGGTCTGAAATGGAAGCATCAGACTTCAAAGCTGAGAAGTATAAAATTATGTCGGTGGGCAGGAACTCTGAAGATCATCTAGTGCAATATCCTTCTCCAAGCAGAACTACAGCCAGCAATTGATCAGGTAGGTCAAGGCTTGGTCTAGACAAACCTCAGATACCTCCAGAGATGGAGATCCCATAACTTGCCTGGTAAACTTGTTCCAGTACTGCATCTCCCTGCTAGTGAAAATGTTTTTCATAATGTCTGCCCTTGCTACATACTCTGTCCTACCAAGAAGAACCTGGCCCCATCATCTTCATATCTAACCTTGAAATAGTTGTAAGCAGATGTTAGATTGGCCCTTAGTCTCCTTTCCACCGGACTAACAAACCCAGATCCTTCAGCTTCTCTTCGAAGGTGTTCTCCAGGCACCAGAGCACCTTGGTAGCCCAGCAGTTGGATCCTCTCCCATTTCTTTATGTATGTTTTGAATGTCAGGGGCCCAAATGGGATGAACTTTTCCTGAGTGGCCTTGCCAATGACAAGTAAAGAGGATAATAAGTTTTCTGTCTGGTGGCCATCTCCTCAAAATGCAGCCCAGTACACTGTTTGCACAATTTATTCCCACTGAGAGCATGCTGTTGGCTCATACAGCCTTACATCTCCTGTAACATCCCAGCCCTTTTCTGCACATCTCTCAGCAAGTCACTTCCCAGTCTGCACAGGGTAATTCTGCCCATGAAATAGAACTTTCCACTTTTCCATATTGAAGCTTACAAAATTTCTGTAGGCACAATCATCAGGTTTATTCAAGTCCCTCCCGACTGAGACGTTGCTGTTCTCAGTCAGCTACTTTCCCATTACAGACTCGCTGAGGGTAGACTCTGTGTCATCATTCCTAACACTGTTGAAAGTCATTGAACACTACCAGCCCCAATATCAAGCCCAGGATATTATGGTCATTATTGACCACCAGCCAGATCTCAAACTGTGGATTATTGCCCTTCAAACTTGATGGTGCAGCCAATTTTCTTCTAACAGTCCCACCATCTTGCCCACACTTCTCAGCTTACGAAGAAAAATGCCGTGGGAGATGGTGTCCAAAACTTCGTGAAAGTCGAGATATATCCCATTCACCACTCTCCTCTCATGCACAGAACTGGTCATATCATTAAAGGCGGCAATCAGCTTCGTCAAGCGTAATATGCCCTAGCAAAGCTGTGTTGAGTTTCTTGATTATGTCTTTGCTCTTCAAGTGCTTGGGACTGAATTCCAATAGCTGCGTGATTTTTCCAGGGAATGAGATTTCTAGGGCCTCACAATTGCTCTAACATAAAAATCACCTTAACCTATTAAGATGTTGTCCCATCCCAGCCAATAGTCTTATCACTTCTCTGCTTGAAAATATTACCTTTTGCTTCACAGGTACCAACCCAGTCACCTTTTCTCTCAGATTGTCTAATTATTTAATAAAATTACATTAAACTAAAAGCATTTATTCTCCAACTATATTCAGCTTGAAAAATTTTGCTTCAAATTCAGATTGGGAAGAAAGACTTACATGACTAAAAAAAATCTTTTACAGCTGTAGCAAGTGGGTCTAATAGAGACATATCTTTGTTCTACAAAATTAATCTCATTTATTTATTTCTATTTTCACTGATATAGCAACAATAATACCATTAATAGATGAATACCCTGAAGCACCAATTCACACTTTGAAGCTAGGAGAACTAGTTTTCAGATTGTTAACTAATCTTTAGGTTGTTAGTTATAAACAAGCAGACAAAATCTGTCATCATTATAATTATATCAATAATATTTTATTTATTTGTAATAAAATAGCATTTGGAGTTGCAAGCCTTACAATCTTCTTTTATACAAGTGACTGAAAGCTCTCAGAGAAACTACCTGGAGTTTATTTCCATCCAAAGCCTACTGCACTCCATTAAACCAATCTAGTTGATTTCTGCGGTTTCGGTGCAAGTCAAAAATCAAAATGACCATCCTCAAAATGAGTTTCAGGGTTTCCTTAAGCTGCTCTAAACCTCTGGCCCCATCTTGCCTCCCTGCCGTGCTGCTTTATTTGGGCTGTGGTGATTCTGGGGTGAAGCAGCTCAGATGATTTGTCCAAATGAAAACATTTTGCTGGGAAGACCAACTTCCAGTCAGATCAAGAAACTAATACAACTCACCACAAAACTGCTGAAGATGCTGTCAGGGAAAAAGTAGGTAAGCATGTCCACACTCCTTTTAGGAGTAACACAGTCTTAGAAGTCATCTCTGACGCTTATGTCTCTCAAGCCGTTTGTGAAAATATTCTGTTAACAGTAAACTTTAAACTGATGTCACCAATAACTCTGTTTATGCTAATGGAAATCTGCACAGCTGAAAATGGCTTTCCTGAAGGGAAAGAAATTAGCCACATCAATAGCCTTCATTTGTACTGCTTTACTTTTTCTTCATTTTGATGAATCTAGAGTGACTGAGTGACTAATTTTTCACTTCCATTTAGCCAGTTCTGACATGTATTACCTCAACTGTACACAAAACTCACAAAATCATTGACAGAGGAAATCAGAGTTTCAGGAAACAAGGACTCCAAGATATAATATGCACACACACATATAACTTGCACTGTAGATGAGCTGAAGGGCAGTGTTTTGTTCTTAAGCAAGATAATCCATTTCTTTTATGATTGGCTATAATGATGATTATGATCTGATTAACGGCCAATTTCATGATAAGCACATTATTCAAATTTATAGTCATTTATTTTTAATGGAGGCTATCAGAAAGCTTTGCTCTTAATTACACTGATGCTTTAATTGTATAGTTCTACAATGCTGATTGGAATTGTCAGTTTGTGAATATGATTATTGTACATTAATGCTAAGTATATAGTAATGTTCTTCTAGTATGATATGAACATGAGTTGTGTTCTCCCTCTTGATTCTACTGTATTTAATTATCGTTAATATATTCTTTATTAGAAGCAGATGGACTGTTCAATAAAAGCATTCTTATACTGTATCCCTGCACCTATCACAGTAATCCAGACTATGACAATGAGTTAGGATTGCATTGTTGAGGTTCTGCATGTAGTTACTGATTTAAGTCCAATGCAGTGTAGTTGGCTTCATGGAGGTATTCTGGATTTGCAGGAATGTTCTAAGAGCTGAATAGCAAACAAGCAATTATCTTATTGATGCACTTGTTGGTATATGTTCAGCAGACTAAATGTTAAACAGTAACTACAGTAAGACCCTCTGCTCCAAACTAGCCTTACAACATCAGTATTTGTCTGGAGCCAATTTCATCTGACTTTACTTTCAAAGCATTTATTTGACCTGTGCATTTAAGTTCATTGCCTTCTTATCTGTACTATGCTGCAATGAAAGACTCTGTTCACATAGCTACTGTGACAATTAAGTGACAGTGCTGATACCAACCACTACAAAAACTTGCTAGCACTATCCATTGCCAGTGCTACAGTGTAGGCTCCATTTTCCTTTTAAAAATGTTTGGTGTGTAAGGAAGCCAAACTAACTAATGAAGAGTAGTTAATTTGTTAACAAGTCCCGGGGAGATGTTTCCCTCAAAAAGGAAAGATTAGCCATTGTGACTGACTGAAGTCTAACTATGAGGACTAAGGACTGGCTTTCTCCATCTCATATTTGTATCTGCTATACTTTAACATCACCACGTGACAGCTCTACTTGTGAAACCAACAGAAGGGGCCTCTGAGATGCCACACCCACCAGCGCTATCGAATCATCTCTACTTGAGATATAAATCCTGTTAGTGAGAGAGAATAGTTTCCAACTATTCTTCCAAAGACCTTTATTGGGGGAAGCTATGGCGTTATGGGGTGCTTCCTTCTCTGAAAGCACTGGTCTTGATCTCTGGGAGCAGTCTTTACCAGCTTTCGTCAGCCCCAGATGGCAGGTATGCACGTCCCTACACTAGCACAAATATTTCAGCAGAATGTAATCTTTCCCAAACACATTAAGTTGCTTTTTGTAAATAACTGATCAGCTTAGTGTGTGCTTATACTCTTGGATGCAGAAAGCCGTGGGCTAGCCCCACCCACACTCCAAATTGGCTGGATGCAAGCTACCTCATGTCCAAAAGCCATTTAGCTACATTAATGCAGGACTATGCCTGAGCTAATAAGACCTGCTGAGAGTCCCAGTATTAGTACAATTCTGTTTTCACAGCGGCTTGTTTTTCATTTAGTTTAAAATATTAGGTCACATAGGCTGACAATTTTGTTATTTACTTCAGAAACCAAGTAGAGTTTAATATGTATAGAGAGAGTTTATCACAAGCAGAAGCTTAAATAGCCAATATAAATCTTCTCCAAAGTAGTAACAATGGATTTAGCAGCTATGTGGTAAACAGAGAATTAAGAATTTCATTCCACTAGTCTATTATTTGTCTTTAAGCTGACATGCAACATAATTTTGCTGTTCACAATAACAAACCTTAATTGATAGACTTCTTCCTAGTATTTTATTCCAGAGAATTAATGTTTGCATTTAATATCGTACTGTCATTATCTTGTTTCCTCCAGTGAGAAAAGTTGTCTGCTTTCTGCAGGTGCAGAGGACCAGCTAAATACACAACAGCCACCCCTCCTTATCCTTCCTATCAGCATACACAATGATCACTAGTTATTATGCATAATTACATGGTTGCATGTATTAAACGTTGTTATATTGCACGACAGCATGTTTTAACAGTTAGGAACTTACATCTCAAAACTCTTATAGCTATATTAGTCACATTTTGAAAAGCAGAATCTTTTTCCTGGAATGAAATGTGTTTTTAGCACAAGTTAACTTATCTAATGAACAATATGAAAACATGATTAAATAAGTGCAGAAAAAACATGTTTTTCTCTTTTTTTTTTTTTCTGTATGTTACCATCTGGTTCACTGGTAACCTAGAAACAAGATTTATCAGCTACTAGCTACCTGAATGCTTGTGAGGAGCAGAGAGGGGGAAGGACAGTTAATACTCAGTATTTGTGTTAACATGATATGTTATAGGTGCAATAGAGTTAGTATTGTAAAGTTGTACAGCTGTATATAAAAATGCAAATTCAAAAGAGCATAAACTGAATTATTTTTAATAAAGATTACCAAGTCAATATTGATTTTAAGAGAGCTTGCTAGTCTGAGGCCTAAGCAGTACAAAACTTGAGATGCAACTTGGTTTCTCCATCTGTAAAAAATGGAAGGTCACTTCCCATGTTTATTTGCCGATACCAGGAAATTCTGACTTAAGACTACACTTAAAAGAAAATCAAGTATTTGAAAATGTGTAAGCACCTAGACAAGACATCCTAAAAAATAAAAGTAAGAAAACTGAGCCAAAGAACTAAAAGCGTTTTTATGTATTAATTATCCCAGAATTTCAACCAGCACTACAACCAGTAAATGCAGTTAAAGATACACACTACTCAAGGTGGATATTGGTCTCTTCTCCCAAGTAACAAGTGATAGGACAAGAGCAAATGGCCTCGAGTTGTGCCAGGGGAGGTTTAGATTGGATATTAGGAAAAATTTCTTCACAGAAAGGATTATCAAGCATTGGAACAGGCTGCCCAGTGAAGCAGTTGAGTCACCATCCCTGGAGGTATTTGAAAGACATGTAGATGTGGTGCTTAAGGACATGGTTTAGTGGTGGACTTGGCAGTGCTAGGTTAACAGTTGGACTTGATGATCTCAAAGATTTTTTCCAACCGAAACGATTCTATGATTCTATGATAATACAACGTTAACTTACTCCCAGAAGCTGGCACTAGCCATTAGTTTCTTAACATGGTGGTGTAAAACATAACATTAAGAACTTCAGCTTCATTTACTCCATTGACTGCAAAGTAAATCTAGTGTGTATTGGAGGTATTAGATAGAGTAGATTACCACGAGAATCCAGTCAAGATGAATGCAAATAAAGATGGATATAAAAAATTTTGGATACCAGGTGTTCATTTCAGCAATGAAAAGTAATGTTTTGGAGTCATTGTTATATTATTGTGAGACTGAAATGTGTAGCTGTGATTTCCAAAACCTACTAAAAGGCAATGATGACAGTGTTTTTCAGGATGACTCTGCAGAGCAGGGAAGATGTGGTACTGTAGGCACTTTTTTAAAAAAAACTGTTCTGGTTTTTGTCGTCTTTCCAGTACTTCAGTATTTTAAACTTATGCTCAGCTTACCTCATGACTAGAATTATCTTGAATGAGAAAAGAAATTGATTCAGGTTAATCATTGGCATCAGTATGTGAGGAAAAATATCAGAGGGGAATGAGCAATAACAGAGACTAAATTCATATTGGTACATTAGTGACTTACTGTGTGTCAAGCCAATTTCATTTCAAAAATAACGAGTCAAAAACATTTTCATGGTCAAAGACAAAGCATTCATTACGGCAGCCTTAAAGATGTGAGAAAGACAGGAAAGGTTCTCTGTGGAATCAGAATCAAATTTAAACAAAGAAATCTGCCTTAATCTAACAAGGCAGCACCTCTCCAGGAAATTAAGTGACGATGTTATTGTAATGTAAAGTCACAAAATAATTAAAAGTGTAGGGGGTGGAACCCTGCAGGCCTTGCAACAATGAATATGGCCACCTTTCTGTATTTTTGCTGCCAACACTGGGAGTCATCAAGGGATCAAGTCTGCAGAAAAGGTCAGAGGATTAACAGGTATTTAAGGGAGTATAACAGAACCAAAGTGGCAGCTTCCATGGCAACAGTCAGGAAAATAAATAAATATATATATATAAAAAAAAAAATATAAATAGAAGCACATTATCAAGTAAAGAAATATGGCTTTAACTCACTCTCACAGTAAGAAGTAGGTCTGCGATGTGGGGATGTACAGGTTGCCTAAGCAACCCAGGAATGACCACTAATTACTTTTTCAGATAAAGGAGGGAAACTAAGATAATTATTCCATCCTCGTGCTTTGCCTTTTCTCAAATTTTAGTGGCAATGAGGAAGTGTTTTATCAGTAGGAAAACTGATTCTGGTTCAGTTGAAGGCTCTCCCTTAGTTTTAATCACTGTGTCCCAGGCCATGTATCTCTGTTGAGGAAGACAGCAGTAAGACTAATGTGAAACGGCAGTACAGCACAACCTCTACAACCATCTTCTAATCACATTGAGTTTTATTATACTACACAGTATGCGGCGATATTAGGGTAAAATAGCCCAACTAGAATTCCCTGAATGAATTCTCAAAAATCCAGCCTATTACAGTAAGTACTACCAAGAGACTTTTCAGAACAAGATGGGTGAAACTATAGAAAGGGCAACCACCAAAAATGAAGGCCTTGAACACGCTTTCTGTTTAATGCAATGAGATATCTTTACATGCTCTTACACTCTAACATTTCATTTTAAACTAAGTATTGCCAAATATAATGACATACATTTAAAACTAAAAATAATCTCTCTCACATTTATATATTAGCTATTGATTGAACACACATTTTTCCCTTTGCTTTTTCTGTTCTTTAATCTCCCTAGCCTTGGAACAGATTGCACAGAGTTTGGATAAGATCATGTTACAATGAAACTGTAAACTGACACCTTAAAAAATGAGAACACTGCCAAGTTATTCACAATTAACACAACTAAGAGTTCACCAAATGTTTTCCTTTAAATTGAGGAAAGTATCGCATTACATGCCAGTTTTATTATCTATAAATATTTATGCAAGATTAACTGTTCCATTTTATATTCCAGTAAGCAAAAATTGCAAAGAGCCAACTGCTGAAAATGTACAAAGTCTCTCAGAATACAGAGCAAAGTGGGTTGTAGAAGAGTTTGTAGCCTTAAGACTGTAGTGAGTTCCCTAAACAGAGAGGACTCACCTATTTTAAAGTGAATATTAATGCAAGTTAAAAATAGATTCAAACCCTGAACACCAATCTATATTCAATTCCTTAATATATATTTAGCTATTTATAGAGATACACAGAAATACAAGAAGAATTCTTGAATCCGCTCATTTAAGATATTTTAATACAATTATATTTGGTAGTTGGCATTAGCTATTCATTTTAACTTCATTTAAACTTGGGATAAAGATATTAAAACAACAGAATTCTGCTCCCAAGTATGTTACTGACTTGCTGCTAAAGGCAAAGAAATCTTTTCATTGGCATCGTAGATAATTTGTCTCAAATGCATTTTAATTTCCTGTGGTTTTGCTTTCAAAAATTTTCATCAATTCTCTGTATGAATGCTCAAGAAAAGTGAATTTTCATTAGATGCATTCAAAAACATGTGTAAGATAAATTTACTGGTTTTTTCATACAAACATATTCAGCATAAACTGGATTATAAGATTTACATCTATTTAACCAGAAATCTAAGGAAATATCTTGTGACTGTAAGGAAGAGACACAGCTCAAATTTCAAGCAGTAAGCCAAACTTATTTAAACTGTGAGAGTGAATTATTAAAAAAAAAAATAAAAGTAGAAAAATAACACATTTACAAATACCAACTCTTCACACATTTTTTGAAATGGGAGAGCAAAATCCTACGTGAAATTTTAAAGCTGTAAAATTTCTATTAAAATAAGTTCTCCTCCTAAACATAAAGACATCCATAAATATCTAAATGAAAGCATCCTAAATGTGGGTTCAGTTGTGTCTTCAAATATTTTGCAAATTCTAAACTGTAGTAATTTGGAATTCATCTTCATGTCTTCATTTATTAATTACAAAAATACTTCAACTCATTTGAGGGAGAGCTGTGAAGCATCTTTAATTTGCATTTGGGCCTCCATTGCCAGCAGACATCATTGTTCAAGGGAAACATACCTCAGTCATTATCAAGAGCTTATTTTACAGTTAAGTCATTGGAAAAGCTGATATGTAACTTATTTCAGTTGCCTTATCTAATCAATGGAAGACTAATAAAGAACCTTATTATTTATAGAAAATGGCAACAAAGCTGGGAAAATTTTCCTAAATATATCAAGTCATATCAGAAGTTTAACTTCTTTGGATTCCCAATAATTTTGGCTGTTCAGACTTCAAATCACAAAACGAACACTCTGCACATAATGTGAAAATATTAGGAGACATTTTGGAAATACTGATCAGCTAAGAACTGCAAATTCCGTGTGCAATTAGAAGATTTTGCTAGCTAAAGTAAAAGACATTCAGTTAGTTTTTGAGATAGCAAATCACACTAAAGCTTTTAATCAAAAATATACACGCCAATATTTATAAGAGGTCTAAATAATTTCACACATAAACAAAAAACTAGGCCTTCTGTATTTTCTCTAATTTCTGTGGTTTTCCCACTTCTATTCTTTCATATCTTTCGCTCTTTTTTTCTTTCACTGTTAGTCTGAGTGAATGATTCACTGCGAATAATTGACATGAGCTATGCATACTTTTGCTGCATGCTGGTATCCACCAGCAGATTGTAAGTTATTTGTCATTTTAAACTAGCCATGCTTTTGCAAGTTGTTGGGTTTTTTGTTTTTCAGGGTTTTTTTTCTGTACAAGTAGATGACAAAAGTGTGAGTATTGGACACTTAACATTTCAAAATTCAAACAGTGTTGTTTAGTTGCTATGCCATAAAAAAAGATAGAAAAAGGCTGTTGTTTCTGTTCTTGTATCCTGAAAGTATAATCATACAGTGGCTTGAAGAAGCTAGACTTTTTGGGAAAGGAAGAGTTCAGAGAAAGACTGCAAAAAAAGTAGTATACAGGGAATATTACAAAAAAATTAAACATTATCTTTCCAGGCTACATTGACATATCCCAGGTAACTCAAAAAAATCACAATAAATATGAGTGGAAGAGATTGCAGTATGTCATCTGTCTACTTCAGTTTTTTTAGTCTTCGGGTTGCAAATGTTTGATGACCTATGGATTTATCATACAACAGAATCATAGAATGGTTTCGATTGGAAGGGACCTTAAAGATCAACTAGTTCCAATCTCCCTGCCACAGGCAGAGACACCTTCCACTAGACCAGGTTTCTCAAAGCCCCATCCAACCTCACCTTGAACATTTCCAGGGAGAGGGCATCCACAGCTTCTCCGGGCAACAAACAACTTCTCTGGGCAACAACATTATTTTAAAATGGATTGTGAAAAGCAAAATAACAAAAGCAAGTCAGCTGTTATTATGCTTAGAATTGCTATGTGGGGATGTGAAAAAGTCAAAAACCACATACAAACCCACTATAAGCAATTCCACAATTCCTTCCAGACAAACTTTTCCAGAAAAATAGATAAATGTATACATATATATAAAAATAGCTATATAAACAGATGTAAAATACATACTAAAAAGAAAAATAATTTTTAACATAAATCCTAACCTGAAGCATCTCATAGTTCAGTTTAAACCCATTATTTGTTGCCTGTCCATGGTGGCTGACCCGAAACCAGAAAGCCCTAAGCTGAGCTGCAGACCCCTCCTTCCCATGGAGCTGCTCCGTGAATGCCAGTTCCATTTAGCAGCTGTAGGGTCAGGGGGAAATGTGTGGTTTTGGAAACACAGTATGTCAGTGTTTCCAAAACATTTTCCTGGAATTTTTTTCTGAAGAAATTTTTCTTAAAAATTTGGGTTTGTTCCAATTTGAAACTAAGCCAAGTTAAAAAAAAAAAAAAGTATAAATCTGTGAACTGTAAAGCCTGCTATTCAGCCAGCCCTATTGCTGTGGCATACTGTTTTTTTCCGAACAGTCTGGTGCAACCATTGTCTGATTCCTATTCTTCCTTCCTCTTGAGTCTTCCTGTTTCATTCAACAAGACTTTTTCCCCCTCTTACTACTCTTGAAGTTTCATGTTAGGCAGCTTTCTGTTCTCTTAACCACTCTCTGCTGCCCTTGTTGTTCTTTGGCACTCTGTATTTTGTAAACTAACCTCAACCTCACTGGGGAGAAAAGCAGAAGACTGAAAGATCATTAGTGAAGATTGCTTTATTTTTATCTATGCTTTCCTTTACCTGCCTGGAGAAAAGGAACCCTCATGCCCCTTTGCTGAAGTGCCACATAAGCCCTTACTCGCTTATGATAGTTTATTATTATTACACAGGATTTTGTGCTCTCAGCTTTTCACCAGGGTTTTTTGGAATCCCTATACTCCACGAAGAAAGATTTAAGTCCCAATGACAATAATAAGTGGTGGATATTTTGGATATGACAATATATCTGACTTCAGAAGCATTAATAAACCTTCCCAAACTTTGCAAATCCTGCAACAAAATAATGATAATTGCTAATACTGTTGTTTTCCCATCTGCTGAAAGTCACTTTTCCCAAAACAATTATACTCATAATTAAGTCCAAGCTTTTATCCTGAAATGAAATCACGAGAGCAATGCCACAGTATGAGATGGGGGCACATAGTGCAACTATGACAAACTTAAATAATATAGGGCAAAGAGATGTTTCTCTCTAAGTAGACAGCCAAGAAGACAGATCATCGAATTATTGAGCCTCACTGTCATTTGAATTTACATAAAGTAGGATTTTTTTTTTCTATTATTTCAAGTATATTACAGGGGTGGTTTTTAGTGACAGGTAGGAACATAAGTTCCTTCTGTTGCTTTCAAAACTCCAGCTCACTTTTTTCTCTCTCTCTCAAGCAAAAAAAGCTATAGAAAGCAGAGTGGAGAACACCTGAAAATAACAAACCCAGGAGCAGACAACAATGGGAAGTTTTACGTGATACATGCCCTTAGGCTGATGAATTTTAGCTTGTGGACATACAAGGACACTCCAATGTGAAACTACCAGTTCAAAATGACAGTACACATGATTCAAGAAGTATTTTATATATTTTGTTTTACTCCATAACACAGGCAACTAAAAACCATCAGTCAACTTTCAGCTGAAAATCACTTTGCCCAAAACACTAGAAATCTGCAACAGATGTTAAGTTTCTGCCCATGTAAGTGTCTTGTTCTGCTGGCTGCAATTCCTGTAGTCAGATGGCTCTCTTTCAACTCCATTCATGCATTCCAGCAGGTCATACTTTGTGAAGCCTCTAACAACTAATTAAAGTTTTATTTCAGACCTCTAATAGCTGAATCAATAATTTAGGGAGAAAAGAAAACATTTTCTGGGAAAGCATTAGCGTAAGATTCGCTGAAGCTGTATCACTCCTTCTGGCCATATTTAATTTCAGCAAGAGGAATGAAGAGAAAACACAGTATAGCTCAATGCCATACAATTTGTGTTGCAGTGTCAGTTTTGCATCTTGGAACACTTCTAAATAGCTTTTCTGCTAAAGCAATAATCAATTAGTAGTAAAGCACATCTGTAGCAAAACAAGATGTTCTCCTTGGAATTGGATCAAGATAACATTTTGCAAATGTTATCTCATTCCTCTTCCACTTTCATTTGAATACTACAACTAAGAAACTTACAAACTTCAATTCCAAATTCCATTGGATTGGTGATATGGAGTTAGAAAATTTTTGAAATAGTAATCTCCAGAGGGAATTTTAGACTTCCAAACTTGCTTACTTTAACTCATATATCATTAATATCTCTGGGTTAAAGAAACCTTTGTACTGATGTCTCATTGCCAGGAAATTATTTGTGTGGGGTTTTTTTCTGAAGGCAAAACCTATTTAAGCATTCAGAAGTGCATCTGATTGTGGACAATAGAAAAAAAAAAGTCAGTTAAATGAACTGTAAAACAAACACAGGGAAAAAAAATGGATAAGCAATGGGCCCAGGTACAGTTATTAGCTTGGAAAAAGATCACACAAAAGCTGTCTGAAATGGCCTCTAACTATGTTACTATAATACAGAAGTCTAAAATTGATAACCATAACAGCAATCTATAAGCAGATGGTTAAAACTCTAAGTAAGTATAATGATTTAGTACAAAAGCAACTGATGAGGTTATAGACTGGTGAATACTTGCTTGACAAAAAGGGCAAAGAGGAATCATACATTCAGTGAAGATCTCTGCCTAGCCCCGGTTTTATATTCAGGCACTGCATCCATATGTGGAAACACATGTTGGACTTCAAAATGTTTCACTCCAGTTCGCATTGCATTAGCTCAACCAAGGGGAAAGGCACCATCTTCCAAAAAGGTGGGAAGTCCCCTAAACCCATCTTTAGTCTTCTCTCCCATTGTATCAGCAATAATAAAGAGAAAATGACTTTGATAAGAAAATTAATAGCCATACTTAAAGAAGTCTAGACAGCCAGCCAGGAGTCCCCCACTCCTGCCTACGGAGCAGAGTTATTTCAGACCTGAATATGCCCCGCAGCAGTCTGCCATGTGATTTGGACAGAACATTAGAAGTTAAGACAGTGAGCTCGTCTGCTTGTGGTGTATTGAACGGGCTGGCCTTGCAGAATCTGTAACTGGCAAAGGGGAGGATCTCGAGGAAAAGTAAAACTAAATTTGCTGTAAAACTAAATTTGCTGATCTTAAGAAGCTTCATATGTCCAAGGATTCTAGCTGTCCATTAAAGTTATCTACCATATGTTTTGGTACATAGAAGGAATAAGATCATAATGTACTCTGAGTTGTATAAACAACTGAAGTTTTTGTGTTTGGGGTTTTTTTTAAACATACTCTAAAATGTCTTTCTTCTCCAGCTTTGCTTCCAAGTTTCTTGTTTCCTGGATCTATTTTTCCTCTGGGCAAGGGAACCAGACTATTGGCCCAAGTGATTCCTCAGATTACCATGTAATCTGGAATGCACAACATCCTACTGAGGATTCCACAGGAGATATTAATTACGAAGGTCTTAAACTAATTTCTCTGATACTTTTTTCTTCTTTTTTTTTTTAACGAACTGAAGAGTTCTGCCATAGTTTATGGTTATTTGGCATTGCTGCTGGAAAGAAATGGGATGTTGGCAGATCCTATACATAAATAGACTTTTCTAGCACAATGACACTTGAAATCCTGATTTACTCAAGAGAATAATCAATTCTCTGTTAAAGCAGATTCCATGTGAACAAAAGACCCTCAGAGTTTAACATCATTCATATGTCACCATCATTTGGAATTTTAATGCAACACAACAATAAAGAAACTAAAGTGAATTAAGACAAGTACAGTATTCACAGCAGAGTTTACATGTATATATTAAGAAATTCGCAAACAACGAAATGTATAAACTTCATGTAGATCATCAGCATACTGAGGTTCATTTCAATAATAACATTGCAAGGAACAGTGTTTCAATTCCATGTAAAAAGCTGGGCTTTGTTAATCCAAATTCAGACAGATTTTCATCCAAGAATTTTATCAAAATACACTTCCTTCAAAACTCTTCCTCAACTTCAGAAATGTATAGAAAGCTTCTGAATACTACTTCCCATTGAAAAAGTAATTTGTTTCTTTACAGTTCCTGAAGCCTGACTTTGCACTTCTGCAAGTGTCTTTGATATGAAGACGATCAGAAAGCCACCAGGAGCAAGGTGTTTAACCTGTCTTACCACAGATATCTGTCTGAGATAGCACAAAAATAAAGTACACAGCTCTAAAGTACACATCCTATAACTTGAATGATTTGTTTTTTTGTTTCTTTTTTTAGATAAGAAACAAAAAAACATGTTTAAGGTCTCAAACAGTCTGCATCAAATTGTCCAGCTTTCATTGGGAAAAGAAGTCATGAATACTTAGCAGTTTCTGCTTCAGTAGCAGTTAATTACAGCTGCATCTTTACAGAGGCATACCAAGTGTGGAGTAATAGTCTATGGATATTTTTGGCCCTTGACCTCAACAATTTAGTGAATGTTCAGACCTTGCTGAAAAATTTCTAAGTAGGGATCCTAACTTGATTGTTGTTATAAATAATCCAGGTATTTCTTTGGCACAAGCAGTGTAAACCAATCCATTTACCCTTAAACTAACCAATCAGAATTGTTTCATATATCCAAAATAAAAAAATACCAACAGTAAGACTGGTAGAAATTAATGTGAAAGGCGACTTTCTTATTTGTAGTCTTTATGCTTTTCTTTTTTCATAACCTGTGTACCTGAAAAGCACTGTTTCTCTTGTATATAAGGACAAATAATAATGCTTTCTGCTGGTGGGTTCTTGACTTCCAGGTGTATCTCATTTTGGCAGAAGATAGAGGTCATCAAAACCCTGCATATCACAACTGTCAGCCATGGAAATCTTTCCAGCTTTATCATGACGGCCCAGGCTTTGGATGAGGGTTTCTTCTGGTTCGGCTCTTAGTAAGCAAAAAGTCATTCCATCTGCCTGATGGATCTGAGCACATACAGCAGCTTCCCAAAGGTCTCTGAATGAAACCACTATCAAATCCTTTTGCTCAGCAATATTAGCTTACAAAGCAAACAAAACTTGAACATTTAGGTCTTATCTATGCCAGAAAACTAAAAAGATTAATGTTGGGTGTGTGATTAAAAATCAGTAGGCACTCCTGATAATTCCATGTGTGAACATTTCTATTCTGGAACCAGTCCCCTCATTCAAGTTAGCTTAATTCACTGTAATATGTTTTATTATGTCCATTTTTACATTAAATACAGTTACAAAATTTCACTTTTAACAGTCCTATGACATGACTAGCTACAGAAAGAGGTATAAATTGGCGATTTTTTTTCAATTACTGCAGTCAAGTTCCAAGGACATAATGCACAATAGGTACTAGACAGTGGTCCTCTCTCAAGAAAATACTTTAATTACAGGTTGCTGGCAGAGATCCAAAGGAAAGCTGGCTATCATTACTGGCTGAAGGCTTTCATCTAGGTAAATGCAGAAAAAGCAATGTAAAACGGACAAAGCAAAGTAATTACCATTGTCAGGAGGAAATACAACAATACTAGGGCTGGTCTTTGCTCTCCACAAGGGATGTGCTCTTTTGTTAAGACAACGGTCTTGACCTCTGTGTATTCACACAGCTAGGCTAGAGCATGTGTGAATATTTAGTAATCTTTTCTTTCTTGACAAACAATGCTTAGCAGGGCAAATATCGTATGTTTGATGTCTCTCATTAACCATAAATTTGAAGCAAAAGCACCGGCTCTTTAGCACATATACAATTCCTCTGCGAGGGTTACCTATATGCAGTTAAGTATCTCATCTGCATGATATTGATAAGGAAACTTTCATCTGTTGTTTCATAATGAAGCAGTTATTTAAGCTGTTATCATATAAAATAGATTGGGTGAGTGCTATAACCAAGTCTCCACTATTACTGCGAAATAATAGTAACGTGCATGCACAAACTCACACAACCAGGCTTATTAGAACAAATATTAGGAAAAAAAAATCTCTGAGAAATTTTAATTTCGTGCAGGTGAAGTGTTTCTCTCCCTTACTCAAAGAACACACTGCATTTAATCTCCCCTATGATGCTAACTGGTGAGAAAAGATCTAATTACCTGAAAGTTTTGTTGCCATTTAATAAGTGTGCCTCCAGAGCTGCAGAGAGATGTTTTGCTGCCCATGGAAGGACAACATCCCACACACAGTCATTTAATCAGCTTCATATATATATATCTCAGTTGCCTTTAAAGGCACCATCATCCTACAGCTGGTGACTACTGCACTCCCAGCATGGTCCCAATTGAAATGCCCAGACTGAGAATGGCTTGTCCTGGTGCACAGACAGTCCCTCTCCTTGAAATAACACAATCCTGACCAGGTGCAAAATGCCACAAAACCCCTAGTGGCAGCAAGTATGGTCTACACAGAAAGGATATGAAGACCCTTCTCCCAGCACTGGCTGGTTCAGACTCATTTGCGATTCTCTTTTGCTTGGCCATTGCAAAGACCATGGAATCACACTGGACGTTTTCCTTTCTGAAATAGCTGGTGCATTACACTGAAATTCAGGACAGAAGAAATGCTTTAGCTAATAAGAAAAACATTGTGTTTTATCCCTAATACTTCCAAATTATCTATTTCATTCATCATATAATCTGGGAGAGACTTTTCTCAGATTAATTTGTTTTGGCACAGAAGAAAATGAAAATGTTCTGGGGCAAGTGCATTGCAAAATGCTTCCAACACGTCTCGAATTTAGCTTTTCACGTTACTGAACTACTGACCTCAGCCACCATTAATTACAATTGCAAATTTTCCAGTATTGTTTTATAACCTGATAAGGAAACACGTTTCCTGTCCTTCTGGGAAGAGGTGAAGCAATTCAGTACAAGGAACACAGCACTGGCTAACCATTCCTGACAAGAGACTGAACCTCTTCAGCTTCTTTTGAAAAACAGAAACTGTAAGCTTTATTGCATGTAAATTTGGTGAGTTTTTCTTGCCTGATTTGTGGATTGCTTTATGGCTATATTATTTCTTTTGTTGTTTATGTAAGTTAAGATTTTTTTGAAACTGGTTTTTTTTTTGGAAACTGCTTTTCTGATGATTACATAGGAAACTGAGAGTTATTTGAAACATCATGTTTCATTCCTCTTTTTATAAGAATTTTGGAATGCTTTAGTAGAATACAAATACAGACATGTTTTCATTCTCTTTCATAATGATGGACTTTGGTGAATTCTTAGCATCACCAAGCATCTTTCTTAATTATTTTTCAAGGAGAGGTGAATCATTCATTTCTGTGAGTTCATGAATTATGTATTGTATTGGATACTATGCTCAGTCATGTGATTATTAATATCTCTCACACAGTTCTTAATCATTCAAGGTTGTCTTTTTTCCTAGGCAGCTGAATAATTTCTTCTATTCCATCTGAAGGTTTTGATCTTCCCTGCAGTAGTTTGAATTGCTCAATACTCCCTTGGGCCTGAAGATGGACGTACCCAGCCAGCCAGTTGCTCAGCACCTCCTGGGACTACTGAGATCCCTTGGGCTACTGAGGTCCCCTTGCCCCGACTGTCATTGATGCCAGTTGTCAGGGAAGTGCTGAGTGCTCCCCAGCAAGTGCACAGCAATTTGCAGGATCGGGCCAGAATATCCAGAGGGCTGGGTGCTTGTGTTACATCTCTTTGATTAAGATACCAGAGATGTCGCTCCTGGGTGTCATAGTCATTTGCAGCAGTAAGTGCTGTATAAAGAACAATCAGAGATAATCACCAGCCTTGAAGCCCACCCTCTTTTTCAGCTGTCAGCTGGGGTGACACTGGGAAGCAGAAGTTCCCTTTGCTGTTTGCATGTGTTCAGCAGTAAAAGAAAACCTCCTTTTCCCCAAGGCCCTCGGGACGTGTGGAGCGATGCTGCAGTGGAGGCAGAGCCTCCCCATCCTCCTCCAGCAGCAGCCACAGGAGCAGCAATACGTTGCTTCTGATCCTCCCCGCTCTCACCTTGCCCACACACCATCCAGGCATTTTTTCCATCCAGCTCCATGCCAAATTACAACCACGAACTTCATTTATCTCCACGTGTTACTAAAATTTCTGGACTGTTACTGATTCAGCAGGTTTGGGGGCATATTCCAAAGATGCTAACAAATAAGAAGTATAATCTCTTTTTAAGAAATTGTGTCTAATTCAGTAATATTTAAATGAGTGTATCATCACCTTTATTAGAATTTAAGGCTTCAGATAAGAAATACGATGTCAAAGGAAAAATTTTATTTCTTTGCTCTTTATGTCTCACAATAGAGCAACAATGGACCATTTTTCTGTGAATTATTTTCAGGAGCAGGACCTCATTGAAAAAATTGATCACTTCTCCATATTTTGAGGCCCAGTTTAAAGCCCAGAGTACTAGTATATTTTGCTTACTGGGAATATATCCCTGCAGATATAAATGATATTTATATTATGGAATATAAAGGAAAAATTCAGGGAATTTCAGAGAAATCTCATGCAAATAGGAAAATAAAAATCAGTATGTCAATGGAATTCATTGCTGATTACTAGAGCTGAGTAGAAGGTGACAGCTCTGTTCTTTTTCCCCACATTTAAAGATTTTGGAAGTCTTGTTTTCTTGCAAAGACAGACCACAGCCAAAAAACATTTTCTGGAAAAATTACATTTTTCACATTTATTGAACAATCATCCATAGATTCAATTGCAATCTGTTTATTTTATATCAGAATCTTACACCCCACATCACTCACAAGCTCAAGATTTGAATGCAGGTGTCTCACATTACTAATTTGCTAATCCTCATGCATGGAATTGAGTCTCAGACTGCCATTCTTGTTTGACTTT
Organism: Nyctibius grandis; assembly: GCF_013368605.1. Classification (NCBI taxonomy): domain Eukaryota; kingdom Metazoa; phylum Chordata; class Aves; order Nyctibiiformes; family Nyctibiidae; genus Nyctibius; species Nyctibius grandis. Next base: position 18,326,538 of record NC_090663.1, on the reverse strand, counting down.
AGCGAAATGTCGTATTCGGACAAATTGAATATATATCAACTAGCTCTATTAATCAGTGTAATGTAGGACAAACTGAAAGGAACATCTTGATTTATTTATACATTTCAGTGGGTTTTAAATGAACTGCAGACAAACACAGAAAATAAAAATTAAAATAGGGTCCTTGTATAGAGCGCTCTGCATAGTGGGAAGAGGGCTGAGCTGAACCACATCACTCCCAGAGAGGGAAGATGATGTCCTTCTGCAAAGAGAAGTCACAAAGGCATTGCTATACATCCTTAACCCACAGCCCTCTCGTGCCAAACACAACCTTACTAAACTGACTGACCAAACAAGAGCATATGGCTGGACCATTCACTGCATTACGAATTTTGTCCTCGTTACAGTAGCAAGATCTGTGGATACTGGAATATATATAAATTTCATACTCGTACTAACATGCTTTCCCAAACTCTTGAACCCAAAATCTCTGCCAGGAACCACAGGACATTTCTAAAAATATCACAACAGTGAGTAACATTTGGAGACCTGCTTTCTGCATGGAGAATAAATCTTTCTTCCTAAAAAAATACTAACTAGTGTGGATGCTGTTACAGTCTAGCAGGGATGACCAGTACAAGATACTAGCAAAATAATGACATAACATGAAAACAGTGTGTCCTGATCCAGCTTCTGGCCACTCTGGGTCACCTCTGTGCCTGACAGCTGTTCTGCAGAAAGCTAAATCTCTGCAAAAATTAAAGAACCCAGATGTTATTTGGGCTCTATTTGAAACAGCACTGGTGGACTGAGGAACTCTGTATTTTAGCATTCCAGTCCAGCTGGACTGCAGGAAAGAAATATTGACTTAGCCAGCAAATAGGCCATTACAGGGAGCGCCCCAGGCTCTTGCCTGACCAGAATGGGTTTTGATAGCTACAGCTCTGCTTCTCATTTTGTTTCTGCCCATTGCTTGATCAAGGGCCTTTATAGCTAAGTCTCTGTCTACATTATCAGTTTATGAAGTGGGCCAGTTAGTTAGGAAATTCATTACAGGCACTGCTATTAAGTGGTTTACTTCTGCTGATTTTCCAAATTTCTGTTTAGTGTGCTTCCATTTATTCCATTAAATGTACTCTACAGAACTGTGTGCAATGGTCAGGTGGTAAAAATACAGCATGCCATTTATAAAAACAAGATTTCATTAAACAGTGATAAATATAAATCTTTTTTGGGGAAAGGAACTGGTCTCTTCATGGTATAGTTCAAGCCTGGCAGTCAAAGCAGCCCTGCACTCAAAAGAAGAAATACTTTGATAAGGCTAATGGGAAAAAAGGTCAGATCCCCCCAGAACTGCACAGAGTTCACTTGGAAGAAGGTTGGTTTGCCAGACTTCCACCTTGCCAGCCTCCATTCAAACTCCCATTTCAATAGCACTGACTATGATGTCTGGCTGAGTTTTGATTCAATAAACATATTTTGCTCCTATATGAACACAGTATTTTCATGAACTGATATCATGCAGATCTCACTGATCATTCCAGTAACTTCAAGGAGTTTTGCATATCTCTGCTTTAAAGAGAAGTGCTGTAATTTTAGAGATATTTTCCTCTTAATGGAGGCAAACCACTTGTTAATATCGTGTATGGCATCATCTGCAAATAGCATATTGCTGAACTAAAAGACTTTAATGTGTTAGACCAGTGGCCAAAGAACCAGTCTCCATGGCAACTCTGTATTAAGTTTCCCTGCTACAATTGTGAAGACTATTCAATCACAACTCATTTGAGCTGAATTCTTCTATATTTCTAAATGGCTCTCATAAATATTTCCGCTTCCGACATTTTGTCTTAGTTTTAGGAGAAAAGAAAAACGTAGGAGAATGAAAGGCCAAATGAAAGGCTGACTTTGGAAAGGTCGATATGAGTCCATTGTACATCCCTGGTCTAAATTTAAAAAAAAAATAAAAAGGAGTGTAAGTATGTTAAGATGTTAGATACAGCACCTACCCACAGAGCCCCAGCAGATATTATCAGATCAGATATTCATGTCTGAATTTTCATTATTTATCTGGGGGGCAGATTCTTCTTAAAGAGCAAAAATACTTTTCTCTCTTATCACTGAGTGTCTGTACCCACCTGTGTGTAGCAGCTTTCTTACCATATACAAGCAGAGTCATCTCTCAGGTTGCTCAGTGCCTAGCAGGGGTCAGCAGCTGGACCAGTAAAGGGAATATTTGCAAAGTGGAAAACACCTGGTTCCAGCTACCTTCTGCACAATGCCCCTTTCTATTAGGGGCTTCTCCTAAAAGCTTCTCAAGTCCATTTGTAACTGGATATCCAAACACACTGCTCTTTCCCACTTGTGGGTTGACTAGACCTCTTTGCTGGTCAGTTTTAGAAGCAGTTTGACTGGTGTGAATACCCACGTATTTGATTCTTGTGCTGGATTACTGCAACATGTAAGCAGGGAAAGAAACCCCATGTTCCTGAGAAACCTCCATCTGATACAAGTGCAACCGCCCACCAGCTGAGGCCACCATGAGCATATCACAGCATGGCTCCAACCTCTGCAGTGACTCTCCAATAAGAATGGGCAAATGCATGGTGCCATCCCAGCTAATTGGACTTTGTCACAGGACTGGCTCTTACAAACTCTGAGATCACCTCTCTGTCCATGACTACTGCTTTCTGTAGCTGCTCCTTCCCACCGGAACCACAAGCCAATGGCTCGCAACACAAACTTGCCACAACGAGGACAAGACTTTACATAACACTATGTAAGATTTTGGAAATAATTTCTGAAGAAAATTAAAGTAGTCACAGGGCCTCAATGCTCTCAGAACTGATATTGCCCTTCACGTTTCCCAAAATCAGTTACTTGAAACTTAAAAAAAACCTGACTGCTGCTGTAGAAAAAGCAATATATAAAGAAAGAAAAAATTGCTCCCTAATATTACCTGAGTGGCTCAAACAAACAGAAGTAAGCTTTGTAAGAGAGCCTACACAGTCAGTAGTACAGGTGTATATTATAACCTCCTGCAAAACTCCTGTTGTGATTTCAGTCATCCCTGTTTCTGAACGTCAGGCTCATACGAGCCCAAAGCATCAGAGCAACAGCTGAAGTGGGACTTCCAAGTTTTACTTATTTTCCAAATTCCTAAACATACTACGACAATATACTTTTACTTTTTGTGGAATAGAGCCCCCACCCCTTCTTATACAGGTGCACACTGCCTGTAACAATGATATATTAATTCCTTAAAAGAGTCTACACCTGCTACCACAGCACTAACAATTAACACAAATATTGATGAAATTGAGTGTTACTGTAGTAGATTTAGTCCTGAGGTTAAAACCATATATTCACCTAAATTCATTTAAAATGGGAATCAGGTTAGAACAAAAGATCTGAGAGTTTTAAATCTATTCCAAGTTTTAGTGCTTTGCTTATAAAACATAGAGGCAGGAAAGTGGTTTGTGGTTTCAGGTTTCCGTTAAAATACTTAGCACATATCCATTTGTGCTTATTAAAAAACCCACACACTTTAATCTGACCATCTCTAAAAGACATAGGTGGGATGGTTTTAGTTTCCAGGCCACATCTAATTATTTTAATTAATTGATACTATGAAGCAAAAACAACAATAACATCCTGAAACCACATCAAGCATCACATGAAATTAAAATCTGAGCTTGAGTCATTCTGCTTATCATTACTGATCTTACCAGTCATTATATGTATTTCTTCGTAATCCTTCTTTCCTGTAATATCTTAAGGTTTGACTGCAATATGGGGGCAAAGTCATTTAAAAACATGAGACACCAAATGAATGTCTACAGGTAAAATATCTTATAGCAATGAATGTCCATTTATTTTAAAAGCAGCAAGGTCTAATGGAACATTACTGAAGCTTTTAAACTCTCCTCAAGATATTTCAGGCCTTTTCTCCTGGGAGCCTTGTCTGCAGGGATCCCAGAACGAAACAGCAGTCAAGCTGCTATTTCAGAAAGGGCTGTGGTAGTTCATGCTTAAATTAAATTGCAGAACCCTCACAGCAGGAAACTACAGTTACCAAACAAAAAAATCTTTACATAAAAGCCTTTGTCTTTAATCTCTTTCATTAGAAGATTAGAGGTTTAATTACAGGAAGTTGCAGCAGGGTCAAACCCCACTTCCACTGGAGTTAAAATAGCTTCAGAGGCACCAAAACTTTACCATGAGCATCAGCCCAATGCATCCAATACATTTCAGTAACGCTCTTTACCTCAAAATCTCCATGATTTAAAGACATTCCTCCTAATAAGCAGAATTTATTATCTTGCATCCACTGACACAGTAAGTATGGTTACATTGCTTTTGAATCAGAAGTAAATCACATTCTAACAAAACAGCCCCACAAAGACAGTGTTTGCAAAATCTTAACTGAACAGATCCACTTTGTATCTACTTTGTATTTGAGCTGCAGGTACATAAATTGAGCAAATGCACCTCCTTACTTACCAGCTCCTAGGAAGCAGCACCTTTGTTAATAAAGGAGGCTGTGCCTACACTAGGCGGCTCAGCTAAAGCCTAGAACCTTTCCCAGACACAGGAACACAATTACATAAACTAATAAATTGCTAGAATGGTCCTTGGCATGCTGCTTCTTTGCCGCCTAACAATATCACAAATAGTTCCTGGGTGCAGTTCAAGAGGCAGAGCCATTCCCAGGAGGCACCTCAGAGGTGTTTAGCTGCAGGCATGCAGGCTGTCCCACTCCCCTTGGCCACTGTATACAGGGCTGTTCTCAAGTACGCTTCATATACTAATACAGATGTGGCCTTTGAGAAGGTTACCATGGGAGGTTGTTGCGTTGAGCCAGCCCAGCCACTCTGACCGCTGCGTAGTGCCAGGTCTCCTGGAGGACTCTTCTTTCTTGCTTCGAGCACAACAAGACTCTTCAGAAGACCAGGTCCAAGTGTGTCCCCTTCAGCTCTTGGCTGGGGTCACTAGGATCATGTCAATAAACCAGGACTCCACATTCCCATGGACTCTAACCAGAGAAAAGTCTAATCTTTTGTGAGAATAGCCTGAAAACTAGACTTTTGTGTTTACAGCTGGGGCCCACAACCAGCTAAGTATCATATTCTTCCTTACAAAGGGTCACTATTACCCTGTCCTTCTTACCTCTACTACAGAAATATTCCTAAGAGTTTCCACTTAATTCAATATGACTATGAGGCGGCAAACTCAGCAACACCTGATAGTGGTGTTTTCTATATAGTGTTCTATAAACAAGAACATATGATGAAAGAGCATTGTAGCACAAATTATAATGTTCAGAGTATTGTGTTTTTTAAATAAGCAAGTGAAATATCTCACTTATAGCTAGATGATATCAGATTTTTCATCATTATTCATGCTTTTTAAAAATATTACTATGGATGTCTCTTTGAGGTAAACTGTTAGTACGCCACAAGCTGAGTATTCTATAAGCAGTTTCAAATAAAAGTTCCTTCTCCTGTGATACAAGTGACTAGTTAACCAGTTGAAGTCAACACGTCTAGAATATTTACTAAGCTTAATGAACAGTGCTTTTTAGGAACTGTATTTTAATCACTAGGTCGCCCTGAAAGCAGTTCACTACAAAGCCAGTAAATATAATTACACAAATAACTATGTTGTGAATTAATACATGATAATATTCACAAATGCAATTTGGATTTGAACACTACAACATAATTCAAACACATTGGGATATTACCTAAACTAAGTAAAGCAGTGTATTTTTGCAGCTTCAGTTTTACTTCAATCTCTCTCATCTCCCACTAAAGCCTTCTGTAATTTGAAAATGCACTTCATGATTAGAATACTGTAAATCACAGGCCTTATATGGTAAAAACAGCACTTCCAAATGCCCTTATAATTCTTTAGATCACATGCTTAACATTCTCATTTTCTTTTCTGGGTGAAGAAAGTCCAAAATAAAAACTATTTAAAGATTATTGTTCAAAATCCCAAAGTAATTAAGAAAGCAATACAGAACATCTTATGCTCATGAGTGTATGTGTATATATGTGTATATACATGTAAATAAATACTCATACAAGACTTTTTAAAGTTATCAAAATACTTGAGCTTTCATGCAATAATGAATAAGCAGTTACTATGACTATAGGGTCTCGGGGCACTGAAGATGCAGAGTATTTTCAGCTCCAAGTGAAGTCAGTGAAGGATGGATCTTACACATTTCAGAGGAGAATGTGGCCACTTCAGAGTCTATTGCAGTCAGGAAAAATGAAGATCCACACCTTTTTTTCATACAGCACTTCAAAAATGAAAAAGGAACAAGGAAAAATTAAAGCATTTTTAGGTGTTATAGGCAAGCTTTTAAGACCCTGAGAAATACTCAGGTTGTCTATTTAACAGTCATTTTACATCCTGTGGTAAAAAAAAAAATGAGGAGCAGTTGCACTGCATGTTTATTGATCATGAAACACTCAGAGGACACCTCGTCTAAAAATCACTGGAGAGTAACTGTCCAATGTCGTGTAGGTGTTGGGATGCCTGATGTAGAAGTGCCCCACCACCTTCCTCAGAGCACCTGGTCTCAAGGGGGACCAGAAGGAGGTCAGAAGCCCTGCAGCCACATCAGATCTACTTTGGACCTACTGCCTCTCACAGGGATTACTAATTTGGGCATGCTATCATGATACCACAGTTAAACGGCTTCCAAGGCCAAAGTGGGCGGCGCTGAAACACAGGCCAAGTAAATACATCACTATTATCTATCTGCACCATCAAGGTAGACCTATATAGATTTTATTATATAAAGATTAATGCATAGATGCTTTAGCCTTTCCCAGCATGTGAACAATACTCTAATCAAGTTTACTGACATGAGGGTCTTCATTCTGCTGAAAATCTTCCTTTCTCTTCCCAATTAACAGCTCAGTCAAAGATCTGTTTGTACAAGTGATTGACAGTAATCCAGACTGAGGAGTCCACTCTGGTTTCTGTGTGGGTATATGTGCATAAACTGTCACAGCTCAGATGACACCTAGGTAACAGATCTAGATGACCTTATTTTTACAGCTTAAATTGGTCCAGAGACCAATTTAATTTAACCTTTATATATTCCTCCCACAAGCATTCTTTCTTTGAATTCACTATTCCCTTTTTCAGTTTTGTTTAACCAGTAAATAAAATCACAAAAAAAGTTAAAGGAATAGACTATTCTTCGTCCAAAATAATTTCTTTCATATAAAGAGAATTTAATTAAATCAGATTCTAATCCAGTTAATTAGTGTTCAAACTGTGCTCAGACAGCCCTAAAAAAGTATTTGTTCCATAGTCTGGATATCCATTTAAAAGCACATTATAAATCATTTCATTTTGCTTGTCTTCTAACAGTAATAATTACAAAACCAGAGCACATTTTTCTAGCAGATATTAATACTCTTCAGGAAAAGTAAGAATGATTATCCCCATTTTACAGGTGGGGAAACCTATTTCCCATTTTGTTAATGATACCCTCTTTCTTTGCACTTCATTAAGTCATTCACAGCAGTATAAAGGGAATCTAAAATAGTGCCATGGTAGTATTTGTAGCGTGCACTGTTTTTCATCATTTTGCCCTGGGATGACTAGCTTCAGTGAAGTGTGGTATCAGCTTTGAGGACTGAGATACTGAGGTTTATTAACGATATTCACATCCATGTGACTAAATACTACTCATGTAGAAACCCTCCACTGAGTAAAGCCATAGGGAAAAGTCCTTACTAACTGAAGTTTCATGAATGGCAAGGAATGGAATGTCAGCTATTTAATTCATAAGCCTTCAGAGAGTGAATGAATGAGAAAAATAACTGATTTTATTTCTCAGAATACTTTATGTTTTAATATCTACCTCTTGAAAAATTCCAAAATCTTAACTTAGTGTCTAAGATAACCTATCAGATAGAGGAAGTGTAGCGCTTAGTTGATTGCTCTCTTACAAACAGTAAAAGGTCTCTCCTGGATTCGGCACATACACACGTATGCATCAATTCCAGGAAACATTATCTTCAAACAATGTCTGAATCACAAGATGAATAGGCTGTTCACCAATTGAACTTTCTGGTTATTTTAGCTCTTTTAAACAACTGAAATTGTTACCGTAGCCATTGTAACTGCCACTAGTTACTGTGTTATTTCTTTGAGTGATGGGTGTAAAAATGTCATAGTGACCTTGAAAACAGAACTAGTATGGGAGCACAGTGGAAGAGAAAAGACACTGAAACACAAAGATGGTTTCGAATGGCTCTATGGCGCAGTCGTGTTTCCATGCTGGTACTTACAGGTGGCGGGGGGGTGATATTAGATTTTCCTTCAAGCCTCACCCACTTTGATGGCCAACAAGATGTAGCAGAAGAGTCGTGTTGTGCAGAAAATGGTGACTAGTTTCAGGGGAATGTGTTAAGGAATATGCCCCAGCCTTCAGGTAAGCATGGCAGCACAGATACCTCTGGAGTACCTGGATGTTACAACTCCTTCCAAACTGCCTTAGTGGCTCTGCCCACCGTCCAGTCTGCTCCCACATCTGGCATTCTCAAAATCACTTCTTGTTCCTCTCCAGCAATTCCCTCTTTTATACTAAAGGTTTTCTAAGAAATAAGATGAGGAAAAAATACTTATAATTTTCTGGTTTAGAATTACATTCTGTATCATCTTTCGCACTTTTAGGCACACTGTGTTGTGTTTAGAAGGTAGACCACTGGGGCAGAGACTGTGTTTATGGTCTTTTTTATACAGTATTTTCTCACCTAGGGCACTTTATACAAAACTCATAAAAAGTTTGTTAACATAGGCCACTGATATGATACACTGGTAAGATAGCTGCTTATGAAATAAACATCTACCTGGGGTTTTTTTCTTTATTTAATAAAGCTCTAGTTTTGAGATGTCACATTTCATTGTTTCAACATGAGGGTGGTATGCTTATTCTCAACAGGGAGAAATTTGGCAATAAAAGTATAAATTTTATTTTATGTATTTTAATGTCACAAAATGGAAGCCCATATTTAATTAGATTATATATCTTTTGACATTTCTTTCCCATTCTAAACATGCATGTAGACCTTTCTGGTTTTGACAACACTTTGCATTCTTAGAGGCTTATCAATTCCTACCAGAAATGACTACTCCATAGTCAACATTAGAAAAGCTCTGTAGTGGGAAAAGTAAGACTAATTAACTTGAACTTAGGTCATACAGTGACAACTCCTATTGGAAAAGGGAATGTCTTCTATAAAGTCACAATGTAAAGAAAGGAATGTATTGACAACAGGAGTGAACACATCTACCTGCGTCTAGTTTCTTGCTGCTGTTTCTGCTATTCTTCTCCCAAATAACAAGTGATAGGACGAGAGGAAACGGCCTCAAGTTGCATCAGGGGAGGTTTAGATTGGATATCAGGAAAAATTTCTTCACAGAAAGGGTTATCAAGCATTGGAACAGGCTGCCAAGGGAGGTGGTGGCATCATCATCCATGGAGCTATTTAAAAGATGTGTAGACGTGGTGCTTAGGGACATGGTTTAGTGATGGACTTGGCAGTGTTAGGTTAACAGTTGGACTTGATGACCTTAAAGGTCCTTTCCAACCAAAATGATTCTATGATTCTGTGATTCTATGATTCTATGGTGCAGGTACAGTTGCAAATGTATAGGCTGGTGATCATCATTATTAAAAAACAGCATAGTTAGTAAAAATCTCAGACAAGTACTGACAGTTTAAATCAAGCTGTTACAGTGTGAATTACCTTTCTAGAGCACTTCTCTGAATACATTTATAATCCATTACAATTGTAATTATAATATTAGTATTTGTTACATAATTTTATCTCTTTGAATTGTAATTTCATTATCTTTTAGGAACTAGTATGATGACTGTTTCATAGAAGAGAAATAATACCTGTATCAGACAGCATTTTATTACTGCCACATCACTAGTGAAGATTTTAATGCTTCTCTAAGCAGCACAAGAAAAATTTCCACATATTTCCACACAGCGCCTCATAAATGGAAGTGAGAGAGCTCACTCCGACCTGCCATCTGTTCTGCAAGTAGAAATCCTCTTAGTGGACTGAGATACTACCTTCTCTCTTAACCCATAAGTATCTCACTATGTCAAATTAGTCTGTCTGGATTTACTCAGAAGAAACGTCAGTTGCTAAGGTCAGTCCTGTTTCCAATACATCACTACTACCTCTCCAAGCAAGGAAATTTTGAAGTCACAGAAAAACTTTTTTCTGCATGAGGAAAGTGGGAAGAGCCAGGAAGAAAAAAAAAGAGAGAAAGAAAGAGAAATTCAGACTGGGAGTAAGATGAGCAAGGGTTAGGTGAGGACCAGCCAACAAAAAAATGGATTGTGACAGACAAAATAAGAGGAGGCAACACATTGAAAAGGAGGAGAAAGAAGAAAGCAGGAGAGAAATGAGATTTAAGAATGGAAAAGACAATGCAGATAGTTGGAAAATTACATTAAAAAAGAAGTTAACAGGAAAGAGAGGAAGACATATTTTCTGGCATTTTCCATCTGTTTCATAGTCTCTCTTTTATTCTATTAGTCAAGCATTTAGCCAAACTTCTAGTTGTTGAAAAAATTGCTTTCCAGTTTCAGTTCATTCAGATTTTTTAAAATATTTTACATTTGGTTAAATTATCCTCTTTAAATTGGAAGTTGCTAAAAAGAAGAGTGCATCACCAACCATGCAAAAAACGTTGCTCTGCTTTAAAAAATTTTCCTTCAGATCATAACCATTTTTTCTGCAAAATACTTTGAAAATATTCAGCAAAAAAGTATTCCATTTTCTACATAGTCAGGAAATGCAGAGAGTTTTATTTTTAAATTAATTCTTAATTTTAGTATATAGTACTTAGCATTAGTATTCAATACATAATCCCTGCATTCAGTGCTTCAGTAAATTATTTTCAAAGGAACTGAAGTCTCTGAGGATTTGCATTTGGACATCACCCTCTTCCCATTTCATTCTTCTTCACCTCTCACCTACTCTGCAACTCAAACGTAAGCAGAATCAAGCATTTCCTTGCCTTCCACGGTTTTCCACCAGACATTACAAAAATGTATTTTGTCCTTTTGTTACTGTTAAGAATTAAGATTAAAAGATCCAAAATAACATTTTGGATTTTTTTTCAAATTTGAAAGTTCATGCCTCTTTCTAAGGCACTTCATGATCATATCAGTTGCAAACCTTCAGTAGCACAAAATGTAAGAAGCCCTTAAGGACTATTTATAGACTTACTTATTAACTACATCGTGATTTGAAGCCACATTTTAACCAAGGTAGCCTAGTTCCAGTTAGTTATTTATTCATATAAATCCTAATCATGTTTGAATTGTACTTAGCAAAATGTCTTAATTAAACTTGTGACAATGAGTTCCATGTGCTAATTTTATACCATACAAATAACTATTTGAGGCTTATTTTTATAGCCTTTTTTATTGTCCCTGAATATATTATTTTTCTTGTTCTATAACAATGCTATGCTCTGCATAGCAATACTAATCTATACTGTTATATAAATCCAGTAATTTGTGGCCTCTAATAGGGATGTATATATAACTATGGACAGCTTCATACATAAGTGCTTCAACATCTTTAACATATTTTCTGTTAAGCTCCTGGAAGCGTTATGTGTGGAAGTACTTTTATCTTTGTTTACAAAAGGAGAACCAAGACACAAAGTTTATATCTACACCATGTCAACGCAAGTTAGGAAATGGAACACATTTGCAGCCATTCTCCAGCAGTGCAGCCATGTAGAACAAAACAGTTTGTGCTCATATTTTGAAACAGGGGTCCCAAAAAAGCTGATTTTTAGAAATGGTCCTCTGCCTGTACTCACTCCCAAAGCAAACCCCAGAGTTGTTTAGGAAGATGCTAGTTAGCACAGACGAAAAGCACAACAGGGAAGACTCAAACACTGCAATGAGTTAAGTGATTTTTTTTTGGCCCTGGCCCTGTTTAAAGTTTGCTCATACAGCTTTAGCTGAAGAGAATAGGTTCTGGGCTTCACCTTGGACAGAACGACAGCATTTTATCCAAGACTACCAATACAAGAAAGCTAATTTTAGAGAACAAATAATGAAAAGCAGTCTGTTGCTGTTAAGAGAAATTCTGGTTTTCTCATGAGATGGAGGGCATGAGCCCTGCAAGAAGCACCAAAGGGCAGCTGGATCTAATTGCTAAAACACGCTCAAGCAAGAGAATTGGCTGGGAAACATGGAGAAAGGGACAGTGTTATTCCCTTCTCTCTGGTTTAAAAACCTCCCGGTATAGGAAGGGTGAGCTGTTGAAATGAGAGCAGCTACTTCCTTCAGAAGGAGCTTAAGTGCTCATCAAGTTCCTTGTTTTTGCTGAGGTTAACACAGCAGAGCTGAGTTGCTGCATTCTTCTTTTTTTGCTGGAAAGAGATATTTTTTAATTATAAACATCAAAAGCAGAGGTATTTGGTGAGCTGGCTAGCAGGAAGCAAGACCAGCCTATACCACAAAGTTTTTAACTTTTAGAATAATTACAAACTGTCTTGGTTTTATTCAGATCTTGACTAAAAGCAAACTCAAGTTAAGAGTACACTTTTCCTGTTTTCTTAAAAGCTAAGACAAAATCTAGCTTAGGTCAATCAGTAGCTAAACTGAAATCTGGACCTAGGACCCTAGCCACTAGGCTATTGATGCTGTGTCAATGTATATATATTCTTCAAATAAATGATTCTAATCATTTGCTGCCTCAAGAGGAAGAGGTTTTTTCTTGCCTCTGAGTGTATTTTGATATGTTACATGGGACAGACAGGTAATACTCAGGATACATTAAAACTGAACCCACTTTCATGTTATTCCTTTATCATAAAGCTCAAACACTACTCTTGTAGGTTAGATGCTTACCTTATAAATGACAGAAACAATAGGGAGGACCTAGCAAACACAATAAGTGGAAAATAATGTCAGCAAGACCTAGACCAGGCCCAACAAAACCAGACTTAAGTTAATTCACTTACTTTAGAGAGAACATTGAGAACCCTGCTACGGAGCAGCTCTTTAGCTGTCGATGATCAGCCAGGTCATGATCACAAGACTACTCTAGGTAGAAAGTTAACCTCAAAGCTATTTGGTCAATAGAAAGGCTCCTACTATCTTCAGTCATTTTTGGATCACAACTTTAAGTAATTCAAACTAGAAACTCAAGAAGTTGAGCCAAGTATTGACCCTTTGTATCTTATTTAAAAATGTCCCAATTCCCATTACATGTGATGCATTGAGAACATGGAACCTAGACCAAGATCATCTGCATAGAGACAGGTTAACCACAGCTCCAATGAAAAATTAAATAGATATTTCTCTTTTGTAGAGAAGCAAGGAGCAGTAGGTTAGCTATGGACTTCATCTATGTGTTATTAAAAGGTTTGATATAGACATAGGCCATAGTCATTCCCATTCTGCTATTGAGTTTTATTCTGGAACAAGTAATTAAAAGAAATAAGCTGAAGTATCTTGTCTAGAGCATATGGACCATTTCAATAAACCAATCAATGGTACAAAAGACTCTTCTGCTCTGGGGTTATATGGGCACTATATAGTCACACAAAGTCACAAAGAATGAAAATACATTCCAATTACTTTAATTAAAGTCAATTCATTCAAGATACATACCTTTGGGCTTTCAAAACTAATAAGATTGTATACTCTGTGCTGCACAAGTGGGACTTGGCAATATGTTATATTGCCATCTGGTTTTGTTTATCATGGATTTTAACTATTAAACATTTATTAAAGACCTTATTGGTTAAGCTATTCCTCAATAATTGTGGTTATTATTTATTAATCGTAATACATCTACATAATTAGTTAAGGCTTCCTTCTGGTATCCTTACTCATACTGAGTAATAATTTACTCCATGATCTACCCCAGTAAAACAAACCACAGATCTGGCTAACGCTCATCAGAAATTCAGGACCCAAAACTGGTTTTCCTGTGGCATTGGCACAGTGTGTATTAAGTTAAACAGTCACAGGCATGCACACGTGCATGTGTGTGTTTCGGTTACCTGAAGAGTTGTGTGAAGTTCTGCTTAGTAACTTCAGTTCAGAGGTGTGCATGTTGCTAATTTTTCTGAAATAGTAAATTGGCAGGAAAGGCAGGTCAAGATCTATCACTGTTAAGGATTTGATCTGTGTTATTAACTGAAATTCTAAAAGACAGGTGATTATCTGTTTCTTTATCTGGGTATTCTGTTACTTTATCTGGTATCGTGTTCAATACCTACTGCTATCGTTGGTTATTTTGTAAAGCAGACTAAGATTCACAGCATTTTTTCAGCAAAAGAGTACAATTTTGTATAATTTGGAGTTCTGAACATTGGATGGCCCACTTGATTTAATCATACCAAGCTGAAGAGCTCAACCTGACATTAAGATACCTCTTAACTAGTTTCAAGGAAATTGTTACTGGGCCTCTCAATAAGGAAATCAGGATGTCACCCAAAAACTGTACCAAACAGTTTGACTTAATATAATCAGAAGTTGAATAGCTTTCAAAGGTGCTTTTTCACCGTTCACAAGAGCCAGTGAAAGTAAAGATAACAATGTATGTGTTTAGGAGGAAGGGAGCCTGACATTGCACAGATAATCAAGGAAGAGATTATTTTGAGAAAACAGAATGTAACACAATTAAGAGCCCCTGAGAAACAAGGCATAAGGTCTCTGCTTGCTATTTGTGAATGAGGAAGACATGCCGCAGTCCTAATGATTCTGATCCAGACAAGAGATTAAATAACCAGTTTCCTTACCTCAGGCTGGGAAAACTGTAAAGGCCAGAATATTTCAGCATGTTTACGACATATTGGATTTGTGTTGTCATATACAGATGAGAACCTGGGCCATTAGAAAAAAAGGCAAAAGTAAGTTTGTTTTCCTACTTTCTTTCCGTTCTCAATGATAAAAATGGTGCTAAGGGTCTTTTTTTATTATTAACTGATTTTGTTAGTTTTAGCATTGCCTCAGCAATTCCCATCTCAACAGGACTTTTAAAATCCACCAAGAAAACATTTTAAAGGGATAAATATGTAATTGAGCTAGATTCATTTGATTTGTATACATTATTAATACGTATGTGGCCAGCGACTTAGGAAGAGATGTGAACACAAAATTGAGCTTGGAGAGTGTTTTCAGTACTCCTTAAGTGCAGTAGGCGGAACTTTGTCTATATGTAGAAGAACTGGGACCCTTGATCAGGGGGTTTCTTAGGTGGAAATGAATTTAACAGAAGCATTCTGGAATTAGAACAAGTAGGTGCTGAGAATAATAGCTTGCCCTTTAAAATGTCCTTTTGTCTCCAGAGGTAAAATTAGTTTTCCTTTTTTTTGAATTTCACCTGGTCATTATTCAAAAACATTGTATGTGCTGTATTAAGATTAGAAGCTAGGCTTTCCTGTTGCAATTAACGCAGATGGCAAAAGCAAAAATAAACAGACCACTCAAGGGCTGTAAGCACACTTTCAATATATTTTAATTCATTTTCACCGGACAAAGAATTCTTAATCACAAGCACAAGAAATTTTGCCTCAACACAGCAGAATACTCCAGTACTCAAATGCAATTTATGGTAGCAGATTAAAAAGTATAGTATAAAAATATTACAGCACAACAGAATGAAAACAATCTCTCTTTGACTCTCAGTCAATTCTGATGCACTTCTCTGACATGCATTTCTCTAACAAGCGCATTCTTCTCATTAAGCCATCTAACCATGTAAACCATTCTTCTCATTAAGCCATCTAACCATGTAAACCCCATCGGTACTTTACAAAAAAGTAAAGATGTTTTTTGGAAGGAAAAGTTCTGTGGTAACATTATGCACATTCAGTTACAGGACAGCTAATAATAAATTCAATTTTGAAATTGCATTGTAGCCCCTAAAGTGGTATCTCATACTTTAATGATTACATGCAAGTTCAGTAGCTGCTGAGTATCTCTGGGCAAGATTTATGCAGTCCAATCGTCTCAATAATCTCTCAGGCTTGGCCAGTGCACTATAACTTTCAGTCAAGCATGCTGGCTAGCATTATTGGTAACGGGTTTCACTAAATCGTATTTTATTTAATTGAAAATGGCATAAGACTTGAACTGATTCCTGTTCACACGATTTTTAGCAAGCTACAGGGGATGAGGCTGTTTCTTTAGCTTTTAATGCTCAGTGTTTCAATTTTACAGCACATGCGACAAGAGTGTCCCATTGCTAAGGGTAACAGTCTGAATTAGACAGTCCAGGTCTTGCATCCTGATCAGCCATAGGCTCACAACATAACTTTGAGCAAAACTCTTTGAACCAGGCTGATCTCATTTAACTTCAGATAATGCAAAGTATCCAATCTACCTCAGATATCAAGGTTTCCTCCCACCAATGCAAAGAAAAAGATGTCCATCTGCAGAAAGAGATTTATTTCATCCTAAAAGAGATTTCTAAGAGAGGTGGTAGTGGCACTAACTGACCTTGTACTCCTGATGCCTGTAGTGGTACTAACTGACTGCAAATGGAGCTTATAGTTTAGGATTTTGCTGAGCTTTGGACAGCTAGCATAAGGTAAAATGGATTTGTGCTGAGTGGTCATGCCACTAGAGAAGGTGGACACTGCTATTGGAGAAAGCAGCCTGGACTGTACAAGTTGTCAGAGAAGAAAGCACGGACCACTTAGCACGGGCCCAGGGGCACCAACTTCAGTATGGACTAGCACCTGAGAGAGGATTCTTCTCTGATAACTTGCATAGTCCAGACTCCTGTCTCCAATAGCAGTGTCCACCTTGTCTAGTTTTTAAAGGCAACCTGTATATGTTGTCTTGAGCTCCCGCTGTGTCAGTGGCAGCAGTTCAGAAGGCAGTGGGAGTACTAAAACCATTTAGGGACCTATCTCTGTGTGTTTTAATTCTACACCTCACAAAAGGAGAGTAGCACTCCCCTTTTCTAATGCATGTTCCAAACACTAAAATGTAAATAACTTAAAGATTAGGACATGCAGTAATTACAGTAATAACATAGTAGTAATAATGCTCAAAAAATCCAGCTTTTGTTACAACATTTTTCTATGGAGACATTTCAAGAAAACAAGATTTTGTCCCATTCCTAAGCATGTTTGTCAAAAATTAAATAAAAGCTGTTTAAAATATAAATTACAAAAGGAGCATTTACTCTGACAAGATGTTTTTTCACATATGTATGTGTTATTTGTTACAAATATTTATTTTAATCATACTTTTTCTTTTCTACTGAAGTTTTTTTAACACATTATTTAGAGCATGCTCTGAAATGTCATGGCTACTTAATTTGTACAGAAGAGTAAAAAAGGAGTACTACAGTAAACTTTGTGTTTGTAGCTAAAATTTGACACTATGGGATGTTTCTGCGCTCTATTATATGAGAAATTGTTGAAATCATGTAATTAAAGACTGTATTGTAATGCATATACACCAGGGGGCAGAGGAAAGGCCACTTTAACTTAGATATTTCCTGGCTTTGAGTGCACAATGCAACAACAATACAGTTCAACAGTGACCATAAGGTTTTTTTGCATTTAATAGAGTATTTATAATTCAAGTCAGCACTAGCATCTTCCTAATTGCCTTATTGCCAGTTGTCATCAAATGTTAAGCTAAAGACAGAATGATGTGTAACAGAAATGTGCTGCTGCAGTACAAAGGAACATAAATCGCCCTTTGCTGTAACTCGATAACTCAGCAGCCAACCATAAAGTACTTGATTATGCAATACTCTATCCAGGCCTGTCTCACCAGAGTAAGGATTGCAGGAGTCTTCCCAAAAACAACAAATTTTTTTTAAAGAGAAAAGAATATGGAGAAAAGTTCAGGCAATTCTTGAAGTGTCATTTCCTAGCTTGCTTCCAAC
Organism: Nyctibius grandis; assembly: GCF_013368605.1. NCBI lineage: Eukaryota > Metazoa > Chordata > Aves > Nyctibiiformes > Nyctibiidae > Nyctibius > Nyctibius grandis. Next base: position 18,308,620 of record NC_090663.1, on the reverse strand, counting down.
TCAGAGTGGTTCTTAACACTTGGAGTGCCAGCCAAAGCATCCCAGCTGATAGAGGATCAGTAAGCTAAAACGACTGCAGATATCACCACTAATAATTTAAAATCCATATTTCTAAACAGGCTTGGGATAGCCTCATGTTCAAATCAATTCACTTTTTAGCAATTATTTTTAAAATTATGACCCTATTTAGAGAAAAAATTAAGTACATTTATCTTTCCTCTGTTGAGCATTTGTATTTCTGGAAAAATAATGTGAATCATTTAGGAAAGGAAACAAGAATCTGACTCAAATGAACTAGCAGAAAACAAAGGAACAATTCCTTAAATTATTATTTAAAAATTTACATAAAGTGTTTGCCTACAGCTTTGGAAATAACATGTAGAAATTAGTAATTCTCCTAATACTAGTTGCTCTTTCAAAAATGACTGCCTTAAACATTGAGAGAACAAAAGAGGAACTGCTTTTTAGGAAAGAAGCTGAGCTGTGATCTGAAAGTCCCAGTTGTATCCTCTCCACATTGTTGATTAAAGCAAAATCTTACATTTGAATGCATTTTACTTTTGGACTAGTGGTTTAGTGTTCATAGCCCTTTAAAAATATTAGTATCTGCTCTTCCATTCTTCTCCTGGATAATGTAAAATTGAATCTGAACAATTAAAGGTGTTTTCTAGAGGTGTAATATGTTCGTTTTAATATCATCACATTTTTTTATGTTACCTCAGTTGTTTCTAAGCTTTTGCTAATGCAAACTGAATATTCTTGACATGACATTTCCCCTGATGTATACCTGTTTGTTAGAGGCACCTGGTCAATTATTTAATTGACATAAGTGGTATTTTACTTAATATGAAAGAACATCTCTGCTGTCTACTGTCATGTTACATCAGGTTCTGCAAATATTTTGTTACGTTTCATTCCACCTTTGAAAAACATTATAAATTCTATAGGAAACACTAAAAAAATAAGAAACACTTTGTAATGTTTTGTGTATATGTGCACACATACATGCATGTACAGAAACTTAGCCCAAATTTGAAACACTAGGTAAGTCTAGGGTAAAGCCCAGTAAAATCAATGGTAGTTTAGGCATTTTTTCAATTTCTTTGTAATCAGTCCTACGTAACTTATTCCATTACAAAATTGTTAGGTTCACAGAAAGAGTGATCTTTTGTTTTTGTGTTGACATGTTACTTAAGACTGGTAATTTCTATCACAAGATGTAAAAGGGTTACATCAGAATCTCCCAAACTGTGTAAATTATTACCCTGCTATTCAGACCTCATAGTAAATACTGCTGACTCTCCACTGAGAGCATAAGTTAAACTGAATAAGGTCTCTGTGGGGCACAATTTAGAACAGTAAGGATGTCTGACTCGATAAATGGCTGGTTGATTTAACAAGAGGGTGCATGAGACAAGAATGACAAATTAATTTTGTGTAGGTAAAAAGCCATGCTTTTTCTTTTTTTCAGTCCCTTCACTTTAAATGTACAGCACCCTTACACAGATTTTGCCTTTCAAAGCTTTATAAACTTTCATAGGTTTCAGACAAAAGATCAAGATTACATTACAGCCAAAACTCTGCACTACCAGTGAGTATACGATGATAAAAATTAAAACTGTGTGCATGTAAGAATCTTTCTTTCCATGCAATTTCATAGAAAATAAATACAGCATCAGAAGGCAGAAGGAAAACTTCTCAGTCCCAAAGTCTGTTGTTTTGTTCTGACAACTTTTGCCTGATAGTTTTGTATAGAAATATGAAAGATGTTGAGATTCCATATGCTTAAATCCAAAAATGGATCTTCAAGAAAAAATGCTTTGGCATTGAAGCCAAGCAACATTACTTCTTCCTTCCCCCCAACAGTAAAGGAAGGCTATATTTCAAGGTTGGTTCAGCATAAGATAACATATAGCTTGTTTCTTTCCCTGGAAAGTTCAGGAGACAGTTATTTTACACTTCTGCTCCATTTTGTGTATGAGTGTGTGCTTGTGGATTTGTGGGTTTTATCTAAACACAAACATTTTACACATAACATTCTTACATCCTATATGGACCACATATTGAAAGATTGGTCTCAGATAAACCACTAGTGAAAAGTGCCATGGTATGCAATTCAATAGGCAGCACTGCTACTTTTCCTAAACCTGCAGGCCAGAAGTAGAAACAAGAAAAGGGGAAAAAAAAAAAACACCAGCAAAGTAAATAGCACTCACAGGACTCACAGAAATAAGAACAAATGAAAAAAAATAGCCTAGGCTGCATTTTATCAATATATCTCAGCACATAGAAAGTGACACAGCTATTTATAGCAAGCAGTCCTTTTCTGTTTTCTACTAGGTTTTAAGCCCAATAATTATAGTGCAAAATCAAAAGTGTTGAACTCTCACAAAGCATGAGTCTAGACCTCAGAAAAAAAGCAGTCTGCTAGCTTGCAGTTCTTACAGCATGGCTTGGCCAGAGGGTATTTTTTAGGCCTTTTCCAAAGTTACAGGATAACAATCAAGCCCTGCTCCCTAGAACTTCAGGCCATTCCGCCACCTTTCTGCCATTACATTAGGTTTGCCTGGACCACTGGCTCCTGGGGAGACCTAGAAAAGCTAAGAGGCATCACCATCTTCCTTGAGTGTGCCTCAATACTGTCTGCTGCAGTGTGTGTGGGAGAGCCCTCTCCATCTGTAACCAATTCTCCAGTCATTTAAGGAACACAATTAAAACAGAGATTGGGGCAGGGGGGTGGGAAGAATCTATTTCAAGCTTTCATGTATACTTCTGAATGCACCTTAAGCCTACTGGGCACCATCCTTACTCCTTCTGCAGCACTGCTGCACAGTTCTGCTTTGCAGGGAAGGAACATCAAAAGCAGAAAAGACAATTGCAATTTCTATAGCAATGTCTCCCTAATATTCCACCACCAAAAAGAGAAAGCCTGTGGACGGCTACGTGGTTCTGTTCCAATCCACAATAACCTCTGAAACGGCAATTCACAGGCAGTTAGTATGGTAGGAAGTCCTCAGGGAGAAACAGAGGCAAAGGAAAAGGGGCACCCAAGTGAATGTTTAATTTTTCTTCCAGCTTTTCTGATATCCAGATGGACCATAAAGAATCTGGAATCTCAGACGCATCCAACTTAGAGACAGATGAAATCATTTTCCCACTGAAAAAAACAATCAAATAAAATTGTACACACGCATGGAGCAAAGAATCATTGGAAAGGCTTATGGCATAACATCAGTATCTTTCTCAGCCTTAAGGACCCCCTGCGTTCCTCCCTCAGAAACATTAATGAGATAAGAAAAAACAAGGATTTTTAGAGAGAAGAACCAGAATATTCTTGGCAATTACAGTAAAAGTGGGCAAATTTATTTCAAGTGCACAATGTAATTATATGATTTCATTGATGATAAATGAGATTTACATTATTTTGTCTTTAATGTATGATCAGTTTATATTTAGGCTGTTGGTAGGGAGGAAATGAAACCTTTTTGTGATGTCATTCATTGAATACATTCACTGAAAAAGCAAATTCTGGCAGTGCCCAGCCCAGATTCTGGCAGCCCTCTTAAAGGTCAGTACAATTATTTTTAAAACAATCACAATATTTATTATTAGCACCACCAAACTGAGAATCAGACTGGCTCTCTCACTGTTCAGTATCTCAGACAATGCCTCCTCAAAGGAAAAAAGAGGTGAGCTTTGCACATGCCTGACAGATTAGTGAGTGGGGCAGCCAAGTCTGAAACCTTGTCCTACAGTCCAAGAGGCTTCAGGACTAACAACGCCACCTCCCTCTGCCAAATCAGGGTGGCAGTCTGTTTGAATGTAGTAATAGCCTGCAGGCTATTGCTATGAACCGCATGTTTCAAATACAGATTTCAAATCTCTTTACAAAGGATTACCATTATCTGGATTTTACACACAGAAAACAAAAACATTTGGGAAGGAGATACTCTCTAATGATGAGAACAGGAGAAGAAACAACACCTCCTTAGTTATCATGTAATACATTTTCTGTTAAGCTAGGAACTTAAAAGCCACTGGAAGCCCACAAAAAAAAAACACAAACCACCAAACAGTGATTGAATGTTTCTAGCAAACAGGCGGTTTTCAGCATATTCCAGTGCTGCAGATGGACAAAAGCATAGACCTTCCTATATTCTGGACAAAGATGAAGGACAAGATCTTCGATGGGTGCCAATAGATTCATTGGGTTTAGTGAATTTGCACTATTCACAGTGAATTCAACTGTTATCTACAAAAGCTGAAGTGATGGTGAGTTATAAAAGTTTCTTTATATATAATTTTGTTATAAAAGAGAAAAATTCTCCCCAAAAATCTACTTGTTCTAAAGATGAAGTTTTGTTCAAGTGTAGTTACTGAAAGTAAAAAATCATCTTGGACTTAATGATCTTAAAGGTCCTTTCCAACCAAAACGATTCTAGGATTCTATCATCTTTATAATAAGTATCTAGAGTAAACCTTAGCTTTGGAGAGATAGTGTCCTCTGTAGCAACTTCAAGGAAATAAACACCCTTCCAGAGATTAACTATAGGTCTAACCTGAGGAAGAAAGCTAACAGTAAACACGACTTTCTCTTGAAAAAAATTTTGACAACACAAAATTTTTCTGTGCTGGTGAGGTAATGCTTTAGGTGACCTCATAAGTCTTTTCCACCTCTAGCATCTGTGCTTTTGAGAATTTCCAAGGTAACCAGTACTTGAAATAGGCCACAGAAGCCAAGAGGAAGCCGAGCATTTTCCTAGTTTCTTTTCTTGGGGGTGGAGTGAGCAAGATGTCTTGTTCCTCACTAATGTTTCTATTTTTCACAGAATCACAGAATCACAGAATGTTAGGGATTGGAAGGGACCTCGAAAGATCATCTAGTCCAATCCCCCTGCTGGAGCAGGATTACCTAGACCATATCACACAGGAATGCGTCCAGGCGGGTTTTGAATGTCTCCAGAGAAGGAGACTCCACAACCTCTCTGGGCAGCCTGTGCCAGTGTTCAGTCACCCTCACCGTAAAGAAGTTTTTCCTCATATTTAAGTGGAACCTCCTGTGTTCCAGCTTGCACCCGTTGCCCCTTGTCCTGTCAAGGGATGTCACTGAGAAGAGCCTGGCTCCATCCTCATGACACTTGCCCTTTACATATTTATAAACATTAATGAGGTCACCCCTCAGTCTCCTCTTCTCTAAGCTAAAGAGACCCAGCTCCCTCAGCCTCTCCTCAGAAGGGAGATGCTCCACTCCCTTAATCATCTTTGTGGCTCTGTGCTGGACTCTCTCTAGCAGTTCCCTGTTCTTCTTGAACTGAGGGGCCCAGAACTGGACACAATATTCCAGATGCGGCCTCACCAGGGCAGAGTAGAGGGGGAGGAGAACCTCTCTCCACCTGCTAACCACACCCCTTCTAATACAGCCCAGGAGGCCATTGGCCTTCTTGGCCACAAGGGCACACTGCTGGCTCATGGTCATCCTGTTGTCCACTAGGACCCCCAGGTCCCTTTCCCCTACGCTGCTCTCCAACAGCTCTGTCCCCAACTTGTACTGGTACATGGGGTTGTTCTTGCCCAGATGCAGGACTCTACACTTGCCCTTGTTATATTTCATTAAGTTTCTCCCCGCCCAACTCTCCAGCCTGTCTAGGTCCCTCTGAATGGCTGCGCAGCCTTCCAGTGCGTCAGCCACTCCTCCCAGTTTTGTGTCATCAGCGAACTTGCTGACAGTGCACTCTATTCCCTCATCCAAGTCATTAATGAATATATTGAATAGAACTGGTCCCAGTACCGACCCTTGAGGGACTCCGCTAGACACAGGCCTCCAACTGGACTCAGTCCCATTGACCACCACTCTCTGGCTTCTTTCCTTCAGCCAGTTCACAATCCACCTCACTACCTGATCATCCAGACCACACTTCCTCAGTTTAGCTGCGAGGATGCTGTGGGAGACCGTGTCAAACGCTTTACTGAAATCAAGATAGACCACATCCACAGCTTTACCATCATCTATCCACCAGGTTATGTCCTCATAAAAGGCTATCAAGCTGGTTAAGCATGACTTCCCCTTGGTGAAGCCATGCTGAGTGCCCCTAATGATCCCCCTATCCTTGATGTGCCTAGAGACAGCACCAAGAACAAGTTGTTCCATCACCTTTCCAGGGATGGAGGTGAGGCTGACCGGTCTATAGTTACCCGGGTCCTCCTTCTTGCCCTTTTTGAAGACTGGAGTGACATTCGCTTTCCTCCAGTCCTCAGGCACCTCTCCCGTTGCCCACAACTTAGCAAAGATGATGGAGAGTGGCCTAGCTATGACTTCCGCCAGCTCCCTCAGCACCCGCGGGTGCATCCCATCAGGGCCCATGGATTTATGGACGTCCAGGTTGCTTAATTGGTCCCTGACCCAGCCCTCATCAACCAAGACAGATTCCTCCTCTATCCTGACTTCTTCTGGGGCCTCAGGGGTCCGGGGCTCCTCAGGACAGCCTCCAGCAGTATAGACAGAGACAAAGAAGGCATTCAGTAACTCTGCCTTCTTTTTATACTCTGTCTCCAGGGCCCCCACCTCATTTTTCCATCTGTTCAATTTTTTTTTTATATAGAGAATGGCTTTAGAGTCTATTGACAAAGTTAAGCCAAAATTAAGATGCGATGCATATTTTCTGCACATCCCTTTAGCACCGAAGCATGTGAACAGTAGTGCTTTTTGTTTCACTCCCTTTCCTCTTTCTATTTTGCCTGAAAAATACAAGTATGTTTGTGACATTATAGCTACCATAACGGAATATGACAGCACAGAGGTGGGAATGTCATTGTATTGCCATGGCAATAGACAAACAGTGTTTATTACCAGTAGTTTTAGGCTTTCACTCAAGCATTGGAAGCACTTTTTAGTTCTTTCTTCTTATGCAAACATATTTTAGTGATTTTTGGCTGGCTTCATCCTTGCTGTCTCAATGAGGTGCAAATTAAATGGCAGTTCTGTGGGCCAGGAAGGTCTCCTGCTCCACCGAGAAATAAATGACCTTGCGATGACAGATTGCATTTCCACTGCCACCCCTTCCCTCAGTCATGGCAGGGGATGGTACCTTCATATTCAGTCCAAGGAGCGTATGGTCATACATTCTTGGTCTCCCCGCTCCTGAGTCATTCAGGTTTCTGAAAGCTTAAAGTAGAGGTGAACTTAGTCCCTTTACTTAGCATGTCTAACAGCAGCATTAAAACCAGTGCTGTAACTTTTACTAAGTATTACTTGGGCTAAGGTTTAATTGACATACTGTCCAAATCAAGACAGATGCTTATTTAACGTACTTGCATCTTAAGTCATTACTTGAACTTCTGAATTGCCTATACTTATATTGGTCCCACTTAAATGATTTTTTTAAGTGAAATCTAAATTATCCTATAATTACAATTGTCAGGATTTATCATAAGAATCAGCACAGATGAAAGAGCCTTGGAAAAAAATGATCCTACTGCAAGGCAGTCAAATGAATTAGCAGGCCAAACAGTGCTTGTGATTCAACTTAGATTCTGTAGCCAATATTCTATTAATATTAATTCCTCTTTTAGAAATGTTCCTGTTTTATTTTCACCAAAGCCAATAAGGTTAATTATCAAGCATTTAACACCAATAAAGTAAGTTCTAGTTTTAAATGTTAACTGGAATAAATTTATACTTTCAGTATCTGCTGTGACCTGAAAAAAATATATAAACAAGAGAAGACACTGAAGCCACAAATATTCTTTTGTTGTCCTTGTTCTTTTGGCTCTTAAGGTAAATTTTGTCTGCATGTATGTAGTCCCAAAGAAAAGAATGCTACAGCATCACTTATGATAGAAACATCTAATCACAGGGTTGAAGAAAATCTCAGACATTTAGAAAGTGCCCATGGCCCAGCCAGGATCAATTATATATCATACCTGACCAGTTTGTCCAGCCTGCTCTTAAAGTCTTCTAGTGGTGAAGATTCATATTGTTCCCTGGACAATCCATTCTAGCATTTCAAGGGTCTTGGCAAATCCTTTTTAACATTCCACCTGAACCTGCCTTGCTTGGGATTCACCTTGTTTCACCCACAGTGGAGACAGAGCACAGAAAACTCCCTTCTCTGCAGTAGCCTTTACATACAGAAGACTATTACCACATCACTCCATAGTCTTCCTTTCAATAGGCTAACCATCCCCATATCACTCACTCTTCCCTCCCAACTCCTGTCAAGTTTGAACTCATTGCTCTTTTTCAGACTCTTTCAAATATTTTGCCTCTTTCTTGAAAAGAAGTGCCCCAAACTGGCACTTATTTCAGGCCCTACTAGATAACTGGATTAAATCTTTGCGAAGATTTAAGAGTTAGTTAATATTATCATAGAGTTATTTTTAATATATTATTGTAGAGTTAGTTAATAGTCACTCTTAGAAGATTTGTATCTCTTCATCACAAAATTCTTCCCCTGCTTTTATATGGATTTAATAAGTAAATAGCTGCCAATACTGCAGTGCGATATCTGGGTAACATCTGAAAATACACCATTGATACAGCATGTGCTACAGTGCAAGCTATGAACTAATGGGACTAAGTGTTAAAACTGAAATTTGCATAATAGGCCTAAAGAAGCTTGACCCATCTGAACAATAGATGGGCAACTATGGGATAACAAAATGAATTCTATTAAACCAGAAGAGTAGTAAAATCAGTTTATTAAGATCCAGTAGCAAAGGTAAAATCAAGTTCTGAGCAGAACAGAACCTGCAGTTAGATGTACTCACAGATGATGGGTAACACCTTAGTAACCTCTATTCATACTAATGAGTCTAAAAAGCCTGAAACAACCCATTAAATGTAAATGTCCTAAAACAAGTGGAGCTGTAATCAAAATAAGGAATTAGAAATGTTTCCAATATGAACATCTCTTTAACAAAAGTGTAGTCATAACTGAATGAAAAACTAATTTTGTGGCACTGGAGATGGAAACTCCCCTAGGGCGGCTGCAATTTACCAAGATCCTGATCCATTTTTCCACAATGAAGTCCTTAAATAACACACACCTGTTCATCATTTGCTATTTTTTCTTTCTTTGCTGAAATAAATATCTACTATCTACTATCTTGCAGTCTACAACTACCTAAAGGGAGGTTGTAGTGGAGTGGGAGTCGGCCTCTTCTCCCAGGCAACTAGCGATAGGACAAGAGGACATAGCTTCCTCCAGGAAGAAATACCAAAAGAAATCAGCTCATGAAGAGAAGGATGATGACTCAGAGCCTTCTAAGGCAGAGCCATCATATGACCCAGGTGAGGGCCCTTCTCAGGCAGAGTTAGGGCCTGACACAGATGGGGGTTTCCTCGATCGTCCTTTTAAAGCAGACCCATCACAGAAGAAAGGTCCTTCTAAAGCAGAACTATCACAAGAGGAGGACTCGGACGTAGAGATAACCTACCACTCCTTATCCCTTGATGACCTGAAGTGTCATGAGCCCACCGAGCTAAAAATAGTTCACCTTTATGTTCCCAGTCCAAATCTATTTGGAACACTTTAGCAGCTTGATCCGCTTGTTGGTTGTTTCTATGTTCCTCAGTTGCCCGACTTTTAGGTACGTGAGCATCTACATGATGTACCTTCACGACTAGTTTCTCTAGCTGAGCAGCAATATCTTGCCACAGTTCAGCAGCCCAAATAGGTTTACCTTTGCGCTGCCAGTTGCTTCGCTTCCACTGCTTTAACCACCCCCACAAGGCATTTGTTACCATCCATGAGTCAGTATAAAGATACAGCCTTGGCTACTTTTCTCGTTCAGCAATACCTAAAGCCAGCTGGATGGCTTTTACCTCTGCGAATTGACTTGATTCAGCTTGTCCTTCTGTGGCTTCTGTGACTCGTCGTATAGGACTCCATACAGCAGCTTTCCACTTCCGATGCTTTCCTACAAGACGGCAGGATCCATTGGTGAACAGGGCATACTGCTTCTCATCCTCTGGTAGTTCATTATATGGTGGGGCTTCTTCAGCACGTGTCGCCTCCTTTTCTGGTGGCATTCCGAAGTCTTTGCCTTCTGGCCAGTCCATGATCACTTCTAAGATTCCTGGGCGATTAGGGTTTCCTATTCGAGCCCTCTGTGTAATTAATGCAACCCATTTACTCCATGTAGCATCAGTTGCATGATGGGTAGTGGGAACCTTACCCTTGAACATCCAGCCTAGTACTGGTAATCGAGGTGCTAGGAGAAGTTGTGCTTCAGTACCAATTACCTCTGAAGCAGCTCTAACTCCTTCATATGCTGCCAGTAACTCTTTTTCAGTTGGAGTGTAATTGGCCTCAGAGCCCTTGTATCCTCGACTCCAAAATCCTAGGGGTCGACCTCGAGTCTCCCCTGGTACTTTCTGCCAGAGGCTCCAGGTAGGACCATTGTCCCCAGCTGAGGTGTAGAGCACATTTTTAACATCTTGTCCCGTACGGACTGGTCCAAGGGCTACTGCATGCACAATCTCTTGTTTAATCTGTTCAAAAGCCTGTCGTTGTTCAGGGCCCCACTGAAAATCATTCTTCTTTCTGGTCACTTGATAAAGAGGGCGTACAATCTGGCTGTAATCTGGAATATGCATTCTCCAGAAACCCACAACGCCTAAGAAGGCTTGTGTTTCCTTTTTGTTAGTTGGTGGGGACATGGCTGTTATTTTGTTGATCACCTCTATTGGGATCTGGCGACGCCCATCTTGCCATTTAATCCCTAAAAACGGGATCTCCCGGGCAGGTCCCTTGACCTTGCTTCTTTTTATGGCAAAACCAGCTTTCAGAAGAATTTGGATTATTTTCTTCCCTTTGTCAAAAACTTCTGCTGCTGTATCACCCCACACAATGATGTCATCAATGTATTGCAAATGTTCTGGAGCTCCACCCTTTTCTAGTGCAGTCTGGATCAGTCCGTGGCAAATAGTAGGACTGTGTTTCCACCCCTGGGGCAGTCGATTCCAGGTATACTGGATACCTCTCCAGGTAAAAGCAAACTGTGGCCTGCACTTTGGTGCCAAGGGAATAGAGAAAAATGCATTAGCAATGTCCATGGTGGCATACCACTTGGCTGCCTTTGACTCCAGTTCGTATTGAAGTTCTAGCATGTCTGGCACAGCAGCACTCAGCGGTGGCGTAACTTCATTTAGGCCACGATAGCCCACAGTTAATCACCATTCTCCATCAGACTTTTGCACTGGCCATATAGGACTATTAAAGGGTGAGCGAGTCTTGCCAATCACTCCTTGATTTTCTAATTGTCTAATCAGTTTATGAATGGGGATCAGGGAGTCTCGATTGGTACGATATTGTCGTCGATGCACCGTGGTAGTAGCAATTGGCACCTGTTTTTCTTCAACCTTCAGCAACCCCACAACAGAAGGATCTTCTGAGAGGCCAGGCAAGGTAGACAGCTGTTTAATGTCCTCAGTCTCTACAGCTGCTATACCAAAGGCCCATCTATACCCTTTTGGGTCCTTAAAATACCCTCTCTTGAAGTAGTCTATGCCAAGGATGCACGGAGCATCTGGGCCAGTCACAATGGGGTGCTTTTTCCATTCATTTTTAGTTAGGCTCACTTTGGCCTCCAATACAGATAACACTTGAGATCCTCCTGTTACTCCTGAAATGCTGATAGATTCTGCCCCTTTATGATCCGATGGCATTAGGGTGCACTGTGCACCAGTGTCTACCAAGGCTCGATACCTTTGTGGTTTTAATGTGCCAGGCCATCGAATCCACACAGTCCAATAAACTCGGTTGTCCCTCTCCTCCACCTGGCTGGAGGCAGGGCCCCCCTAATTAAGAAATGGATTCGTGCTGCTCACAGGGACTGGACCTTCATTTCTCCTATTCACACTTGGGAAAAAGTGATTTGAGGCCCATCTCCCCTGACTGGGGTCCTGCTCACTGGTAACTGGAGCAGCCATCCTCCTAGAAAAATTCTCTCTGGTATTTCTTTTAGCTTGCAACTCACGTACTCGTGCCTGTAGGGTACTGGTAGGTTGTCCATGCCATCTGCTCATGTCCTCCCCATAACCACGCAGGGCAAACCACAGGATACCTCGTGATGTGTTCTGTTTCCTTTGAGCTGGTCCTGTAGGAGAGCGTTTTCTCCTAACAGCTGCAACGCGGGCCTGTGTAGGTAGAGAGTCAAGTTTATTCTCGATCCTGGACAGTTTGTCTGACAGTTGTTTAAATGAGTCCTTGTTCTCCTTAGTCAGTTTTTCCACAGCCGAGATGCGTGCCTGCAGTGGGGAAGAAATACTATCTTCATACTGTCGCATACAGTTAGCCATTTCGCCCACAGTAGAATGTGCCATATCATCTTCTCCCCATACTAATATTGACAATGTATGGGTATATGTCGGTGGAGCATTCTTCACAACCTTCCGGAACATGGATCGGTTGCATTCCACTTCATCAGGATCTACAGGATCTACAATGTCCCGTGGGTGTCTATAAATGATCTCTTGCACCGCTAGTTCTCTAAGGTAGTTAATACCTTTTTCTATAGTGGTCCATTTGCTCAGGTGGCTCATAACATCATCTTTATAGGGATACCTGCTCTTTACAGCTGACAAGAGTCGCCTCCAGAGACTGATAGTGTTTGACTTTCTTGCGAGCGCCTTATCAATACCACCATCTCTGGACAGGGATCCCAACTGTCTGGCTTCTCTGCCATCCAATTGCATGCTGTCTGCCCCATTATCCCAGCATCGGAGCAACCAGGTAATAATAGGTTCACCGTCATAACGGCTGAAGTCTTTCCTTATATTTCTCAGGTCCTTCAGGGATAAGGAGTGGTAGGTTATCTCTACGTCCGAGTCCTCCTCTTGTGATAGTTCTGCTTTAGAAGGACCTTTCTTCTGTGATGGGTCTGCTTTAAAAGGACGATCGAGGAAACCCCCATCTGTGTCAGGCCCTAACTCTGCCTGAGAAGGGCCCTCACCTGGGTCATATGATGGCTCTGCCTTAGAAGGCTCTGAGTCATCATCCTTCTCTTCATGAGCTGATTTCTTTTGGTATTTCTTCCTGGTTACAGGAGCAATTGGTACAGATTCGATAGATGCTGGGGTCTGAGTAGATGCAGTGGCTGTCGTGGGAGTGCTGAGAGTCTGAGTAGCTGCAGAGGCCATCTTGGGGGGTGTAGCAGCTGTGGTACAGGCTGCCGAGGCTTCAGTGGGTTTAGTGGCTGTAGCGGCAGTACACACTGTAGGATCTGAGGTGGCTGCATAACACCTACAACTGTCCCTGCACCGATATTTAATCTTATCCCACATCAAAAACACATTCAGGACAACCAAAAATAAAAACATGCCACCTAGACAGCACCATCCTAATTTCGCAAAATCTAGTGGAATCAGCTTGGCAGAAAAGGAGAAGGTGCTATTTCCCGAAGTAAAACTGGAAGTGTAATCATTAACAGAATCAGCTAAAGGACGCCTGGAGCGTGCAGATGAAGTTGCTGCTACTGATTCGCGATTAAAGCTGCCCATCATTGTGTCATAGAGATAAGAGATCGGAATATTAACTGCCCAGTTTATCACAGCATAAATCAGTATCAAACCCCATACCAAAACAATACATTTCGACCAGTGCCCACTGCTAAACTGCATGTAAACATTCATAAGAAGCAAGCAATAACAGAGTGCCCACGGCAGGTAAGGCATCATTACAATACTCAATTGTGAAAGAAACTCCATAAAAAGATGAGATAACACAGCATTCAAAAATGACATCACCATCTTCACTATCTGTTTTAACTTTCCAACCCCTTGTAAATCTCAAAGGAAGAAATCTGATATTCTCTCAGCTGAGCTCTCCAGGTCTCCTCCCACCAGAGCCAGGATTCGACTTATCAGAGCAACCTGTTGGAGCTTCTCTCGAGCCCCACGTTGGGCACCAATTAATCTGTCACGGTTTAAAGCTGGGCCAGCTATTAACCAGGTGGCAGATGCTCTCTGTTAACCCTCCCCCCCCCCAAGGGAAAGGGAAAGGGAAAAGGGAGAGAGACTTATGGGTTGGAAAGTTAAAACAGTTTTAATAAACTGTAATAATGAAAAAGAATATAATAACAATAATAATAGAAATAATCAAATATATACAAATATGTACAAAACCAAGATCAAGAGCTTGGAAATCCTCCTCAGGCAGAGTTGCTCCCCCCAGTACAGGCAGAGGGGAAAATGAAGTAGCTCCACCCAGCACGGGCAGAGGGGAAAATGCAAAAGCTCCACTGCCATCACACCTGCAGGCTTTTAACTGGAGATTTGGCAAAGCTGGTACCAATCAGTGGGAGACAGGAGGGCCCCTCCCTCCTGGGCCCCACCTCCAGGAGGCAGTGGGTTAGTGATAAATAGGAAAGTGAGAATGACGTGTATGGAATGGAATACTTCCTTGGTTAATCTTGGGTCACCTGCCCTGTCTGCTCCTCCCTGCAGGTGCGAGCCCCCTTCGGCTCTTCACTCATAAGCAGTGAGGAATTTAGCAGTGACCTTGGTTTCTTTAAGACTAATTGGCCTGGTTTGGGCCAAACCAGGACAAATGGGCTGCGCAGGGAGGTGGTGGAGTCACCATCTCTGGATGTGTTTAAGACAAGACTGGACATGGCACTTAGTGCCATGGTCTAGTTGACATGGTGGTGTCAGGGCAATGGTTGGACTCGATGATCCCAGAGGTCTCTTCCAACCTGATTGATTCTGTGATACTGACTTGGCTTCATTTTGAAGCAAAAATTATATAGTGAAAATATATTACAAGAGGGTTATTTCTCTGGTATGAGTCAGAGTCCTCTATCTCAAAACCTCAACCACTGCAACCAGTCTGAAAGCTAAACCACACAAACAAGTGTATATTCAATTCCAATAAACCACTTAATACATCTAAATCGCAAATAAAGCATTGATTGACTTTTGAGATGTTCAGAAAAGCTGTCATCAAAGAACGACTGTTTTAAGCTCTTTGCAAAGTCTCAATAATGCAATATGTTGCATACACTCAAAAGTAATATCAGTTGTACCTTTGATGAGAGTTTGGTGATTTTTCACAGGTCCTTTGTTCTTGACCATTCTTGTCTTTCACTCCTGCACACTGGGAAACCTTGTGGTCACACAGTCCCTGCCTACTAATGCAAGTGAGGTGTCCCCACTTTTAGCTTCAAGTCCTACCAGGTGCACGTTGTAGCTCTGAAAAAGTTCCCCTCAGGGAATATTTTAAGGCAATTGCTGTAATAAACTCTGTCTTTCATCAGCTGCTGAAAGGTTTCCACTCTGCCCTCTGCAGCATATTTACATCCATGGAAAGGGCCCACCAGAGTTACTGTTAAGTGCAGATTTGTCTCTAGACTCCCAAACTGGACTAGATGATCTTTCGAGGTCCCTTCCAATCCCTAACATTCTGTGATTCTGTGAAACTGAGAGAGTGGCACATGGGACTGTGAGGACCTTTGGGAATCCCCTTTCCAAAGCCTGCCATCAAACTAGTAATAGCCCTACAAGGAGGACTTCAGAAAAATTTGTTAGTTCTGGCAGCGTGGATGTGAGTATTCAGATGTCAAATGACTGCTGGGGATAACCTGGTCTGCCGTGAGCACCCCATTTCTTGTCTGCTCCACAGCACAAGTATTGTGGGGAAACAGATGAGGCACCCACTGCAGTGAGGCGGTGCATTATACCGACATTTCAGATCACGACCATGACCCCTAATAACTAGTGGTCATGCTCAGCTGAAGTGGTTTGATATCTGCTAGGAGGTAGGGATAAATTAGGACTCGGTGCTTTGACACAATGCCAAGAATGACGGGTCCTATCTCTGGCTTCGATGCAGTGCCTTTGTCCTGCTCAGCTGCTACTTCAGGCACTGAAGCTGCTTTCACTGACTGGTGAATTGTCTAGAGCAAGATACTCTAAGATGTACAAGGGCTTAAAATGATACTCATCTGACCCTTGAAGGACTCTAAGGCAGGAATAGTGAATCCTTCTCCCTCTCTCTCTTGGAATTTGCACTTCCCTAGGTCTGAGAATTATGCCCGTTTTGTTTAAGAGAAATGGATTTTCTTTAGCCAGAGAGAGCTCATTGAGTTCATAGGCACCTAACACTAATGACACTTTGTAGGTCATCATTGGTAGAAGTATCAGAAGAAGATTAAAGAGGGAATTGGCAATTGGAAGGATACCATAAAGCTTAGAAACAGTATTCATTTGTTCACAGCAGCTCATTTTCTTCAGGGTCAGGAGAGTGAAGAGCCTCCATAATTACTAACTACAAATGTTTACATCATCCAGGGAATTGCATATTCCCTTTAATTGTTGATAGCAGTTCAGATACTTGAGGTAGAGGAAGTGAAACATAGAGGGAATAAGATCAGTTTTTACAGACAGTTCTCACTCTTTCATCCTAGGAGGAAACAAGCTGCTGTGAACACAGGGGCAGTACAGTTTAGCTAAAACTTTCAAAAAGTTGAAAATAAACCACCATATTGGGGTACCAAGTTCATTTGAAAAATTATGAAGTAGCACCACAGATTTCTACAGAGCAGATTATAATTCACCTACATATAACCAAGTGTTTTGGTCCACAGAATAAGTATACAGGTTCACCAGGCAAAATTGCATGTTTGCAATGAATTTACCTTCCTTGAAAATGCCCTTTGCACACACATCTAGGTCATAGTGCCGCCATTTGCTTTCTTCCCCTTGTAAATTGCTCAGCAGACAAAATCCCAGCTGTGAACTAGTAAAATATCTTGACAGCCTTAGCAAACCAAAACACATGTAACTACTGAAACAAAGTGTCCTGCCTCAGGAAAAGGCGCTTAGAGAAAAGTATATTGCATTTTACACATGACAAAACAATACTGAAGCACCTCTGTGCTGACACTTGTGGGAAACTAGGATTTAACATCAGTCAACAAAAGCAGGCTCTAAATATAGTTATGCTTATTACCAGTACTGGGAATTTTATTATAATATTCATTAACCATTGTGTTTATCAGAGAACTTATATCTACTTAACTCATGGCACCCTGGAAAAGATTTCCCAAGGATAATTAAAACCTGAAATCCCTGGGAGATTAACATCAGCAAATCCCAGTCCCCTAGGTCTAACGGATCAGTCTGAGGATTCATAGATGTCCTTTACGTAGTCATTACTGTTTCAGGCTGCCCGTTTCATGTACTAACAAAAATGGCCAGTACAGCCTTTTGTCAAAGTGAATAAAAGCAAAGTACATTAGGAGGGTGGTCGGACCAGGCAGTGAAGCATTTGACTTTACACCTTTGTTTTGCTTCTGAAATAGCTTTGCTTTCCCCTGACATCCAGTCATTGTTTAGGTCACCAGGGCAAGTTTTAGAGTGTTTCCTTTATTCCCGAAGGACTCTCTCACTCACACCCCCTGATACACATATATATATATAAAAAGAAAGGGAAGGTGTGAGAAAATTCCAGATGGTAGTAGAAATAATACATGACAAAGATTTTGAGAGGAAGCAGGAATAAATGAAGATGCCATACTAGGAACATAGTAAAAGCCAGGGGATTTTTGGTCCAGGAAAACAGGAAAACAGGAAACCACATCTAGGATGCATATGCATTTTTTCATTTAAAAGAAACATGTGTCAATCATTTTTTCACTGATGGCAACTACTGGTATGGGGTAGGGTGGGCAGCTTTTAGCATAAGTTAAGTAAGAGGAGGATGCTCCTAAAAGCAGCTAAATTGACTGAAAGTAATTTTCAATTTCTATTGCAACAAAATGACCAGGTAAGCAGGACTCTCTTTACAGTCCTCCTTTGAACACAAATTTGGCTAAAGTAAATTCATGGGGTTATGGAGATACAGACACAGTATTTCTGAATCATAGTCCTGGAGATAAAAGTTGACAAAATGGAAAATATTAGGTCTTGTGGAGTCTTTTTTACCCAAAGCAGATGTGTTTGTTAGAGCCCTAAAAGTTCACCACTATACAAGTAACACTGCTCAAACAAGAGTGTGAGAAGACAAAACACCATCATAACTTCTAAGTAATTAATTATATTCACAATCATATGAAGGAGTAAAATTTAAAAATACATGAAAACTAAAGAATATTCCATGAAATACATAGGGAGCATGAATCCTGATGTGTTGTCTTTTTAGATATTTTGTTTTTACTAAAGCTTTCACAGGCACTAGTTACCAGAGTAGAAAGCAAATATTAATACATTAATAATTTGTCATACAGAATTGTAAGATACTTCCTAAAAAAAAAGATCTGTTTCAATTTGCACATTTCATATTTGCCAAAATCCTTGGGCTAAATGTCAGCACACAAAAAGTGAATCCCCCAAAAGACAGTGTCCACTAGGTGTAGTTAGGGAGATCCTCACTGCTACATACTGTACATATACTGCCTGTCATTTGCACTTGGAAAAGAAATGTGAAGAGTGAAAATCATTTGATCTTCCATGCCAGTTTCCTGTATTCTCTCCACCAGGCTGCCAAAATTCAATGCATTGTGAGGATTCATTAAATATGTGCTATGCAGTATTGTAATACATGAACAGCATTTTTAGGAAGATGTGGAGGGCTGCCAAGATGGGCAGGGGCTGGGGCACATGACATACATGGAGAAGCTGAAGGTGGGCTTGTTCAGCCTGGAGAAGAGGGGACCGAGGGGAAACCTTATTTCTCTCTCATGGGTGATCATAGGGAAGACAGAGTCAAACTCTCCTTGGAGAGGCACAGTGAAAGGATGCGAAGCAATGGACACAAGTCGCAGGAAGGACAATTCTATGAGGAAAAAAATATCTCCCAATGAACAAAGTTGAACCCTGGAGCAGGTTGTCCAGAGAGGTGGTCTCTTGTCCTTGGGGACAACCAAAACTCTCCAGGATATGGCTCCAGGCAACCTAGTCAACTGCAAAGATCTTCTTTGAGCATGGGATTGGACCAGATGACCTCAGAGGTCATATTCTGCAATGTCATGATGACTATGCAACCTAGAAAGGTATGAAGCCATTTGCATAAAAGCAGCAATTTTAGAGGAGGCCACAAAAGTGGAAATATGTAAGGGTGAATGACTGAGTTTAAAAGACACTAAAAAATACCCCTGTTCATATCTCTTAGAGTACTTAAAAACCAGAAGGGATTCTGAAATTCTGATTTATAAATGAATCACATTTCTGAAGAAGACTACATAAAGTAAGGAAATAGTTCAAACACTGATAATCTCTGATTTCTTTGGAACATAAAGTACAAGCAGAATTCCAAGCTGGTTAAGGTAGCAAACATGGGGGTGGAGAGAAACGCTAATTATACATTAGCTCAGTTAAACTAATTCACGTGGGATTGCATCACATGAATTGATGAAATAAATGTTAGTGTATTAAATGATGGAAGAACTAGTAAACATGTAATTATTGTAAACCCATCTCTGTGAAAGGTAGCTTGGATTTGTAAATGCTGTAATAAAAAAGAGACTTTAAAAGAGATTAGACCTGTCCAGCCTGCATATACCCTACAATTTGTTTTCAACAGCAAGTAAACTGACAGCAAAATCAGCAGAAAAATAGTGTAAACATCAACAGCAAGCAGAAGGCAGCCCCTAGGATCTTCCTGGAAAAGTGAAGTAATGGTAACTCTGGGGTACGAAACACAGTTTAATTATATAGAAAGACAAGTTAAGTCAATAGCATCAAGGTGTTTGACTGGGAAGGGAAATAACTCGGATGTTAAAATGAAAAGTAAAGAGATTCTGCTCCAAATCTTTACTTGGTGTAAATCCTACAGCTGTAGCAAAGTCGGGGGTAGATTACAGCTACGTAGAACATGGCTAGGGGTCCAAACTTCAAGATGTTTATTTTGGAAGAAAGTAAAGTATAGTTCATACCCCTCTTTTCACGTTGAATAGTGTTTTGTTCTTTAGAGATAATCCCAACAAATTACTTGCAAAACAAAATAATATTCAAAGAGCTGAAACTTCAAGGTTAAGAAGAAATTAGCAAAAGTGAGCAAACCTGATAGCTGAATGTCAGCTTTTGTGCCCATAAAAAAAGCTGCTGCCTCTCTGTATCCCTGGGGTCTAAAGAACGTGCTGTGTATCATTCAAAACCTGTTAACACATTTCTTTCATCTGGAAAGACAAACACAGGTTTCTGCAACTTTGATAAATGCCCTATTTTAGTAAATCAAATCAGAGCATATTGTCATAAACAGGTACTTTTAGGCAAGATGCATTACTATGAAAAAGTTCTTGTGTACATTGCATATGTGATTAGGAAGTCAAGGAAGGGTACCAGGAGACCTGCATGGTTGAACAGGGAACTGCTGGGCAAACTCAAGTGGAAGAAGAAGGTGTACAGATCGTGGAAGGAGGGGCTGGCCACTTGGGAGGAATATAAGTCTGTTGTCAGAGGATGTAGGGAGGCAACTAGGAAAGCTAAGGCCTCCTTGGAATTAAACCTTGCAAGAGAGGTCAAGGACAACAGAAAGGGCTTCTTCAAATACATTGCAGGTAAAGCCAACACTAGAGGCAATGTAGGCCCACTGATGAATGAGGTGGGGGTCCTGGAGACAGAGGATAAAAAGAAGGTGGAGTTACTGAATGCCTTCTTTGCCTCTGTCTATACTGCTGGAGGCTGTCCTGAGGAGCCCTGGACCCCTGAGGCCTCAGAAGAAGTCAGGATAGAGGAGGAATCTGTCTTGGTTGATGAGGGCTGGGTCAGGGACCAATTAAGCAACCTGGACGTCCATAAATCCATGGGCCCTGATGGGATGCACCCGCGGGTGCTGAGGGAGCTGGCGGAAGTCATAGCTAGGCCACTCTCCATCATCTTTGCTAAGTCGTGGGCAACGGGAGAGGTGCCTGAGGACCGGAGGAAAGTGAATGTCACTCCAGTCTTCAAAAAGGGCAGGAAGGAGGACCCGGGTAACTATAGACCGGTCAGCCTCACCTCCATCCCTGGAAAGGTGATGGAACAACTTGTTCTTGGTGCTGTCTCTAGGCACATCAAGGATAGGGGGATCATTAGGGGCACTCAGCATGGCTTCACCAACGGGAAGTCTTGCTCAACCAACTTGATAGCCTTTTATGAGGATGTTACCCGGTGGATAGATGATGGTAAAGCTGTGGATGTGGTCTATCTCGATTTCAATAAAGCGTTTGACACGGTCTCCCACAGCATCCTCGCACCTAAACTGGGGAAGTGTGGTCTGGATGATCAGGTAGTGAGGTGGATTGTGAACTGGCTGAAGGGAAGAAGCCAGAGAGTAGTGGTCAGCGGGACAGAGTCCAGTTGGAGGTCTGTGTCTAGCGGAGTTCCGCAAGGGTCGGTTCTGGGACCAGTTCTATTCAATATATTCGTTAATGACTTGGATGAGGGAATAGAGTGCACTGTCAGCAAGTTTGCTGATGACACAAAACTGGGAGGAGTGGCTGAGATGCCGGAAGGCTGCGCAGCCATTCAGAGAGACCTGGACAGGCTGGAGAGTTGGGCGGGGAGAAATTTAATGAAATATAACAAGGGCAAGTGTAGAGTCCTGCATCTGGGCAAGAACAACCCCATGTACCAGTACAAGTTGGGGACAGAGCTGTTGGAGAGCAGCGTAGGGGAAAGGGACCTGGGGGTCCTAGTGGACAACAGGATGACCATGAGCCAGCAGTGTGCCCTTGTGGCCAAGAAGGCCAATGGCATCCTGGGCTGTATTAGAAGGGGTGTGGTCAGCAGGTCGAGAGAGGTTCTCCTCCCCCTCTACTCTGCCCTGGTGAGGCCGCATCTGGAGTATTGTGTCCAGTTCTGGGCCCCTCAGTTCAAGAAGGACAGGGAACTGCTAGAGAGAGTCCAGCGCAGAGCCACGAAGATGATTAAGGGAGTGGAACATCTCCCTTATGAGGAGAGGCTGAGGGAGCTGGGTCTCTTTAGCTTAGAGAAGAGGAGACTGAGGGGTGACCTCATTAATGTTTATAAATATGTAAAGGGCAAGTGTCATGAGGATGGAGCCAGGCTCTTCTCAGTGACATCCCTTGACAGGACAAGGGGCAACGGGTGCAAGCTGGAGCACAGGAGGTTCCACTTAAATTTGAGGAAAAACTTCTTTACTGTAAGGGTGACTGAACACTGGAACAGGCTGCCCAGAGAGGTTGTGGAGTCTCCTTCTCTGGAGACATTCAAAACCCGCCTGGACGCGTTCCTGTGTGATATGGTCTAGGCAATCCTGCTCCGGCAGGGGGATTGGACTAGATGATCTTTCGAGGTCCCTTCCAATCCCTAACATTCTGTGATTCTGTGATTCTGTGATTCTGTGTGATTATGCTTAATGTATAGAGCTCACCCTCTGAGAACGGTTTTAGCCATTTATTTCAGAGTACATTTATATAAAACACAAGCGATCCCATCAGGATCTGTAGGTTAACATTGAGGATATCAGCTAGCCTTGTTATTCAATGTGAAGTTTGTTCTCTCCTCCACAACTTCTCCTTTGTGACACTGAATAAATAACAGACCTGTAGTTTTTGAGGGCACACACACAGAGGCTTTGTGATAATCTTCTGAATCTGATCATAGATTCTATGTTTGATTGTGTAATTTAACTAGAATGTCTTTTAGAAAGACCTCACATCCTGATTTTGAAACTTTCGGTAATGGAGAACACATGACTTTTTATTAGATGGTCCAACAGTCACTTGCCTTCAGCTTAAGAAATATAAATCTAAATTTAAATAGGAACAGAATTTCAGCCTTTGAAGTAACTCCATTGCTCTGGGCTTCCCTTTCCACCTGCTGTATTTTGTTCACTTAGTCCAGATTCAACCAACATGTTGCCTTCAAGCAAAATTCATCCTGAGTGATTCTTCTATCTCACCCACGATGACATTTTTCCCCAAGAAAATAGCTATTGTGCAGGTCCTTGTGCAGTACCAGTGCAAACCAAGGCGCTACCCCACCCAAAGCAAAGGCAAGGCAGAAGGCAGTTTTTGCCCGCATAAGACTGTGTGATATCTGCTGTGTCTCAGGGGTGGGTAAAAGCATCCTAAGTCACCTGCCTCCACCTTTCTGAGCAAAAGCACAGAGGCGTGCAGCATACAGAGGAGTGACATCTCGATTTCAGTAAAGCGTTTGACACAGTCTCCCACAGCATCCTCGCAGCTAAACTGGGGAAGTGTGGTCTGGATGATCGGGTAGTGAGGTGGATTGTGAACTGGCTGAAGGAAAGAAGCCAGAGAGTGGTGGTCAATGGGACAGAGTCCAGTTGGAGGTCTGTGTCTAGCGGAGTCCCTCAAGGGTCGGTACTGGGACCAGTACTATTCAATATATTCATTAATGACTTGGATGAGGGAATAGAGTGCACTGTCAGCAAGTTCGCTGATGACACAAAACTGGGAGGAGCGGCTGACACAACGGAAGGCTGCGCAGCCATTCAGAGGGACCTGGACAGGCTGGAGAGTTGGGCGGGGAGAAATTTAATGAAATATAACAAGGGCAAGTGTAGAGTCCTGCATCTGGGCAAGAACAACCCCATGTACCAGTACAAGTTGGGGACAGAGCTGTTGGAGAGCAGCATAGGGGAAAGGGACCTGGGGGTCCTAGTGGACAGCAGGATGACCATGAGCCAGCAGTGTGCCCTTGTGGCCAAGAAGGCCAATGGCATCCTGGGCTGTATTAGAAGGGGTGTGGTTAGCAGGTCGAGAGAGGTTCTCCTCCCCCTCTACTCTGCCCTGGTGAGGCCGCATCTGGAGTATTGTGTCCAGTTCTGGGCCCCTCAGTTCAAGAAGGACAGGGAACTGCTAGAGAGAGTCCAGCGCAGAGCCACGAAGATGATTAAGGGAGTGGAACATCTCCCTTATGAGGAGAGGCTGAGGGAGCTGGGTCTCTTTAGCTTAGAGAAGAGGAGACTGAGGGGTGACCTCATTAATGTTTATAAATATGTAAAGGACAAGTGTCATGAGGATGGAGCCAGGCTCTTCTCAGTGACATCCCTTGACAGGACAAGGGGCAACGGGTGCAAGCTGGAACACAGGAGGTTCCACTTAAATATGAGGAAAAACTTCTTTACGGTGAGGGTGACCGAACACTGGAACAGGCTGCCCAGAGAGGTTGTGGAGTCTCCTTCTCTGGAGACATTCAAAACCCGCCTGGACACGTTCCTGTGTGATATGGTCTAGGTAATCCTGCTCCGGCAGGGGGATTGGACTAGATGATCTTTCGAGGTCCCTTCCAATCCCTAACATTCTGTGATTCTGTGACTCTGTGACATGCCATTGCCCCACAAGCATTCGCAGGGATATCACCGTGTCCAAGCACATTTTGGAGGTAGGGGAAGGAGCATCTCCTGCACAGGCAGTGTGCGTGTAAGAGCTGA
The DNA here is from genome assembly GCF_013368605.1 of Nyctibius grandis. Classification (NCBI taxonomy): domain Eukaryota; kingdom Metazoa; phylum Chordata; class Aves; order Nyctibiiformes; family Nyctibiidae; genus Nyctibius; species Nyctibius grandis. Next base: position 18,284,279 of record NC_090663.1, on the reverse strand, counting down.
AGGAGAAAGGTGTGCGTCCTCTACAGACTCGACTGTGCCACGTGACTGGCACTGCTGCCACCACGTTGATCAGCAGAGAGGGTCCCAGACTCACACCAGGACTGCCGCATTTATATCACAGCCTTTTTGGGAAGGGAGTCTTCCTTTACCACCACTGCACAGTGTCTGTTACAGTGTCTGTTACAGATAACAAAGCACCATGTCACCCAGAGAGAAGAAAAAGTACTTGTGCTGACTTGCAAGTGGAATAAATTGTTACATTTCATCTCATAGCCTGGTGCAATTGAAATTCCTACTCAATGTTTTTTCTGCTAATTTCTAACTTGTGTTATTTAGGGAAAAACATTTAGACGGCTTAGATGGGTAGGAATCCTCCCACTCTTAGCACAATACTTTCAACGATTCACTTTCCTAGCCAGATCTTTTTCCCTTTGTTACTCAGGTGAATGTCAAACAGCAGTCTTGGCCTGAGTACAGCAGATAATGTGTGTTGACTCCACTGCTAACAAATTAATGATGTATCTTCAGTAAGATACCACTTTCTGAATATTCATTTTTTCAGAGGGACCAGATTCTTTCTGCTGATTTCAGCAGCCTTTGTTCTCAACAACCAACTACCACTAATATAATCTAGTAAACATGACACCCTGAAGCGAGGGTTCGACCGGTTCTAACAGAATTCTGGCAACACCCAATTGACTAAAAGAAACTCAGAGAGACACCTGAGATGACAAAACATTTAAATGTTAGTAAATTAAGACCTCAGCACGGCTGCCGCCAATGGAGAAAAATTGCATGTCTAAATAGCTGTCAAAAAAATGGTGGGCGGGAGGAGGGAGAGCTTCACAAGTGATAATTAACTTAGTGAACTATATCACAAACAGTATTGTAATTTTGTAATAGATCTGAAGTGGAGTAAAAAGGTAACGTGTAAAATCTTTGTAATGAGCATTTAAACACAAAGTCCCCAAAGCAAGAACTGAATTCACAAGGGCAAGTCTCACTGAGCCACATCTTACTGACACCTTGCTGCATCCTAAGTTGAGGTGACAAGCTGTCTGCCCCAGGGAGAACAGCGAGCCATGAGCTGATAGAACAGGGGAGATGTACTTAGATATGAGACCAGCCACCAAGTTCTAATGTCTTCCACCGAGTATCTTGGCTGTATAACCCGTGGACTTGCACAGGCTGCCCTAATTCACAGACTGTTCAAATGCTGCACTTAATGTTTCTTTTGCCTTTGCTTTTCAGGAGTTTATAGTAGCTCATAAGGGTATAATAAGTTATTTACTTAAGTGAGGATGTACTTAGGTGCTTTACAACATAGACACATGCTTTAAAGAATTTTCCAAAGCACTTACTCAGGTAACTGCCATCTCTGCTAATAAGCATGAAGCTTTTCAGTATCTTGAGACCTATACATTTCTTTAAAAATCTGGAGTATACGCTTGCTGAGGTCATTTAACACCACTCATGGTGAGCTATGTTTGAGGAATTAAGCCTCAAATGGTCTGTATTTTTTGTAGCTGCAACAATACTAGGGAACTGGACGCAATAGTGAAATAGTGATGCTAATGAGACTCCTGGTGATAAACCTTTTGGGCCAGCTTGGTCAGTTAGTCTCATTTTGAGTTGTCCTGCCTATAGTAACATCTCAAAAATAATACATACAGGGTATGTTTTGAAAATAAAGACATATACTCACCATAATAGTCTTAATCCAGTAAAATTTCTTGCAGCCTACCATACCTCTGGGCTCCAGAGCAATTGTAAATGGAAACCCCACCTGGGCATAAGTAAGCCTGAATCCTCTTCGGAGAATAAGCCTAAAACTCAGTTCATGCCCATTCGTCAGGGACTGATGCTGCAGATGACTGTCTCCTAGTATAAGGAAAAGTCTGGTAAACCAAAATGATAGTGAAATAGTTCTGGGAATTGGACCCATTCATTACTAGACCACTGATTCAAACCCCCACAATGATTCAGAAGAATGAAAGAATGAATGACTTTATCTCGCAAATTGGTTTTGACCACAGTTTTTTACAAAAGCAAACCTTCAAAGGTAAATATCTGAGTACTTCATGTTTTTTTAATCCCCTATAAAAATGATCTATGATTTTTATTTCTATTTCAAAAGCTTAAGAACACTCATTATTAAAAGAAATATAACTCAGCAGGATCCTCGCACAATATGTTGATTACAATTCTATGGTATTTATTTAAGACTGAGAAAAATGTCCCTGGTGTAATGCCAGTATCTTTCACTACTGTCTACAATCAGCACCGAGTCTGCATAACTGCAGAGGTTAAAAAGGCTAAATTTGGGGTACATTTACTTGCTGCTTTAATTATTGAGAAGAAAACAGTTGGTCACTGGAGGCTGATAATATTCCTACTGTTAAAGGCCTTTTTATCTCCCAGGGTAATGAGAGACTACTTTTTATATAAATAATTATCTCTATATAATGCTAGGGTTTCTACATATGTCAAATTTTGTATTAATTTTAATTAAAAACAAGTAATTATAATACCAGTACAGAGTGACTATGCAAAGATGATAAATTACAAATTATTGATAATTAAATATTACATATGAAGGTACTTAGAAGTATTCATATTTATAATTAAAAATAACCTGAAATAAAAAGAGGCGTATGAAAACCAAGACCTATTGCTGTATTAAGATTGTCTTCCTATAAGATCCTGCTTTCTCTTATGAAATTATTAATATAAAAGCTTATAATTAAATATTACAATTTTTAATTTTTTAGTATATGATTGGTAAATTATGGGCTTTACTTTTGGTACCTTCTTACATTTTTTTTGTTCTGACTGATATAATACATGTCTTGTGGCAAGTAACTGAATTTTTTCAATATTGTGATTTAAGTTCTCTGTTCTGTTGATAATCTGGTAATTGAATAGTTTGTGCATGTCTAAGCTGTTGTGGCAGTTCATTACCTCTGTAATTGTTGATTTTTTTTTAATGATCTCTGATGTTGAGAGATTTGTGGAGTTTTAAGGGGAAAATCAATTTAAATATTTGCAAATTTGGTTTTGTATAGAAAGTATCTTTTGACAACATTTTTACTTTTAAAATTCATAAAATAATCTCTGAGTTTACTTGAGTGAGATCTAAGAGATACTTCAGCTTTCAGAATGTCATGCTATACGTTAAAGTGTAATGAATTTTGATAGACAGACTGATGTAAATCTGATTTTTAGAGATGTTGAGTCCCCAGTCATACCAGTTCAAGCTAATAAGAGCAAACAAGCCTTGCCTTCTCTAAAAACAATCAATCTGTTATGCAGATGTGCACTTTTAAATGAACATTCATAAATATCTCATAAAAGCCCAAGAATAAAAAGGAACATGATAAATTGAACTAATTCTGTTAGCTAATGTGCAGCGTGGACTTGCATTGATGCTAATAGCAGAAAAAAGGTTTTAGCATGAAACAGCACCAGCTTTTTTTTTTATTTATTTTAGATAACTCCATTGTTAATAGCTGTCATGTCACAAGTGAAATGAGTGAATGTGTGCATATGCATCTGTATAAAAATTTACAATAATAAAGATGTAATAATTCTGTATGTGCTCACACACACAAGGTAAATCTCATTATCTTGTTTGAAAGGCAGCGTGGCTCCATACGTTTTTGCTTTTGAAGTCTCATAGACCCTTTCTCTTTCTTCATTTCTCACTCTCTCCCTAGGGTGAAGGACATGAGGGCACATATATTGCTGACAGGAAAAATCTTGCTTAATGAAAATAAGCGGAGCTAAAGATTCCAGAGAAGGATACCTCAACACTGAAATGATACGTATTTGCTTTCTGTGCATTTTAGCACCAAATGGATGAAACAACGGTGCCAGCAACTGGAGTGTAGATAAGGAATGGATCAGAGCTTTTCGTGTGGAAAGATTGCATTAGCCTAGGGAACAATAGTCTCCAGATACTGCTGAGCCACAGTGTAAAGAGGAAATATAATTTAAACAAGTGAGAGCAGGTATATATTACCCACTGACCTACTGCCATGGTTCTAATTTCTTAACCTTTAAAGAGAAACATCTAATTGTTGGAGGACAAAAGAATGGTCCTGGTGTAGAAGAGAATGTGACATATCTCAACCCATGGAAAAACGTGGCTTATGTTTATAGAGCATTCTACACATGAATGAATACATACACGTACAAAGTCTGTCATTATTAATTTTGTTTTCTTCCCTGAAAATAATAAAAGAACAAAACAAAGCCCAAATGTTTCTATGCAAGGGTTTTAAATAAATGTTTCACACAAGAGAAGGAATCTTTCCAATTTTGTAAGTCATATTACATGACCTCATAAAGGATGACTGCAGACACCCTTTATTGAGCATTACATTTTATCATCATTATGGGAGTTTTGCCTTTCACTGTAATACTTAGGGCTCATCCCCCTTCTAAGCAGACTAGAAAGGGCACATCCATCTCGATGGCCCAGTCCCACATGGCGTCAGAGATCCCTCCATCACAAGCTACTACCTTCAGAGAGAGAAAATGGGAAATGGGTCAGCCTGGCTCAGCGGCATTCAGCTATGTGAATCCCTAAAAATTTTCCCATGGCAGTTCAGATCCCTTTAAAAGTTTTGCATGCTGAGATTATTTTATATTTATATATAAATACATTCATGAGTTGTGGGAGATCTTTTACAGGAAAATCCCATGTGAAGACATAGCTGAAGGAGGGCATCCTCCTCAAAAAAAGCAGCCAGGGCCTTCAAACTCACCCCAGTCTGAGCAGAAATGCATACTTAGAAGCCAGACGGATCTGCTAAGCTTGGTGTCAGAATGGAACAAAGCCTTGAAAAGAATCCAAGACAAAGTTTATGACACTATTTTATCAGATTTTTAGACATAAGCTCTTATGAATATCTCTGCAGAAAACACGTAATTGTACCTCAGTTTTCTCTTTTCATTACGTTCAGTTTTAATAACACTATTAGTAGCTCACCTTTTGATGAATTTTAAGGAAGTAGCTGCTATAAAAATAACAAACAGGCAAAGGGCATTAACCTGGAAACTTTTGACATCAACAGGCCTACTTGCATGTTTAAGTATTGGGCACCACAAAAAATATTTAGTTAATATTTAAGCTGTCAGCAATGTATCACCTTAAAACAAGAGTCTATGTTACTGAATATTACTTATCTTAAGACATAAATTTGTTTGTTTGATCTCCATATTGTCCTGTAATGAACCCTTTGAGATGATCTTCTTTCAGCACCATCTGCTACCAGAAAAAGCAAGTACATACATGTATACTTTTTCAAATCTTCATATGCAATTAATACTTTCCCTTGGTACAGTAATGTAGTCCACAGATAGGACTGGTCATGTTTGGAAAGGATAAAACCCATAGCCTGGTGAATTTGATATTACGTATTTGTATATTGGTTGGTAGTAAATAAACAGCTACTTACTGAGTTTTATGCAATATTTAAAATAAATAATTTAACTATATACTATTCTAGAATACTATCCAAGAAACTATATCCATCCTCCTAAGACTAAAAGCACTCCTAGTCCTCCTAAGACTAAAAATATTTTGTAAATAATATTTGCCTGTACAGTAACCTACGAATTTTGCCACCTTTACAATTACTGGTTTCACAACATGGAAATGATTGACTTCCTAGTGAGAGATATTATTCATCACAAGCAAAGATAGGAGAACATGACCTGAGCAACATGCTTACCAAAAAGTTAATCTTGTTCCCACTGAATGGCTTCACAAACTGCCAGTGAAGCAGGACCACCTATTTGACTTTATGTGCTCCTTTCAAAGATGCAGGTAGAACTTAGTAATGCCTTTCAGATATATCCACCTTTCAGATGCCAGCTTTTTGTTTCAGAGTATATCACAGCTACCTCATACACCATGGAAATTACAGAGCTTCTCTACTGGAATCAAATACACAGAATCACAGAATCACAGAATCACAGAATCACAGAATCACAGAATGGTTAAGGGTTGGAAGGGACCTCTGGAGATCATCTAGTCCAACCCCCTGCCAAAGCAGGTTCCTCTAGACCATGTTGCACAGGGTTGCGTCCAGGTGGGTTTTGAATATCTCCAGAGAAGGAGACTCCACAACCTCCCTGGACAGCCTGTTCCAGTGCTCTGTCACCCTCAAAGTAAAGAAGTTCCTCCTCATATTCAGATGGAATTTCCCATGTTTCAACTTGTGCCCATTGCCCCTTGTCCTGTCACTGGGCACCACTGAGAAGAGTCTGGCCCCGTCCTCTTGACACCCACCCCTAAGGTATTTGTAAGTGTTGATAAGATCCCCTCTCAGTCTTCTCCAAGCTGAACAGACCCAGCTCTCTCAGCCTCTCCTCATAAGAGAGATGCTGCAGTCCTCTGATCAGCTTTGTAGCCCTTCGCTGTACTCTCTCCAGTAATTCCTTATCTTTCTTGAACTGGGGAGCCCAGAACTGGACACAGTACTCCAGATGTGGCCGCATCAGGGCCGTGTAGAGGGGCAGGATAACCTCCCTTGACCTGTTGGCCTCACTCTCCTAATGCACCCCAAGATACCATTGGCCTTCATGGCCACAAGGGCACATTGCTGGCTCATGGTGAACTTGTTGTCTACCAGAACACCCAGGTCCTTCTCTGCAAAGCTGCTCTCCAGTAGATCAGCCCCCAACCTGTACCAGTGCATGGGGTTATTCCTCCCAAGGTGCAGGACTCTACACTTGCCTTTGTTGGACTTCACGAGGTTCCTCTCTGCCCAGCTCTCCAGCCTGTCCAGGTCTCGCTGAATGGCAGCACAGCCTTCTGGTGTATCGGCCACCCCTCCCAGTTTTGTGTCATCAGCAAATTTGCTGAGTGTACACTCTGTTCCTTCATCCAGGTCGTTGATGAATAAGTTGAACAAGACCGGACCCAGTACTGAGCCCTGGGGAACACCACTAGCCACAGGCCTCCAACTAGACTGAGCACCTCTGAAAACAGCTTTTATTCTAAATACAATTAAGAATAAAAGCTGTTTTCAAAGTGACATAGTAAAAAATTTCAGTTTCAATATAATTAATAGAGCTGTGAATTAACATTATTTTCCTCCTCGAACCAAATTATAGCCTGAGATAACTATCTGCTGTTTCCAGTAAATTCCATAAAGTACATTTACAAATGTGCATGCCCTATTTAGAGCTTTAGTAGAGCAGCTGTGTCCGTGCCCTTCACTATGTCGGAGACTGATCTTACACCTAAGTTCTAAGAGACACAGTTCCTTTCAGATTATTGTCTCTCCAAGACATTTAGTAGAAGATGAGCAGTAAAGCCACCAACTCAGCTTTTCTCTTTGTTCTGTTAATCCAGGTATTCTGAAATAAACGTGGAGGGGGAAAAAAAGAAAAATAAAAAACCCTGAAGCAGTGGGAAAGAGTCAGCTAAAGCAGACAAGGGGAAATTGTGCTTAAAAGGAAAAAGGTTTAAAACCACTGTATCTTATTCCTTTCTGTCTTACTTCAAGACTCGTCCTCAGGTATATGTGTGGTCTACAGAGACCACAAAAGAGTTCCTGTCATACACTCGTGTCTATGCATTTAAAATGTGGAAAATACAAGTTCTTTCTCTTTGCTGTTGTAATCAAACTTCAGTATCTCATTACTGTGAGGCACATTGCATCCACAAACAACGAAGAACTATGTGCAGGAAGAAAGTACTGCTATCTATCTCCACTGGGAAATCTGAGGGTACAATTTTGTGTTACAGCTCTGTGGAGCTCATCTGAAGTAGCACCCCCCAAGTGGGCAGCCCCACTCCCAAAACACTTGCCCTACATGCAGGGGTAGGTTCCTAAAATTGTCTTGATTCTGACCCTGAGGCTGCATGGCACAGGTGATGGAGTCAACAAAAACAAGGTATGATTTTGCAGGGTGGTGTTCTGCTGTATGAGCCAGCTGAACCCAGCTGATTCTGCAGCTGCACAACTGCAATTTCCAATAAAGGGGAAGGGGCCAAAGATGGACAGGGGGAGCAGAACTGCCGCTTTCAGAGGCAGTCACTGTTCGATGGAGCTACATGTGAAGCTCATGCTGAGACGTAAGAGCTACCAGGCTATGACATAGTGGCAGTAACCAAAGTTGTCGTGGGTCTAGGTCTCCAGGCTCATGACCAAAGTGCTGGGAGAGGAAACTGCAAGTATAGTTGTGAGACATTGAGAGGACCAGATGAAGTCAGCTGTATTTTAGGCAGCTATGTCATTTGCTGAGTGGGGATTTGCTTGATGTTTAAATGCTTCCCTGAGCTGCAACCTTAATGAATTTCAATGAAGAAAGGCTATGATGGGAAAGGCAGTTGAGGGGGGAAGGTGCAGAAAGAAATTATGGTGTTGGGAGAAACAAAAAAAAACCTTTCTACCCCTGATCTTCCTCCACAAGGGAAGGAAGGGAATAAACAATCCACGTTTCCTGATTTATTGCCAGTCATTGACTTGGCTGTAATGTTTATCACTCTTCTAATCTGCCACAAATTCTTTTTTTTGATCCCATAGCACAAACATGTCATCAGACAGCAAAAGTCTCTTCTTTCTCCCTTCATGGATGAGACCACACAAAGAGACAGCAGACACCATGCCATGCCTCTGCCCCTCTGTGAAAGCTCAGTGAGGTGGTGTAGCACAAGCGTGCTGGGATGGCTGTTGTGCCTGGACCTTTTGGAGCAGTAAATGGAGGGTAGGGACCAGCCCAAGTATGGCTTCCTCTATTCTTTTCTTCTCTCTTTCCCCAAAAACCTGCAAGCACACCAAAGACAATTTAACCCATATTGTTCATAGAATTTGCATATCCACTACATTTTGCTGCTTTAATTATTTTCTTTGTTTTCCTCTGCCTCTGATTCTCCTCCTCACCAGACAAGTATATTGTTGTGTACCATTTGAAATTGCTGGAACGCAAAACACTAGCATACATTTCACAAAATTATACATTTACAGTATATGTCCCAGTTTTTTAGCATGGGTGACGATGTACTTTAGTTACAACCAAGAACATCAACAGATTGTATTACAATCTGTCACACATTCTCAAGAGGGAGAAATTGGCAACTCGCTACACTGAAGAACAGTAATCAAGCATCTGGAATATTACAGTACAAGTAGATTTTATATGATCTGACTAGTTGAAGCAATTTATAATAATGACTTTTTAAAAATGAGCTTGCCAACAAGAGGTCTCTGTAACGAGCTTATGTTCATATTGACTCCAGAATACTTAATGCATGTGTCTCTCTGATCAATAGTATCTCTCATCTATTTTGCTAATGACCCTGTTCTAAATTATTTGCACACAAAATAGATGCATCTTAAAGGCAAAAAAAAAATCTCTTGGTGCTAATCAAAAGTAATACTCTATTTTTATAGATGCCTGATGCTCAGGAAGAACTTCAAGAATGCTCAGTAAGCATAACATTTGTGTCATTTTCTGCACCACTGGCAAGTAAAACAGAATAACTGATTTCTCTCATGTGAGGAAAATGATATATTGAACAATCTGACAAAATAGAAAGGCTGTCAAAAAATAATCCAAAGGGGGGAAAAAAGTGTCCTCTGGTCTCTACACTGAGCTTGGACCATTACAATAGTTCTTTTTGTTCAAAGAAAACCAATAAGAAAAGAATCAAAGAAACTCTGAATATGACGCTTAATTCCTGAAAACACAAGTTATTAATGTTCTACCTGAGGTGAAAAGCTCAATATAGTAGCCTACACTGACAGGGATCCCAGGCCAAAAACTGCTAATCTGCTTCTAAGGTTGTATCTGTCAATCACCAGCACACAAGACAGAAAGGATAAAGCTAAAGAGAATGCTACTTGTTATTTCAAGACAAATATTTAAAAAGGGAAGCAAAATGAAATTCAGAAGTGCCCTATAAAATTATTTTCATATATAGTTATGCTGAAACAAACTTAAAATTACTCCTGTCTTCCAATTCTGAAAATATGTATGTGAAATGAAAACTTGAAACAGAAATCTTAGGGCAGTCTTTAAGAAGGCTACAGTTTATGATTAAGGTATATGGTTAAGAATTAAGGTCTTAGACACTTCAAACCTGGAATACTTACGAACTATAGAATAAGATTGATGAAATAGTTTTGGTTTATTGCTAGACTTAAAACCAGAATAGCTAAGCACAGACTTGCAGAGCCTTAAAGCTGTGGTCTGACCCAGTTCTCATAACCAATGACACCAGTGTAGCCCAAGGACTGGGAACAGCAGAGGATATGAGCTAAATGAAGGAATCAGACCAGTCATACATTGTTCTTGCTCCTCATTCACCTCCTTCATCTTCTTGACCCCAAAACAATTTCTTCTCCAGATAGTCAAGGTAGTCCTGACCATCAAGACCCATGCTGGTGCACATTAGGCACAGGAAGAGAGAACTGCTATACTTCTCCTTCTCCTCTGGTCCAGCAAGTGAAGTTTCCCATCACTTCTGTTGGTCATACATGGCTGAAGAAGAAACCTTACTCAGTGATACCAATTTCCTTGTGTCCACACTTGGGAGTGGCAAACCTGGCAATAGACATACACACACATACACACTACCAGATTACACACTTTTGGTGTGTCCCAGGGTCAAGAAAAACACCATCTACAAGGAAATCTTCACAGCTCTAACCCATTCACAACTACTGTCAGGGAAGACCTTAGGAGAGCAGCTGTTCCTCTGACCAAGAGCCAGCCTTACATCCAAGTGCCTCCTCTCCTGCTGTTATGTCCTGAATCCTGCAGATGCTTTCACACTCATCTTACACTATGTATCTGTTGATCCCTCTCAAAAAATCACTGGATCAGTCTCATCAAGAGTTAGAAACACAGGAACACTTCTGAATTCCTCTCTTGCCCTTCTTGGAGTTGTCTTAGGGCTGACGAGGGGTTGCTAGAGCTAGATGCAGCTTAAGAAGCACCACAGTTTTCAGGGGAAGCCACCACTGTCTCAGCTGAGTTTGGCCTAGCTCAACCTTACTACTTAACTGAGCTTCATTAGATCCACTCTTATTGGCAGATGATCCCAAAGAGTCACTGGAAACCCTAAAAGCCTTATGAGTTATCAGGCTGAAGTTGGGAAGACTTCAGTCATAACACTGACTGTAAGAGAAGAACAACAGAGCCTCAAAGGTCCTGGTGTGATATAGAGGAATGAAGACACACAAGCTCCTTTTTGTTCGCACACAAAGCCTGAAGGGCAGAGAAGGAGATTTCCAGAGCACTCGGAGTTATCCAGAGTAAAGACTCCTGTAAAAAATGGCTAAAATCAGCTCTTAGGACTTGTTTTGAACAAGGATAATGTCCTTGATTTAGAAATGTGGCACCCTTAGACCTTTCAGTTTAAAAGTAGTTTTTGCATGTTAAGGTTGGCAGACAGTCTGACTAAGCTGCAGGTCCCTTCCTTCTGAACTTTCCTCCTGAAGTTTGATAGTTCATCTGCTGTTCTGCTTAAAAATTTGACACAGACAGTTCAGACTCAGAGCACTAACCTCCTATTCTGACTTGAAGACCTCACTGCCTGCAGATCATCTTCGGGGTGCTTTGTGGAAGACGAGGGAGGGAGATAAAGGGAAGCAGCAGCATACGGATTAAGTCTGGGGAGACATAGAACATCTATGCTGATGGAGAAAAGAGGGTCACCACAGTGCATCTGGGGAGAGCAAACTGTGCCTAAGGGCTTCAGAGTGACTGGGTATGACTCCCAATATGAACACGGACAGTGGGGGTGATTTGGCAAATGCCAAGGAAAGTAGTGAGAGGGATCAGGCAGTGGCTGGGGCATCAGTATCTGATGTGAGTACTACAGAGGAGGTTGGCCCCAGAAAGAGGAATGAGGCGCTGAAGTCCTGGCAGGGAGCAATTGCTTTAACATCAAAAGATCGAGTGCTACAGTAGCTCATTTCTTTGTTTTTCCACAGGGATAATTCCTGCTCTGCTCCCTTGCCGAGGAGGAAGCCCAGAACATATGACTTCTGATAGATGTTTCTCCCTCACTGTTAGGCAACCATAGAAGAGCACCTGTCAGGTTGGGACATCCGCACAGGCATAGCTAACCCCAACACACATGTAAAGAAGCCTGACAGCTCCCTGAAAGAAAGAACTTCCTTTATGGAGGAAGCCTGAATAGCTGCTTGAAGAGTAGAAACTTATAGAATGCATTAAGATGCCACCTTTCCATGGAACAGCTTAAGCGTGACTGATAGGGCTGTGTCAATAACAATGTATGCAGGCAAAGCCGCTGCTTATCTGCTGGTGTTCTACTTTTGAAGCTTGAGGAACCATAACCAGCTATTTGCATTTATTCAAAGGGGACTAAAAACAAACAAGGACCAGAAATACAGAACTGAAAGGTCAAACAGGGGCCAAAAAATGAGGGGAAATCTTGGGCTAAGAGGCAAAAAAGCAATATGTAGAGCTCTTTCAGTACTGAGAGGAGTGCTAGAAGAGTTAGACCAGTACTCTTGTTCTGAGATTGGGAGCAGAAAGAAGACAGAAAGGCTGCTGAGATGCGATGGAGCCGTATGAGGGTCTTCACGTTTAAGAAGGGATGAGCAGATAGGGTTCTCCTCTTTGGGAGGAGGAGAAGAAGAGGAAAAGTAAAGACAGCTGGAGCTTGAAGAGCGTGACAAAAAGGAGAGGGAAAGATTCCTGATCCAGCTTTCTGATTAGGGTGTTAATGTTGTGTTTCCTACAGCCTTGAACACATTTTAGTGGACTGAAATGTTAATACTGATTTTGCAAAGCAACAACTTCCTGATGGGGTTTTCTGAAGTCAATAGAAATTAGATCACTAAAATCTACAAAGTAATTTTAAAATCCAAATCTGCACATGCATTTATGTGAATTTTATTGCATTTTCTTGTAGACGAAAATGAAAATGAGGTTTGTTTGATTTGATTTGGAGGAGGTCTCACAGCGATTAATGAAATTCTGATGGTCAGTATACTGGAACCAACTTAAAATATTCTATCATACCTCACAATTTACATAAATATTTCCCAAACCATTTCATTAGAGTTTAGAGAAAAAAAAACACAATACATAAACATAAATTCATTTAATTTCATGGTTAGTCCCTTAATACTCTTTCAGTATATATCCTCTAAAATATTTTCTATGTAAAAAGAATTCTCCACAAAACAAGATTTCACTGAAGCATAGTGTTTGTTATTAAATATTCACAAAGAAGGGAGAAGCTACTTTTTTAATGTGGAGCTTGGTAAAGTGTGAATATGTAAGACAGCTCCATGAATATGTTTGTCATATGAGTCTTTATGGGAGGGACAGGAAAACCTTCTGACAGAATATTGCTTAAGAAATTGACCAAGGCATTCTATCTTTTGGTCATTTTACGATGTTACTTCATGCAACAGCAAAGCCAAAAGCAGATTTGTTAACATCTATCACATCATTTTTCAAAATTACTTTAGAAATGTGAGCTCAGTGTTGGATATTGTAACAGTTTTTTCCATTATGTGTGAGAGTATAATAAAATAGTAATAAAAGCTCTTTATTTACACAGTAGCTCAACAGTCCTGCTTACATAGGACATTTTCATCCTGTTTCGTTTTTAACAGCTGCAAATATAATGCTGATTTTGCAGCTGATATAGCAAAGGACAAGTCATGTTCAGCATCATGTCAGCTAGCGATACTTAAACTCATTGAGAATACAGCTTCATTTTGAGTGTACGATATGATTACTACTAGAACTTGCCCTTTTCTACACTGCCTGCAAAATCACACCAAGCTCTGCCAGCTAACTTGTGTATTAAAAATTATATTTAAGGAGGATAATATTTGCACTCTCTCAAGCTACTTTTCTTTTACTCAAACAAGACTTCCTCCATAAGGATGACTCACTGGGTTTCAAAAATAAAGCATTTCTTCGTCTTTTATGAAGAGCTTTCATGTACAGCAAGACACCAGCACAGCTCTGTGAGATGTGAACTTGTGTTATATTCACTTAAAATTAATTCTTTCACTTTGCTACATTAATTCTCTGTATTAATTGAGAATCAAAAAAAAAACAGAGCTACCTCACCGTTCTTGTTGTATTTCATTGCCAATTCTTCCCTCTCCTCTGACCATATATTCCCACTGATGTAGCTGAATGTGCAGTGAGGCTCCTGGGTCTAAAGCTTAGTGCCCGCAGGTCCTTGTGGCCTTTAGCATTTGCTATGTCTTCATCCGTTGCCCTAATACACCATCCTGGGGAGTTCGAGCCAAGATCTGTTCTTACAGACAGGAAGGTAAACCTGAAGCCACGGTGCTGTGTGTGCTGCCTCACACTCTTGTTGTCCCCAGATGACCCATCTCGAGTGGGCATCACCCTTGCAGCAGACAGGGGCTGGAGGCCTGAGGGGCAGGAACCAGCAGTGACTTGCAGGGACAGTTGCTCATCAGCAATGCACCCAGATAACTTCATTAGTACCTCTGTGAGTCACAGCAGAACTGTTTCAGGATGTCAGAAGAGCAGTGGGATCCATTTAGAGGCTGTAATGCCTAAAACACTTAAACAACTGAATAATCTATCCTTGATCTTTCTGAAACTAAGCTGTGGCTCCTCCCTAAGGATAAAAGAATACAGCTCCAAACACTTTAACAACAGACCACTGCCTAAATATTTTCAAGGACTTTCATGTACACTTCTCATATTTAATACTGGAAACACTATAGACAGTAAGGTTGCCATGGCCAGTGGTTGCATTAGGGGTCTGCAGATGACACTGACAATCTATTTTAAATTCTACTGGAAATGTGGTAACAAAATGAAGATTTCCAAGAAACAAAAGATATTCATTCGGAGGTCCCAAAATTCAGCTGATAATGAAAACATTCTGCACTAATTACAGACACCAGGATACATGTAATATAGGTATCAAATAGTAATATTTTGTCATTGTTGTAAAAAAATCCTGCTTTTAAACAGCAATAGAATCTTTCAGTTATATATATTTAATCAGAAAATGCCTATTCATTTGGATCAGGAAAGAACTAACCATGGAAAATCTGGAAAACGATATATAAAAAGTTCAGAAAACATCAAAACATTTCATCCTGGTGCTTTGAAATTTTAAAATTACTTTTCCTGAACTAAAAATAAGTTTAGAATATAATTATAATAAAACAAAAGATTCAAAAAAATCACAGTAAAATAGAGGAGAAAAATTTGAAGCTATTAAATAAAGCATTTCAACTGACTTGAGCTGACTATTTTCCTGGTTGTGAAGACTTTTTGAGATTTTGATATTGCATTCCTTTCTTGAATAGGACACATTTAAGGCTCCAAAAATTGCACAGGCAACAAGCAAACAAATGAAAATCCTTCCTATCCTAAATGAAAATTCATACCTTAAGGAAAAATCTTAGAGCTATGATTCCTTGGCCTGGTGAAGGACAACCAAAAAGCTCAGTGAAGCTCCATTGTACTTCAGTGTTCAGAACAGTCCAGCTTTCCCTGACACTCATTGTTCTGCCTTCACCATATAAAGCTCCCCAGTTTTTTTGTTTAAGGCTGCTTTACAAAAGCAATTATAAAGAATACTATTTTTGTGCTTCGAGTATTCTTCAGTCAATGAAGGTTACAATAACGTTTTCTTTTTAACACGGACGCTGAGCAAAAGGCCTAACCTTGCTGCTTCACAGCTCTGGAAACAATTGATCTGCTAGTTCTTTCTATGGAAAGGATGAAGCTAGCTGAAGCGAATGCAATATCACGTGGCTTAGAGGTGCAATCGACCAGTATGTACACTATCTATGCGACTACTTCAGTGGTCCTCAGCTTTGTGATGTTTAATGTATTTATCTTATGAAGGTGTTAGTGAAGACGGTTAAGTAAGGGTAAGAAACAGAATTACAAGATGCTAAAGGACAGACTGACAGAGATAAAAATGCAGATGGACATTTAAGAAGGCCTCCTGGAAGGGGAGGTTCCTGATCTGGTTGATTTGAAAGGGAATTAGGTATGTAAAATTTATTATCTATTAGTAGCTAGATCCACAAATGTTTAATTATTATTTAAATACCTAGCTCCCATGTCTTTCAAAGGGAATTAAAGATTGTGTAGACTATGCTGAGCTGCAGGTTTTCCATAGACATTAAAACAGGTCTAAGCAATTTGCCCAAGATCCATGCCCAAGAGGTACCTTGATCCCACAAATGCCACGTGGGAGTTCCCAGCATCAGCCCACTCTCCTACAAGTTCCTTTCTAACAGAGAGCTCAGTGGCATGTTGGGTTAAGCTAAGTTATTTGAAAAGGTTCACAAGAACAACCAATGGTCCTAAAATACCACTGTATTTGGTATCTGATTGCCTGGCTGCTCTATATAAAAAGAACATGAAGAGTTGTAGGCCAGGGCAGCATTTGCAGCAAGAGAAATCAGACTAAATTGACAGCAAGACTTGAATGATACACCTACAACATGCACCTGTGTGCTTGTTGCATTTAGTATAAGACAGCATGACTGATACTACACAGATAATTTAACATCTTTATTTAGTTTGATTTTCACTGATTCATATAGAGATCGGCTGTTTTTCTTACAGAAAAAGAAGGGAGGTGATTTTTTTACTGATGTTAGGTTCTGGTCAGCATATAACTTCTATATTTAACAAATGCTGTGGACCCTTCAAACTTGGTATGATTGCTGAGGATTACAGAGAATTAGATCTGATGACGCAGGTGACCATTTCCAGCCCTGTATTCCTGTGTACTTCTCTTTTCATGTTCGAACTGTATCTTCTCACATCTCTTACTTTTGTGGAAGACATGGCTCCTCATACAGCATTTTGCTCAATTTTAGGGCTAAAGCATTCATCAATGAAGAAGGTCTTCATTACAACTGGTAGAGCTGCTTCTTTTTTTCCCTCCTTTATTTTTTTCCCCCACAGTCCACAGGGACAGATCTCACAGCCATGGAAATTAAATCAGTAGCAGTTGACTCAGGACATTTGAATTTGAGTCTCCAAAATGCTGAACAGACTAGCCCTTATCCAGCAATTTGTATAAATACCTGCTTAACCTCAAACACGTAAATAATCACTGACTTCAAAGAAAGCTTTACTTTGCATATGAATATAAACTATGTCTTTAATTTACTTTAGTGAGAGCTGCATAGTCTAGTGAGAGTACTCTTGTAGCATGATAAAAGCCTGTAGCGCTCCTTTAAGTACAGATCTATAAATCTTTCTGTGACCATGCCAAGCCAATCGCTAATCTGGTGGTTTAATGGAAAAAGAAAAAAAATCACTTAAACCAGTGAATCTCAGCCTTGGAGTTCAAGATCTAATTGGTTTCCTATGTCCTGAACTCTATTAAATCATGTACTCTATTTTTGAGATTTTCTGCCTTCTGGAAACAAAAAAAAAATCAATTTAAAATAGCATGTATATAAAATAAATGTAACATGTCAATATGTGAGCCATATTTACCTGCTACATCTCTAGCTGTTCCACCTAATTCTCGGCAAAATAGAAAACTACTGGTCAAAATTTATTTTAACAATTCATTTATTAAATTTACCCTGAGAAGCATTTCATTTTGTAACATGTCTTCCCTAAGTACAGACGGGAATTAATAGCATGCTGTCCAGTAGAGTAGAACGTGGTAAGATTTTTGTATAGGATATCTAAGTAAGAGGAAAAATATGCTGACATCCCAGGGAAGCCTTTGGTGATGTATCACTTCTCCCAGGGCACACATAATCTCTTCCATACATCAGATTAAAATATATGTACCAGCTATAAGCAAAGAAAGCTTCCTCTGCATCCTAGAGAGAAAGCTCTGCCAGAGAGGCTCTATTTTTTTTGACCCTTTAACCCAAATTTGTGTGAACGTCATGCTACAGTCTGTTTGAAAGTGTAGGAAATACGTTAGAGTGATGATCAGAAACTCGTAAAAGATGTATATGCGTGGTTAGAGCAAATGCTATCAATGTCACGCAGGATATTTTGTCTGGTGTGTTCCCAAAGATCTGTATCACCATATTAATTTTCTACTCTAAACGGTATTATTACCTTCCTTAAAGATGGCAATTGCTTGTTACCTATGAAATGTCTTTGCAAATAATTCACGTCATCCTCAAGAGAACTACTTTTGACAGAAATATGTGGAATTTGTAACTGCAAGTTTCATGTTCAGCTCAATTATAACATAAGACTTCTAAGGGAAAAATAAGTGTAATCATACGTCATAAAAATTAAAATGCTTTTAAAGGGGAAAGTCTTCTGCATAAATTTATGTAACCCTTGAGAATAAAGCAATCCACCCTTTCCAAGTGAAATGACAGCAATAACTGTATAGCTCCAGAAATTTCTACTTGTGAATGATTTTTGGTGAAGAAGACAAGATGTCTCATAATATCAACTCTCAATAATCTGGTATTAAATGTTCCATAAAATGCAACTGTAAAAGTATCTAATATAATACATTTACTTATTCCTTTTTTAAATCATAAGTCAAAACCTTCAAAAGCACTGAAGTCAGTATCTTAAAAGTCCTTCACACAAAGCCTTAAAAAGTTTATGGACCCAATTTCCAAAGAATCCTGAAACAGTCACATTCTTAGTCAAGTGTACACAAAGGCCAATATTTCTGCAGATATGACTACATAATCATAAAGAAAACCAACAACCAACTGTCCTGTGTCAGGTGGAAAACTACTTCATGTGGTTTTTTTAACAAGTATAAAAGCTTGGAACAAAGTTACTAACCTCAGAAAACACATCTGTCTAATGATAATGTCTCAGCTCCTCCGTTAAGCTTTATATAAATTTTTCTCTCATTCTCCTCCTACTTGTCTTTTACAGAAATGACATATCTCTTCACACCTTTGCCTACCCATTTTTCCCACAAACACAGTTTTTAATAAAATTAGTCATTAAGTATTATATTACAAAACGAAAGAACTCATTAGCTTTACCATTCATCAAGAACAACTTTCGTGTTGGGCTTTGGAAGTTATACCCACTTTCACCTGATTCTTTTTATATTTTTCCATTGTATTTATAAACTCCATAAGTAAATCTATGTTCACCAGATTTAAGACTCCTCTTAACACAAATATATATCTAAAATTGTTTAGCTCCAATTTCTCTCTCTTCGGATGACTAATTCAGATTAGTTCGGACACAAGAGAGGAGCAGCTCTAAATAATTCTTTGAGCAATGATTTTCCTCATTGTCTGAGATCCATGTCGTTAGGGGGTTTGCAGGCACATGCTTGCAATCATATCACAACCCAAGGCTTAGTGTTTGGAGCTGAAAAACTTCTTTATCTCCTTTGTATGAATCTGAAATTGTCAGAAACCATTTCTTTCATAAATCACAGAAAGTAAATGAATGCTTTCTAACTTTTCCGTGCCCTGATCATATAGAAACATGAGGTAATATCCTTCTTCACTCACAGAGTTCTGCAGCTACTGTTTTTTAAAATCTACTGGTCAATGTCCTCAATATAAAGTCTGTGACTTTTCTCCACAGCTTCTCTACTGGGCTGCAGGACCTGCATCAGGTTTCTGCAAGTCAGGTCTTTTTACAGATATTCATGGATTCTTTCCATTTTTTACCACCACTTTATAGTGTGTGGAACACCATCCACATAAGGGCTCACTGAAGCAATAAGGCCACTAATTAAATAGTCTGACATACACTTTGCATTCCCGTATGAGCCTTAGGCAATATCTCAATTACTGTGAACTCAGAGCCAAACCTGGCAGTATTTCAAGGTGGAACCCACAAGTTTGTCTGTACTGAACATCAGTAATAGTGGCTTTACATAAACTGCAGCAGAGCAATGTCTTATTTTTCAGTCATCTTAAAAATCACAGAAGCTAAGACACCCTGCCGTGTTTCTCCTTTTTTTTCATGGTTGCTCTCCCTCGCTGGAAATTATCAACAAGTTATGCCCATGTGAAGAATCCCTCGGAGTCTCATACCCTCACTGACGATCCGTCCTGCAGCTGAGCATCCCTTGCAGCAAGAAGGGAAGCCAGCGGGAGCCCATAAATACCCTACCCTACCCTGTAGCATCCATTTTTCTCTCAGGACCTGCACAATGTCTCACTGCCAGCACCTGCCAAAGTAACTTCAAACTTGGAAATGTTATGGAAAGCCAATACGGAGGATGCAGTCAATTAAAACGAAGCAAGGATATACCTGCTATTACATCTACTGATATATTGGGAAAAAAACAAGAAGCTTTCAGGCACCCATTGCTTTTCAATTAAAATTGAGATTCTGTATTTATTACAAATCCATGCAAACATTGTTTGCTGTAACCTGATAAAGAGCTTGTCTTTATGAGGATGGATACCATATTAATTTGCTCCTAATATTCAACATTTTGAAAAACTGAGTCATTCACATTTCAACATTTTAACTGTCCTCTATTTTTTTAATATGCCTGCACTTGCACATACATGATTTTTCAAAATATAAAAGCCACAGTTAGCTTGGTGTAGCTCACATTTTCTTCTGCAGAATTCTAAGCCAATAACCTCAATTACTTTCTGACTATGTCTTAAACTAGCACTGCGTTTTTTTCTAAAACTTCCCATAATATTAGACAGTTGCCAGCTAAAAGAAATAATCAGGAGCAGCTGTAATTTGATAAGCAATTATTCTAATGTACTTGTTTTTAACAGATTTCATTTAATTCAGGCAGAGGAGAATAGCTATGAAGTTGTGATTTTGAAATGTGAGAAGTTCTGCATTGTCACATTAAAAATAACACACAATTTGTATGTTTTATGTAACAGTTCAAAGAATGAGGAAACTTTTTTTGACTGATATAAAACTGAAAAGCTAATAATGCAGTTGTGGGAGATTGAGCTCCTGCATCTGGGCAAGAACAACCCCATGTACCAGTACAAGTTGGGGACAGAGCTGTTGGAGAGCAGCATAGGGGAAAGGGACCTGGGGGTCCTAGTGGACAGCAGGATGACCATGAGCCAGCAGTGTGCCCTTGTGGCCAAGAAGGCCAATGGCATCCTGGGCTGTATTAGAAGGGGTGTGGTTAGCAGGTCGAGAGAGGTTCTCCTCCCCCTCTACTCTGCCCTGGTGAGGCCGCATCTGGAATATTGTGTCCAGTTCTGGGCCCCTCAGTTCAAGAAGGACAGGGAACTGCTAGAGAGAGTCCAGCGCAGAGCCACGAAGATGATTAAGGGAGTGGAACATCTCCCTTATGAGGAGAGGCTGAGGGAGCTGGGTCTCTTTAGCTTAGAGAAGAGGAGACTGAGGGGTGACCTCATTAATGTTTATAAATATGTAAAGGGCAAGTGTCATGAGGATGGAGCCAGGCTCTTCTCAGTGACATCCCTTGACAGGACAAGGGGCAACGGGTGCAAGCTGGAACACAGGAGGTTCCACTTAAATATGAGGAAAAACTTCTTTACGGTGAGGGTGACCGAACACTGGAACAGGCTGCCCAGAGAGGTTGTGGAGTCTCCTTCTCTGGAGACATTCAAAACCCGCCTGGACGCGTTCGTGTGTGATATGGTCTAGGCAATCCTGCTCCGGCAGGGGGATTGGACTAGATGATCTTTCGAGGTCCCTTCCAATCCCTAACTTTCTGTGATTCTGTGATTCTGTGTAAAGTTAAAAATCATAATTGGGATCTGGGATATAAAATCTGTGGAGTGAGATTTATCCTAAAATAGCAATTAGAACTTGCCAAGCAAAGTCACCCAAATCAAAGTAAGGTCTATGCAAGCTAGATGATATTCTGATGTTATAAAGAACACAAAATACTGCAAGAAATGAACCTGGAAGCAGACAAGCAGACATACTTCAACTGAGTCTACTGCTGCTAAAGTGGCTGCACTAAAGCCACTTGGCCAAACAATACAAACCAAATTATGATCCAATATTTGAAAGAAGATGTAAGGCAGTAAAAGCAAAGAGAAGAAAGCCCTTTAGGTCAAAGATCACTTCATAAGCACAAGGCACAAAACTGCAGCAGCAGATGTTAATACTAAGAGCCTTGTTGCAAAAGAGGTGTTAGTTTTCAATTAATACATAGGTGGTATGGTGCCAAAAGCAGTTACATTAGTTTCAAAAAAGCCTCATGTTTTAAAACTTATAGTGCTAGCACTCAGGGTTATAAAAAGTGCTGTGCAGGTTATCAAACAATGTGAACTTGATCTGAGAGTAAATAAACTGGAAAAGATGAAATTTGCAGTAGTACTTATAGAATCATAGAATAGTTTGGGTTGGAAGGGACCTTAAAGATCATCTAGTTCCAACCCCCCTGCCACAGGTAGGGACACCTTTCCACGAGATCAGATTGGTCAAAGCCCCATCCAACCTGGCCTTGAACACTGCCAGGGAGGGGGCATCCACAACTTCTCTGGGCAACCAGTTCCAGTGTCTCACTACCCTCACAGTAAAGAATTTCTTCCTAATATCTAATCTAAATCTACCCTCTTTCAGTTTAAAACCATTCCCCCTTGTCTTATCACTACTTGCCCTTGTAAAAAGTCCCTCTACAGCTTTCCTATAGGCCCCCTTCAGGTACTGGAAGGCTGCTATGAGGTCTCCCCGGAGCCTTCTCTTCTCCAGGCTGAACAGCCCCAACTCTCTCAGCCTGTCTTCATAGGACGAGGTGCTCCAGCCCTCCTGTGGAATCACTTCAGGGCAAAGTATCTATTAGTATATTTTTAAATGAACGAGTATGTCTACTGAAGGAAAAGGGGGTTAAAACAACTGAAGGAGAGTTTAAGGCAACTTTCCGGGTGGGTATTTTTATCATCAGAGTATAGAATATAGGTAATGGAGCCCAAACTTTCACTTTGTCCCAAGGGAAAGGATGCATTTCAAAAGACACTCATCACTGGGAATCAAAGAGCAAATGAAAGGGCCAGTAGAATGGTTGCATGTGCTGAATGTTGCTAGAGAAAGAGAAAAAGAAACAAAAACAAAAACAGGAGAATGATTAAGTTAAATAGTAGAATACATAAATTAGGGATATTTTCCGGTACTTCAGAGAGATTTTATGAGAGAAGGCTAAGGTTAATTTTTTTTTAATGTAAGAAATACATTGTATATGTGCTGGTAGCCACCCTTCCAAAAATGCTTTATACATCTGTGTATGTTTGATTTATCTTTTAGGTGACTCTTGCACTGCTATTCCCATTACATTCCATTGCCAACATGCTCGAAGTCCAACAGACACACACGTATGTGTGTTGTGTGCGTGTGTGTGTGTACATTTTATCATACAGATGATATTAAGATCCTCACACAAAATATTTTCATGCATGAAAAGTGAAAGAAAAGCATGGCCAAACGATCTGAACATCTGTGAAAAGGACGAGAATTGCTTGCCTAAACTTATAGATATAGAATTGTAGACTGTGTAAGAGAAAAAACTCACACAGCAAAAGACACAGGGAAGACTGAAACTGCCACCTATATACACCATTTTCCAGGCTGTAGTCTCATAAAGTCTCGCCTAAAGTCTCAGTTCACTGATGAACACTTACATACAGTACTCCTGAAGGAGTATTCCTTGAATAGGTCCAGCTAATCAAGCAATCCAGATCCCTTTAAATGACTGCCAAATCTTCAATGTTGTTTACATCTCCATCCACACATTTTATCATCACTGATTTCATATTTACTTCCTCATATCATTGCTGAAATGTTGAAAAAACATTGAGCCTAATATCAATCTGAGTAGTACCTCACTAGGAAATCTACCATTTGATGATGATTCACCATTGGCAAGCACTTGAAAACCGTCATATGTCTAGTCCTTAGTCCATTTATCAAGTGCTTTTTTGCTATGCTATAAATCTAATTTTTCACCAGAATACTATTCACTGCACTTATTACAAAAAACTTTATATACTCTATATCTACTGGAAATTTTATGCACCAAACTTCACATCCAATGCAATAAAAATTATCAGGTCAGTTTGAAATGCTCTGTTTCCTTAAAGTCACATTAACTACAATAAATTGTATTCCTACTCTTTAATGTTTTTATCAGATAACACTTTTCACATTATTTCACTTGGTTTTGATTTCAGGATAACCAGAATATATTTACATAGCTCTCTTTTGCCCTTTTGAATTACTGGCACAAATGGGGTTAGTTTTCAACTGTATGGAACTTCCCCGGTATTCAAATGATTATTAAAATTAATGCTAGCAGACTAGATATCTTAGCCAACTCTTTTCAAACTCTAGACTCCAGTTATTGACGTCAGCAGTGGTATTAGCTCTACTTCTGTGAGCAGGATAGAGTTCTTCCATGTTCTTATGTAACTCCTGTACATCAACCTTTCCAAATAGGGAATAAGAACAGTTGTTGAACATTTCCTGAGTAATTATCTTCACTTTAGCCATGTCCAATTTCATAATGGCCTATCCCATTAGCAGGATCTCCTTTGTTCCCAATGTAATTGAAAAAAAATTTCTATTACCCTTTTTACTGGCAGCCATGACTTTTCTGCAATTCCTATTTTATTACCAATTTTCTATGCTCTAGATTGAAGCTCTTTTCTCTCTCCTTTGCTTTTCTTCAGTTTCATAGACTGTTTTTCTATTTCTGATATATTCATTGTGTCACTGAATTAGGATGAGCTTTTAGAAAATTAGTCTCTTTCCTGATACAGAATCATGACTTTGAAGATTTTCTACTAATTCTCTAGATTTAACCAGAACACCTACTTTCTAATAACTCTTTCTAAAGGAGACAAATTTATTAAACTTCCAGTACAGTCAAATTTATCCATTACAATGGGGTTCAAAATATTGTTGTTTCATGGTGAATTCATGTATTATAAAATTATTGCATTTGATTCTAAAACCTCTAAAAGTGATAAGAGGTTTTTGCTCCATAAATTTTCCTCCACTTGCTTTTAAAAGTAATTATACTTTTCCTCTCCACACTTTACACTCAGATGTTTTCTATTTTTATTAAATGGTCTTTAATAGATTCCCTTTGGTAGCTGTATTTGTTACCCCTTACATGGAGTTCTCAATACTATGCTAGAGATACACCAAAGTGTGCCTATTTGAATTCAAATAGTAATTCAAGTGGAAGGCAGAGGGAAAAGGGTTGTGCACAGAACTCAGCAGACACTCTCGAAAGTGTCTTTTACTGAAAACTGTGTTACCATACCACAGTTTTCAGACATGGATGCCTAAAGTTAGGCACCAGAATAAAGGATATAAAATGAGCTAAGCATGAGCAATATGATTTTCTCAGAGGCACCGATCAGTAACAGAGGGTTTTTACTTTTTCAGGTGCCCAAACATGATTTTCAATGCTTATTTTTTGAATACTAGATTGAAAACTGCAAGCAATCATTATGAAACTGTTCACTTCAAGACTCTAAAATCTGACAAGGACTTGTAAATATTGCATGTTGTTTCCTAAGGGAAAATGAAAACTCCTAATATCAATGGACTGGAAATCCCACATCATCCCACTTGTTATCCCACATCCTTCTCAAAAGCATTGCCTTTGTCAGGTTTTGACCTCAACTCTAATTACTCTGGTTTCTTAATGGAGGGGAAATTACTTCTATGGAGTATTGAAGGGAATTTTAAGGGAAAAAATATCCGCACTCAGAAAAAGGGTGAAAATATTTTTAATTGGGCAATGCCCCTTCCTCACATCTGGGGGGTGGAGGCAGTGATTCCGTATTTTTAAATACATTTTTAGCACAGTTAAGGAAGCTTTATCATAGCTTGCATCTATCCAATGCCTATTTGTTATTAATTTTAAATATAACTTAAGTTACACATCTTGTACAGAATAGCAGCTCACAGTAACTATGTTCCTTCTTAGGCAGAGAAAAGCAAGAAAAAAAATTGGCTGTAAAACTGATATAAAACAGGTATAAGGAGAATCAGATCCCCTGTTAACAGATCTTGCACAAAAATAGAACATACCGATGTTCATTACACTTTTATTTCTGACTTGTATTTTTGAGAAATCTTTCTGAGAGCTCATGCTGAGGTAGGAGTTTGTTCATCATTTGCAGGACAGTACAGAGTTTTTATTCTTTCTTCACCTTTTGGCTTTTGCCAAAAATAATGATCTCATGGAAGACCAGAACTTCAATTTGTTTTTAATAAAAGTGGATATTGTGCACAGTTTTCTTCTTGTTTATTAAAAACTGAATGCCCTGATAAAAGGTATGATGAAGGCCCCACATGTACTTGTTTTCACCTGATTGATTTCAGCTATTAATTTGATCTCAATGAAACAACATGTCTTTGGCAAATACAACACACAATTAAACTCTGTGATCTGGTTCTAATGATTCTCTGCTCTCACATACTCACATTTTATTTCAATTAGTTATTTAGATTTATAAATAAATGTCATTTCTTTTCCTCTCACTGCAGGCAAACAGGTAAACAAAATCTAAGCTTAATTATGCTGTGCTTTCCTCCCTGTGCAAACTCTTTTAATCATTCCCATTCCAAACTCTAGTGTTATGAGAATCTGAATAATAAGAAAAATTGGGTTTGTTGTCATATTTTCTGACATTTCATCAGCTTTTGATTATGAATCCTTGTAAGCATATTAAAGGTTGTAGTTAACTGAAAAAAAGGCTGACTTCATACTGAAAGGGAGCCAAAAATATAAACTTCTGTACTTCACATTTTTAACATGATTATACAAATTCTACTTATGCTATTTGATGTCAAAGAAGAGTGGGATCATGCTGTAGACTAGTATAATATAGTTAAAAAGTCAGTTCATTACAAGATACAAACTCATAGCACACCAGACTTCATTAGTTTCACTGTTCATGGAACTACTTACTTAAACACACAGACCTGACATTTACTGAGATTGTGAATTATTATTGCTATGGATGCAGAACATGCTGGGTCTGACAGAGCTTACTGGCTCAACCTCAGAAATGACAAAAGAGAGATACATTAATCCCAGGACAGCTCTTGCCCAGAAACAGTTCAACTTCTTTCATGTGATACAAAGGCTGAGGTTGTAAACTCAGCAGCCCTAATTTTGCTCCTGGAGAATCATCTCAGTGCCTCAGGATTGCACTTCTCAGCACCCTAATTCCAGGAGAGCTTCTTAGATGAGCCCAGCAGCATGTGAATGGCAGAATGAGAGCAGGCTTAAGCCCAGCACCCAAGTTGCTCAGGGATATGATCAAAAGACACTCAATGCTCAAAGCCAGCATGTACCTGGAAAAGCTAATGTTGATCTTTGGAGCTAAATAAGCTTTACTGAGTCCAAAGTAAGTTCCAAATCACTACAAAAACATTTTGCTTTTCAGCCAAATTCATAATATTCATAACATCCAGATTTTTCCACTAGCCTAGAGCTTCCTAGTCACCTTTCTCCAGCATAATCCAGAGCTGACTATGGCCAAAACACCAAAAAAAAAGCAAAGACCATTACTATGTTTGTTGCTAGATGTTGACATTAAAGTCTCAAGTAGTGATGTATATTTGACAGAACTATCCACTGTTTATTTCTATTCTGTATTTGTAATGAAGCAGAAGGAGATGTTACACCCCATATGATGTTAAGGATTCAATAAATGTTTACCATCTGTTGACAAAGAAAGATGTGAAGGATCATGTGCTAAAATTAATTTCAGTTAAAGCTGAGTATCTTATATCCAAGATGCCCACACTAACTAGCTGAGGAGCTCACTGGAACAGCCTAGGACTATTCTGAAGGACTGGGGGACTCTTGGTGTAGTTCCAATGTCAGACATGGGCAAGCTCGAGGGTGAATCAGGGAGTCCAGGCCAGCAACCACCCCCTGCAGCACAGAAGGACTCCCATGCCCAGCTGTACAATAGCTCACATTGCCAGCAACGTGTAAGCAGGGGTTTGACGGTGCAGACTGATCCTGGGAAGTAGTACAGATGCCTCCTTTGGATGCTGTGCTCCAGCTTCTCACATGCTTCAGGAGCTCTTGCCAGCAAGGGAGCAGCAGCAGGGACATTCCTCCACAAAGTCGGTGTCCCGTGAGACAGAAAAAAGCCAAAGCAGCGTGCATGGATCTGTGATGGGAACAACTGGCAGGGAGAGTGATCTGAATGAGGGCCTGGGATCACTTTAACCCCTGGTAGATCCCCATCTGCCAATTTTAAAAAGAACTGGAGAACAGTAATGCTGGTCTGGCATTCCTGTAGTATCTTATCTATCAAAACTCATGCTTCAGAGATTCAGTCAGTACCTTAATTACATTAGGAAGATTTCCCTTCCTTTCCTCTGCAACACACAACTGAGAGATGCATTCAGGGGCAGGGAAAGCTTTTTTTTTTGAGACATGATATTGGTCAACAACAGAGAAGGTCAATCTGCTTTCTTTCCTTTCTTTGCTGCAGTCCACTTTCTTAGCATTTCTGACTGAAGTATTCAGCTCAAATGATCATATCTCCACCACTAGATTTGGAAAGTGGGAACTTCTGCTGCTGCTTGCAACAGATCATCCAGGACAACGAATACGCCACTGTTCAGTCTCCTGCCATTTGGAATTATTGTCGGTAACAGAAATCTTCACATTGTAGCGGAAGATCGGTATGCAATGTAACAGCCTTTGACATACAGGAAGTCACACTAGGTGATTAAATTGTATTCTTTGGCGAGCTGATCTGCTGAAAAATCTGACTTGCATATTCCATACTTAAAGAAACAGCCAAGAACTTGAACACAGAAGAAAAATAAAATAGAAATACAGATCCAGCTGTGATGGAGTCATGGGCTCAGAGGGCTCCATAGAATGAATTTCATGGACCACTGAATCACTAACAGCAGATATTCAATAGAAAAACTAATTCAACAGCTAAGCTTTATTCTGTATAGTAGGCAGACTGAGAAGGATTCAGCTGCCTAAACACAGATGAAAATTTTAGATGCTCCAGAAACTGGAGCTATCCACACTCGACTGGCTGGCAGACCCATCACCTTTTGTAGTTGTAGCCAGAAGCAATAGGGAATCTAAAATGAAAAATATGTCTGGATACATGAATACCAACAGGTAGAAAAAGTCCCATTTAACAGTCATAAACTGTTTGGGCTCTTAAATCTTCCTGTTATTCCCCAGGAAAGAGACTGGATTTTCTGTATGCTAGAAATGAAAAAGGTGTAAACATCCTCGACATCAGTTTTTATTTTCCTCCTCCTTCCCCATTTTTTTGTTAAGAGTTTCATATTGAAAATCAAATGGCTAAATTTAGAAGAAGAAATATATATATTGAAAAACTGCAGTGGGCCACCTAAATTATGGCAACGAGTTAGGGAACAGGTGTGATTTAAAATATTGAGATAAATCAGTCAGACATCAAAGGTAATGGAATTAAAGTGGACTGATACAGGCAAAACAAGGAATCAGACAATGATTTTATTTTTTAGCATGGATTTATATCTGCTTACAGAGCCAAATTTGTTATGAAAATGTGTTGATGCCATGCTAATAGGTTGGATTAAAGCAAAAGGCAACATTGCCTTCCGTTTCAAGGATATAATATGTCCCTACAACCAATCGTTCTTCACTGCTCCTGAAAGTTTAAAGTACTGACTTAGTTACAAGACAACAAAAACAAGCCTCCCAGCAGTAAGTTATGCTCCCTCTTTTTTCAGATTAGCTGCTCTAACAATTCACCCTTAGAAAATACAGCTACCATGTATGACAGAGCAAAAGCACAATACCGTGAACACTAAGACAGAACCAGAAGGTATGGTTAACATCGGTCATAATATATAAAAAAGCTTAAGCAGGACTTGCAGGTCCTATCATACAGTATAACAGCAGAAGGGTTTGATAAAGAAGGAAGGTATAAGGAAACCCATTATTTTCTGTATCTGTATCTTGTTTCTTCCCTTCCACTTACAGGGAAAAGGACAGATAAGTAAGTCAAGCCTGACAAGTCATCAAGCAGACTATTAGGCACTTTTCTACAGCTCTGTCTGCAGGTTTGTGAGCAGGTAGGGAAAGAGCACTTTAACTATTTCCCTTCATGCCTCCATTCCTCACATCTCTCCCTCTACAGATTTGCTGAGTAGCAAAGCAGGTTTCCTTCCTCTCTGGAGCTCTCAAGTGAGACTTTCCTCCTTCTTTGGTACATCTGGATTCTGGAGGAGAGAAATGTTCCTGCTTTTAATATGCTTTCTCCAATTTCTGCTCTCTGTCTTTAATGTTGCTCTCATCAAGACCCATGGGCTCCCCAGGGAAGAAGAATATGTGGGGTTTCTGCTGTGCTTCCAGCACAAAAACTGAGCAATATCTTCTTTGTAATCTGTGTCCCACAGTTGCATAAAAAAGAGTTTTAACCTGCAAATGCAAACAGGGAGTGACACTGTTGATTCAAATAGCCCATATTAGCATATCATATGTAGTACAAATGGACCTAGCATAAAATCATCTGTTCTAGACAATACACGCATTAGCTTTCTTTTTTTTCCTCCAGTCAAAGTATTTGTCAAAGCAAGAATAACATTGATCTAAATTGTGATTATGGAAAATAGTTCTCCATATGATATGGTCAACACTCCCATTAAAATATTAATTAGCAAATGATAGCAGTAAAATTTCAGGTATGTTGTTAACACCTAATTCACACATTTCATGTCCTCTGAACCATAGTTTACTTTGTAAACATTTGCTAATCTAACAAAATATGTAGTGCCAGCCTCAGGTCATAATTCATGCAGTTAGCAAAGAGGACTTCGTGCCATTTTATAATGTGACTTTTCCATTTAATTAACTCCTTTAATGTGCTAGTATCAGACATTTTTTTCCTAGCTCTTGTGTTTTTGCTTGTGTGACTAAAAAGCTCCATGTACCATGCAGCACAGGTCAGCTTCCTCCCTCGCTCATAGCAACAAAATCCTGGCTGCCTCTGAAGTGGATATGCTAAATGGGAGGGATTTCACATCATCTCTTGTTTCTCTAGTTTACATGCACAAAATGCCACAGTTCTGCTCAGAATGTTTTTTTCAGCAACAATCATTTTGTGTGTGATACTAATCAGTTTGCTATTGATGACCACATCTATTCAGTAATAAAAATATATCAATAATATAAATAATCTGTTTCCTGTTCTTTTCTAATTCAGTAATGTATGGTATATACAGACATTCTTTTCCCATTTTTTTTAATTTTCCAGATGCCATGCTTAAAGAGCATGAACTTTTACAACTCTACTTGCTATTCTTGCTTAAATAAGAAAGCCACATCCTTCTCTGGATGTTTCACTTAGAAAAATACTCAACACTAGCAATTTCTTGCACCAATATATTAAGCATTATGTTGAGCATGTTCTTTCTGACACAACTTACACTTTTTGCTAACACAAGCTCCAGTCCTGTAACCCTGATTCAAATGACCTCATGGGAATAATCTCACTAATTTCAGTAAATCTATTTGCATTGGTGCCGTTCAATATTCTACTCCAGCTTCCTGAATCAGACCGTTAGCAAAGATATACAAATATATTCAGTCATGGGCAACTTGTATTTCCTTGTTTCTAAATTAATGAGCTTATCCTGAAGCATAAACAGCTCTTCTTTTTCACAAAGCTTTAAAGGAATGAACACGGTCAAGATTAAACTCTTCCTTTATTATGACGTCCATTATTTTTTCATTATTCCTTACTAAATTTTGTTGGGTGCCCTGCAATCAGAGAATGTTTTGTTGCTGAGTTCAGTGGTAAAAGGATTGTTTCTACAATCCTGACCAGTTGGATGAGCTTCTGAGCTCCCTTCACTTCTGATGAAGTACCATTACTTAGCAATGATAAAGCATTTACTAGCTCTCGATAGCTTTTATTCAGTGAGACTCTCTATGACAGCAGAACTAAAAGTGAGTATAAGCATGTGCAAGGTGATGGCTTTGACAAGAGGTCCTGCGAAGAGTATTGCTAACACAATACCTTACTCCTCAGAGCAAAGGCAGGCAATGTGGTACATTGCTGACCAAGCCACTATGTTAATGCTAGCAGAATAATAGAAGTTGGAGGGATTTTTGACCTCATAGTAAACGCAAAAATTAAATACATTTACCAGTTTGGTGTAGTAATACTGCCCAAATCCATTTACCCTCATTTACGTTCATCTACATGACTGCAGTGATGTTTCTCTCTTTTTATCTAAGTCAAAACTCTGGTTTGATAGCTTTGCTGGAAGGGGAATATGAGAAACAGAAGGTCTGGTGCAGGTGAAGGGAAAATGAAAGATCAGGACCTTCAGTGTGACTGCAGTGTGCATTGCCTGAATTTTCCTTTCCATCTCTTTGGACAAATAAAAGTGCTTCTACTCTAGGTTACCATAGTTTCTGGTTTCCTTAGTAACCCCTTTGAGATCATTCATATGTTTGTGTCAGTAGAATAGGGTGTGAGGGGGTCTAAAGTGGAACACAAACCTCTCAAACTTGGAGTGAAAAAATCCCAAATTTTCTCCTCAATCAACAAAACAAAACCAAACTTAAACCAAGCAAATTCTCACTGGAAATCAACTGAAATAATGATGACTGAGTATAATTTAAATCAGGATGTGACAAAAGGATAAATTTGTTCTAAAGTCAGAACCATTTAGGGTCTCCAGGGTAAACCTGGAAGGTGAACAGAAGAAAAGCACACTTCTTATCTTTGGGATGGGAATTTGGAGTTATGAACTCTGACTTGCAAGGATGCTTCCTTTCTAGAGTTTTGTTGCATGGTAGCTGCAAAGAAAGTGGTTACCCACTTGTGTAATATTAGCAAACGAAAACAAGGCCTGTAAGAATTATGTGTTTTCTAGTAGCTTTGTGTAAGTACAATGGAAATGCTGTCATAATAATACACACGGTAATATTTTGTACAGTACTTCCTCCTCCCTTCACCCAATTGGCACTAAATACCAAAATAACATGGTTTTTGAGTTAATGGCTTGATCTTTCTTTTTTTTTTTAATTGGAAGTAACAGATATGGTCCTTAACTACTTGAGAATTTAAATTTATTTTTAAATTTAGAAATGTATTTATGTTTAAAGAAGACTATTTTTTACTAGTAGCCTTCACTGACCCTTATTGTTGTGCATCTGTCCTGCCCTAGAAAGAAACTTGTCAGATTTGCTCTTTTTCTCTCGTTCTTGAAGAGGCCTTTTGTGTATGGAAGCTATGCAGACACTTGACTGAAGCAGGTCTTAGCCAAACAGCATAAAAAATGAATAGAAGAAAAGACATTTTTACTGTGAGGGTGGTTGAATACTGGAACAGGTTTCCCAGAGAGGTTACAGAGTTTCCATCCTTGGAGATATTCAAAACCTAACTGGACACAGTGCTGGGCAACCTGCTCTGAGCAAGGGGGATGCACTAGATCTCCAGAGGTCCCTTCCAGTTTCTGCTGTTCTGTGACTCTGGGATTCTGTGAAGTGCATGATGGTTGGGAAACTGTCTAAATGCAGATTACTGAGAGAACTAGGAAAAGTCTACAATTCGTGTAAGGAGGAACGAGCACATGTAAAAGAGCTGTTTCACAAATGTATTAATTTTCCAAGATAATTTATAGTATTTGAGAGTTTAAAGTGTGAGTGCTTTTGAGGATATTTCCATATAAAAACATAGAGAATAGTAACTAGGGCATTGGTATTAAATAGGTCTAACATCCTAACAACAATTTTGATAATTTTAGGATTTTGAATTATAGGAATTTGAAGAAGTTAGAAGAACTAGAAGTTACAGTTGGAAGAGTTTCGTTTTTATATGACAAAAGGTACAACTCTTGTCATACACAAATGGGAGAAAGATGGAAAACAAGCGTGTAGACAACTTGAGAGTAATATGAAGCATGAAATGCTGTTATAAAGACAAAAACATAAACATTTATCCTTTTTTTCATTCATATTTCCCATTCTTGTCCCTAAGCTGTCATTCCCCTATAGTGTTGATGGCTTGCTGTGTTTCTGAAGGCAGTAATGGCAAAGCTGCTGATATCACTTTTCTAATTTTTGGCTCCTGTGCCAATGTTTTTTAACTTATAGTAACAGACAACAAAATACATTTTTTGATCTTTGTCTAACTGATTTTCTAAAATGCAAATAAAAAATAATGACATAGGTCAGCAATGAATGATTTAGTTTGTTTCTATGAGCTTCTCCTCACAAGTGGTTTCAAAAGAAATTGAAATTTTCATTTACCGTACATGAATGGAGCATTAGTAACAGCCTCATAATATATACAACACATTATATATATACCTTTAATCAGGCAAGCCGTTTCAGCAGGTGGCTCCTAATGAGCTATTTGCTACATTTCAGAGGTGATTTATTGATTTGGTTTCTGTTAATTATCAGTATGAGCTCTGCCCTTCAGTAGATATGTCGCCATTGGCCAGTTTGTTGTCCTTAAACTATTCTCTGATCCTACCTTTGTTTGATATTTCATTGCCTTGAATCTTGTAGAATATTTACTGCAGCACAAAGAGGAGAATCAGAACAGTAATGTTTTGCATCTGTTTTGCTGACACAAAAGTAACTACTTATTGTCCACATCAAAAAACAGTCAGGACCTTTTCCTTCAGACAAATGCCACTAAAAACACACGGGATCACAGTGCACCACTTAAAAGTCTGACTCAAACCTCTGTAAAATCAGTGGGAATCTTTCTATTTAACTGAATAAACTTCAGATCAGATCCTGAATAGCCCTGGCTTATATTGTAGTCAAAGAAACCTCTTTCCTCTAAGAGGCAGAAGTAACTCCCTAGTGACTTCTAATGCTGTTTTGGAAAAGTAGAAAATTGTACAGATGAGACTGCAGAATAACAAAGAAATAACTGAAAATACCATTACCACAATTTACTTCTTAGTTGCTGACCACAAGATTCACGATTCAGCTCAGCTGAGGGGGGGAAAAAAAACCAAACCAAACCAACCTACAGTGAGGACTGTAGTTTGTATGTGTCCAGGCTCTTGGGAGAATGTCCCTCCTCACACTTCAACAGTCTGGACTGTAGGAGCTACTTATAATTTGGGCATCATTCTTGGTTTGCAGACTGAAAATACTCATGTATTAAGTAGAATGCTTTTAACATAAAATACTAGTATAACACATTAGTGCTACAGCTAAGACTAATATTTTTAGAAAGATACATATTATTACATATTAATAGATTTTCTTCTTGATAAAGTGGCTTCGTTCCAGATCTTGATGTTTACTATTCAATAAGATGAAACAAACAAATATTACTATTTTCTTTCATCTTCTCATTCCTTCTTTTACTACTGACTTTCAGGTTTCATACGGAAAAAATAATGAGCATTCTTTAATAGACAAAAAAATAATCACTGAAGTTCTATTCACCAAATAGCAACTAGCTCTCATAATAAAAGTAAGTTTTCTAACCCAGAAACATGATCAATATGATAGTAAGGAATCATGAATTGGATAGCATACTTATTACAATAACGTATATAGTCCTTATCACAGCCACAGAATCATATATGAAGTATTCAGTACAGTATGTTACTAAATTGCCTTTCTTATACAGATAAGGTTATACTTCAAGCATCTTTCTTAAAATACATTTCCATAAAACCTGCAATCAGATGTCTCAGAGGATTAGCAAATCGATGCCTGTACTTGCAGTTTCAGGTACATGATTCAAGTGTCAAAAGGTTGTGGTTATTAGAACTTGTTACCATCTGATGGTGCTTAATAGCTCATATAATCCAGGTCACACTCCACTTTCTTGCAGAAGTGATGTTCCCCCCACAACTAAAAGAGATACTAACTGGCATACCTGGCAACTACTTCAAGGTAAGGGTCTTGAATAACAGAGGCTTAAATGACCTCTCAACGTTCGGGGTGCTACCCTAAACCAGGGTTTAGGCAAAATGATACAGGGAACTTTTCATTAACACCATCTGGTATTGAAACTTGATCACAAAAATATTACATTACCATGAAAATGAGCCCAGGGGATAGTCTTTTTTTGTACATGATGGCTATTTTTAACAGTTCTTATTCTTGAGTGCTAGGTACCAATACAGGAATAATCTTCAGCTATGAAATCAAAACAGCAATGCCGTATGATACTGATTTCAGCAGAGGCTGCCTGGTAAAGCTGTTGGAGAACCAGTCAGAAAGGTGTCTTATTCTGATTAGACTACTTGTTTCTAGTAACTTTGTAATTTGTTCTGGTTCAGAGGAAAAGAAATAAATTCATGTTCCTTATTTTCACCCCCAGCAACCCACTGGCTTTGTATACTTTTCTTTTAGAATGGGAAGCACTGAATTTCCAAGGTAGTATTGAATAGATGCATTGTCATAACGCTAAGAAAATCCCTACTCTTACACAGTTAATTAGTCTTGTTACATTAATTGAAAACCATTCAGAACTCAGACCTGAATGGAGGGCGATCTGGGAAAGCGGCCAAGAGGGGTTTTAGAGCGCAATGCACAATGCGCCTCTCCACAGCCTGTTGGAGGCAACGGACGTTGCCTTCACAGGGCAGCGGGTCAGGCTATGCTCCTATCCAGAAATGTTGCTGAGGAGCCATGTATTTACTTTAAGTAATCACATTTAGTAGCAGTTATAATAATGAAAAAGGTGGAAAGGGAAAGCCTTTTAAAGGGCTATCAACAATTAAGAAGCAAGGAAGGTATCTTCTTCCAGTGACCATAAGGGTGTACAGAGGGCAGATTGATAAGGGCTAAATTCTCTTCAGGAAATAGCTGTGCCCTCTTGCAGGTGTTTGCCATTCTCAGAACACATTTCTGCCTCTTTTTTTTGTTGTTGTTGTTGTTCCCAGTTTGGATCTCTGAATAACAGAATGTTAATAAAATAATGATAGATCATCAGTAAAAAAGTAGATGAAATATTCTGTTTACACACAGAAACTGGACCCTGCAGTGTAGCAAATAGGAAAAACAGGACTAGGATGAACACGATTTTAAGAATTGGATCATTGAATGTGAAGACATGTTTGCTCAGCTCTCTCTGAGCTTCCACTCTAGAAGAAAAGATGAAATACAGTAACAAAGTACTTTATGATGGCTTTCTCTAACTAAAAGGCAAAAATATAGAAATATAGAAAATCTGGAATTATATGTACGTTTGGATTCCAGTTTATGGAAAATTGATTTACAGTGCACTTGTCTTAGGGAAAATAAATGTGTTTGTAGTGAGTTAACCTTGGCTAAGGACCAAACTCCCACCCAGCCACTCTCTCACTCCCCCTCTTCAACAGGACAAAGGGAGAAAATAAGATGGAAATACTCACGGGTTGGGAAAAAGACAGGGAGATTGCTTACCAGTTACTGTCACAGGCAAAACACACTCAGGAAAAATTAATTTCACTTGATTCAGAAATTTGATTCAACTTAAATATGAGGCAACACAAATACATTATGCAAATCTCTTGGTAAGGAAAGCCGCTTGTGTTACCTTTGCAGGTAATAACAAAATACTCCTCAACAGTTGTAGCATATTTTTAACATTCCTGTGATACAAGAATATCCAAATTAAATCCAATTGTACATTGAAAGTTAGAAGTAACATTTGATTTTCTGACAAATATATCTTTCTTCAAAGAGGCAGATCATTTGTTTTCTGGAATATGTTGACAAACTGCTGCAAAAGATTCATCTCTTTTGGGAAATAACGCTCTGAAACAGAGGATGGTGTTGAAAGTCTGAGAGGAAAATAAAGATATGCACCTGAAGGCTCTCCTCTTTTTATCATACAGTGGTTGGACTAGTAAAGCTCTCTTTCCTTAAAAACATTGCCTTTTTAGATCACCACAGAGTTCATTCCAGTGTGCTGAATACCATCAGGTTTGTAAGATACTTTAGTAATCAAGACTATCATTAAATGCTGTAATTAATTGCTATGGTGCATTTGCTCTGTTTTCTTCTCCTTTTTCCTCCCATACGTACATCGCAAGTTACTCTATTTCCAGGTATTTTATTAGAACCATCCTTTTTTGTTCACGTGCATTGTCTTTGACTTTTTGCTACTATGCCTTTTTTTCTTTTTTAACTACAGATCATTTTGTGACCTGAGCTCTTTTTGTAATAATGGAAAAAAACTGAGATCAGGGCATGCATTTTGCAAAAATTGATGCTTGAATTATTAAATACAGCTCTATTCCCATGTGCAGTGAGAGACAAGTAGAAAATGGAAGCTGTCTATAACTTAATTATAGCACATACAATAATAATCAGTTGTCATTAGGACCCTGATTTTCACTATGATGTACAAATAGAGAAATGCCCAGTTCACAAAGGTGAGGTGTTGCGCGGCTTGCAGAGCAGAACTGGGTCCTTTTTGTGCAAAACTGGACTTTTAATTTCTTTCTAGTATTTATTTCTGGTGACAGTATGTCACTCTAAACTTTTAATTGCACACAGTGAATGCATGACTCTAACAGGTATTATAACTTAAAGAATCTCTAGCTTACAAATAACTTATTTTTAATGCAAATCACAACAGATGGGTATATTCCAGAAAAAGAATCAGAAACAGTATTCTTATTTCTAAGTGATTCCTGTTTAAATTGTGAGGTCGTGCTGCTATTTCGAAATTAAATGCCATAGTCTCAGGTCTCTAGTGATAGAAGTTTGTTGATTATTACAGATCTTTAAACAGCACTCAGGCACATACTGAAACAGATTGATGATGCCAACTGGATACAAACTGGAAGTGTCAAATTCTGCTGCCAGTTTCACATGCTTTGAAACACTTCAAGAGTAGAGTTCTGGTGGCTCCAGATTGACAACTGTAGTAAGCACTATACACATATGTAATGAAAGGTCCCTGTCTCTGCCAGCTTACATCCCAAGCGTAAAAAGATTCCTGTTGACCAGATGAATGCTCAAGAGACACTGCGCAAAGGTCATTAACACAATGATATGAAGATATGAAAAATTCAAAGTCTAATTATCATAGCTGCGCAACTGAAGTAGAGACTGGCAGGAAAGATGTCCATAGTCCATTGAAGGACAAGTGAAAGTCTGCTTGAGGCACTGTGTGGAGGTAGACATGCAGCCTGGAAAATACCAGAAATAGCTTTCAAACATATATAGCTTGTACTGAACATATGGTGTTACTAATGACTAGTTTTTGTGTACATGTTTTGCATATTAATAAATTAATTAACCAATTAAAAAGGCACATGATGAAAATTATAATCTATAGGATTTTGTCTAAGGAACTGATGAGACACCTATGAAGGAGAGGTGTAAGTTTGATTCAAACTGCTGGACAATTGATGCTGTGGTGCTGGTGACGATTGAGCAGCAAAACACTCTCAATGCTTTTCAGTTGCTGTACAGCCTTAATAAAGAAACCCAAGAGATGAACCAGGTCAGTCTTGAGCCACGTCAGTCAGTCTTTGTGGCTGGGCAAGGCTGAGCAAATCTGGTCCCTAGGAGAGCTGGGATTAGAAGTAGACCCTGGGGCAGTGAGTAGTAGCCTCTGGCAGAGCCTGTAAGCCCTGCAGCGCCTGGCAGGTCAGGGGAACCGGCTCTAGTGGCTTTCCTAGTTGCAGCTGTGGACATATTCAGCCCTTCTTTTCCATTCACCACCAAACACAAGGAATTTCTAAAAGAAACCTCTTAATGTTCTGTGTTGCATGGTTTTGGTTTGGGTTTTTTTTTGTTGGTGGTTTGTTTTTTTTTTTTAGTTTTCACACTCTATTGAGTGCCCAAACCTGCACATTGAAAATGGCTACTAGCTCCCACTGAAATTGAGATATTACTTTTCAGACCAGCTGAAAAGTAATATCTCTTAATTTCAGTGGGAGCTAGTATTAGTATTCAAGACTACCTGAAAAAATACAAAAAACAAACGTCAGATTCAAGACTACATCCCACTGCTAATATACAATGGAAATCACAATACACTGCTTGCACAGGAGCCCAATTGTTGACAATTTCACAGCCACTTTTGCCACAAGTCACAGAACATTCAGTAAAAAGGGGTTTTTTTTAAGGACTTAGCTCTCAAACTGATACCATGAAATGAGACTTACAGCTTTCATGATTTCAGGCTGTCACAGTTGCAGGCATATTCTCGAACGCATGACTCAGGTGCAACTTGTGGGCTTAGAAACCAAAGTATAGACCTGTTATTTACAGATCTGCTCCGCAGGTGCAGAGTGCTTGGAACTGCCCACCCTAGAGTCAATGTCACACACCTGAATGCCTTTTTCTCTCCCTTACTAGATAAAACTGCATTCTGAATTCTTAATAGTGCCTTGATCCAGCACTAAAATAAGGAATTGCATACTGGTCAGACTAAACCCACTAAGCCCAGTGGCTAGCAGGGACCAGCACACTCCCCTCAAGTCTGCTACCAGGAAGGCTTTTGCCCCAGGTGAAGCACAGAAATGATTCCTTGCCTATTCATTCTCTTTTATGTAATAGATTTTCCACAACATTTGCCTACAGAATTATACACTAAAGCCATGCTACCACAAATTTTTTTAAAGTTACAATTTTTTCTAATTGCTTACTTTCTTCCATAATTATAAGGGCCATCTAATGCTTTTGGTAATATGGAAGTCTTGAACTACCTTTGGTAAGAGCATAGTTAATTCCTGTAGGCAAATCACCACAGAATTTCTCTGCTATTCACTAGCCAAAAGACAAATCCCCAAGCATTTGACTTCTGTAAAAATACATGTTTCAGGGATATAGTATCAACAAAAAGCCCATCCTCTTTCATCTAAACATTTGGTTTTATACCTGTCATACAGGACTAAATATAGCCCGAGTCTGTGCTCTGCCACCATATGTTGCCGGTTTCTGAGTGCAGCAAAAATGGGTTTAGATTTAAAAGGTTCTATGCAAATTCCAGCTGCTAATTGCACTCATTTTTATGCTCAAAAGCGGCTTACTGCTTTATGTAGAAGTTTAATTTCTACTTGTAGTTACTTAAGGTATATTCAGACATCAGAGGGCACTTGTCTAAATTTTGTATAGTATATTCATCCTGTACACCTGTGAAAGATTCTTGAGAAGAATAAGGTACAGCCAACTACCTCATGTTAATCAGCACATTATGAAAACACCTAAGTCATTGCTTAAATTCATAGCTTCCATATATTCAGTCCTAACAGATTATATCTTCTCAAATAGAATTACAATTATGGTCTTGTTATTACACACTTCCACAAGCAAAATGGGGTGTTCTGGAAGCCGGTTAAGGGAAGCATGCCTCCCAATGTCTGGGACAAGACTCTTGCTCATAACCTACACATGCAAATGCCTTCAGGTCAGGCACAAAGTAAATCCATAAGCAAACACCACTCTGCACATAAAGTGATAACTTTTTCCAACATAACTGCAAACCGAACTTATTGTAGTAAGTTCAGCAGAACAAGCCTCCAATGGGTCCCACAGAGTGGCAGCAACAGACAAGAGCATCTGTAGAGAATTAAATATTCCAAACCCCAACAACAGAGCACTAACACAATGTTTCAGGCACTTCAACTCGCTGTTCCATGCAGGAAAAGAATCAGCCCTTTCATACCCTTAGTCCTACTCCAGGAATCTTACAAACTCATGAAAGGGTTGAACCCCTAGTTCAATTGTTTGGATCACTTGTATTCATCCTGACTCAGCCCAGCTGTTCCCTGGGTGAAGCACTTTCACTGAAGCTCTCACCTCATCCGGATGTTGCCTAATCATAGCTTTTCAGATCTGGCCTGCATCACCTCGCAGGTCTTCCTCAGCATCAATTCCGTCCTT
The DNA here is from genome assembly GCF_013368605.1 of Nyctibius grandis. NCBI lineage: Eukaryota > Metazoa > Chordata > Aves > Nyctibiiformes > Nyctibiidae > Nyctibius > Nyctibius grandis. Next base: position 18,242,560 of record NC_090663.1, on the reverse strand, counting down.
TTTTCCTAGGAAGTTCAGGCCAGGGGTGAAAGCCCGGCCTAGAAAAAGAGGCTTAGTCCATAGAAAAAGAGGGCAGAAGAAAAGTTGTCACTACTACATCCCGTAATCAATACTACATTTTTTGGCTCTAGTAAGTCTTTACAAAACCTTTAATACTTGACGACTTCTTGGAGATATGCAGTCCAAGTTCATGCTTATCTTAAAGAGTGTCCTCACACCCTTCTGAAGCACAGGGTTTTCTCCAAAACTTTGTTCAGAGCAGGGAAGAAGATTTGGAAAACCAGTATGACCATTTTATAGCTTATAATCTATATTGTCTATAAACTGACAAGCAACACCTGAAACATATGGCAATTCAAAGTCAAAATGCTGCTCGGTATTTCAAAATAATGATTAATCATTTTCTTCAGCAATGCGGCAAATCCCTAGTGCAAAACTGCAGCTATGACACCTTGTGGAACCCACATCTTTTTTGTCCCACCTAAAAGGCAACAGACAGAGCAAACAGGAGAAATGCAAAGAGCTTAGAAAACTAAAAGAAAACTCAGGAAAAAAAAAGTTCAAAAGCTGGTTGAGTGTACTTTATCTTCAGGTGTCCAACTTGAAACGTATCAAGTGCTTTTGATTTTCAGGAAGCCCAAAACTCACTTTCTGAACACCAGCTCCTATAGGACAAGGCACATTAGGAATTCCTTGTCCAGTCAAGTCTTTTCAGAAGTATCAGCCAAAGTTGGCTTGAGTTTTCTTAGCTCTTCAACTAAGCTGACAATTTGTCAGATGCTCTTCAGAAGAGATACATTGCAGGATGATTTGAGATTGACTTTCCTTGAAACTCAATCAGGCTCCAGCAATGAATTATATAAAACTGTTAATCCAGAGCTTGTATAACCAGTGTGCAAGTATTAACTTGTGTAAGTTGTGGAAGTTACATCATCCTATTTTTCATCCACCTTTTTCTATTTTATGTAATTAAAGACAGTGATGTGAAAAGACCATCAAATAGGTGTAGGACACATAATGATAAAAGGGTTTATAGCCATAATTCTGGGAAGAGCACATTCCTCACAAAGAAGTTACACAACTCATTCTGAGAATTGCCAATAAAATCTTTGTTCCTCTTCTTCCCCACCCTTTCCTATCCACACACATGCTAGCACAAATTTTTATGCCATATTTTTGGACAAATGTATTTTATTACATTTTCAGAGTTTGAGCTTCTTTGGCATTCACCTAGTTTATTCTCTGGTCTGTATCTGTGTGAGGCTTTCAACAGCTTCACATACATACCACACATACATAAATATATGTAAATTCCTTCTTTATCCTATCCCATCATTAGGTATCAGAAAAAAGATTTTAAAATATTTTAGGTCAAGTCTGGAAATATTCATTGCTAGGTCATGCTGTTCTGAACATACTGTCTTGTAAAAGAGCATAACTGGAAACTTGTAGATTATTGCATTGGACTACTGGGATTCCAGTCTCTCCCAAAACTTTTAAAGCATTTGCAATAAACCTCCTAGTTAGACAGTCATCAGTCATACAATCAAAACATGCATTTTTAGAGATAATCCTTTTAATCCGTTTTGAAGTTTTGCATTTCACAACAGAGAGCATGGGGTGATCTAGTAAGGCAGAACATAAACAGCCAAACTGTACTGCAGATTTTGGTAGGGATTTCTTGGGTCAGAGCAGGCAAGCAGTTATCTGTCACACACTGCGACTTCCTCTGAAGAAATGAATGATGGTTTCTGTCTTTCAGAGAGCACTTTGGATTTACAGGCTAAGTGCTTTTTTTCTTTCTTCCCCTCTCATCTGCCCCTCAAAGAGGAAACAAAAGTCACAAAATAAAAGGGGGTTTCTTGATCAGAACAATGACAAAACCAAGACTGACTATAGAATAAAGTCAGATATTTCTGTGGAGCTTACTACAACAGCAAGTACAATTTAACAAAATCCAAGAAAGGATTAGACATATGGGGATAGAGTTTCTAATACATATTAATTAAAGATACTCTAAAACTTTTAACTGAAAGACCTAGGGAAAAAAATAAACTCGTGCTTTAAACCAATCACTGTGCATTTGAAGTTAGGATGCATGTAACATATGGGAAGGTTTTTTCTGTAGCTGCTTATTGGAGTTTTTGGAATTGTCTTCTTCAATCTATACCACTGGTCACTGGTTATGGAAAAGTCTGGCTACAGGTTTGATCCACTGTGTCAATTCCAGGATGCATATTCTATTGTTTATTATATTGATAACGTACCATAGCTTCACAGACTGAAAAGACAAAAGTCCTACCCGAAAAATTAGCAAAGCTGAAAAAAGCTTCAACAGTATTTCTCAGTTACGCAATCAGATTATGTGCAGTACAGGTGAATTCCTCTGAGGTGGCTCATAAATTTGAGACAAAGACTTTGCCTCCTATAAAGTCTGAAAGTTATAAGTGCCCCCTTCTGTAAATATTAATAATGGCACTGGAGTGAGTGCCACAAGCAAAGGGCCCTCGGCCATTCAGAGCCTTCCCAACCAAACCCTCACTACCACATAGACTCCGTATTGCTTGTTCTTGAAGCTTCTTATAAGATTACAAATGTAAAGGAATTTTTCTAAATATACCGCAACAACACATGGATTAAAGACCACTGTTACTCCTTCATTGCTACTTGCATTCTGGACGTAGCATTTAAATATTTTTCGCAGCAGTCAGGAAAGCTTCGGTGGATTTTCAAGCACTCTCAGGGACTGACCCAAGTAAACTACACCCATCCCCCAGCCAGTCTTCTCTAACTGCACTCCAAAATGTACTCTTCAACCACAAACTACTTGGAAGCAGCCACATTTAACCTCTTTTACGGATTTAAAAAAAAAAAGTTATGGAACAATCATTGTAAAAGATACCACCCTAAATTCTGCCAACAACCTGACAGCCCGAGCGGGTGCCCGGCAGAGAAGCCTTGTGCCTCAGTTCCCTGGGCAACGAGGACACAGGTTCAGGAATGGAGCACAAACCTGCCAGGAACAACTCAGGAGCCATCCCATTTTTTGCTGCTCTGTCATTTTAAAATATCCCACAAGCGTTCACTGTCTCAAAAGGGCTTGAAAGATGCAGAAATTGCCTTGTGTGCATTCTCCTTTTGAATCCAGGGCAGATCAATGATTGTTTTATTTATCCTGAGTGAAGCAAGTGATGGTTTTTCTCCAAATTCTAGCAGACAATGCTCCCATCACTGAACCTGGCATGACACATGTCACAGAGAGCTGGGAAGGGGCATGGGACTGGAGCAGGTTAGAACCTGGCTGCCTCAGTCACACAGAGAGCACAATTACTTAATGACAGCAATTTACCAGTTTTACAGTTTGCAGTGCCAAGGAAATATCGCTTGTGACAGTGGAAACAAATCAAGCCTGAAGTGGTTATCCAGCACAGAAAATCAGAGCTAGTTCTTCTAACACTCAAAATCATGGAATTTATTTCAATGCTTAATTAATGCTTTGGATACCCAGCTCTAAGTAGATTTGCTGGAACTTTTGGGACACCAGTCTTTTTAAATAACCAGAAGTTATGGATTAAACTGTCTTTGCTTCTTCCAGCTATTAACTTGACACTATTTTTTTTCTAATGATTGTTCACTGTATGCCATTAGTCTTCCAGCTGTGAGAGTTATTTATTTGTGCTGTTTTCCTGCTAATTCCCTACTGAAAGATCATGCATAAGAATAGGGCTACCAAAGCTGGCTGAAGCCTCTCAGTTCACAAGGAGAGGACATTAAGGAAGAAAAGAGTTGTTGAAACCTCTCAAGGCTAGATTAATATCTTCACCTTTCCACATTAAATGAGTACTTTTCAAATTTGTATTATCATCGGTTGTAACAGGAGTTCATAGACAGAAAATTTATGACTTTTTTATATTTAAAATCACTTAAAGAGGAAAGATAGAAAGAGATTTGGTTTAACAAGTAATGAACTTGCAACAATCTCTCAGGAATAACGTTATCAGTGCACAGGAGGGGAAATCCCAGCTGTATGTATTTTCCCCTGTTGTTTATGTACCGCTGCAGTGATGATTTCTTAGAGCTATAGGAAATGAATGACAGCCAAAATGTGAAAGAATCGTTAATTAAATCAGGGGGATGATTTTTGACTAAAAAATTAATTAGCCCAAAAACTAATGTACAAAGGTTTTTACAGACGGACACTTTTTCAGACCGAAAAAACACCAGAAATCTATCACTGCTTTCTGACCTACTTTCCATGGTCATGGCTAATTCGATCTTCTTGCCTTTCATATCTCTCTGTCTCTGCCAACAGACAGATGAGCAGTGGAAGAACAGAAAAGGCAGGTTGGGTTAAAGAGGCCAGATCAAGACAAATCATAGCAAACAAGAGACTGGAAGATTTCAGAGACCTACTCCCTAAATAAGCAGACAATTACTCTTATTAGGATGAAGTCAAACGACATTATTATCACAAATATAGTATGTCTCATAAATCATCAAAAAGTGTCCAAGTAAATGATCTATGCATGGATAATATAATGTCTGAAACAATTATTATCAAATCTATCTAATCTATCAGTATCAAATCTAAATTCTACAAAAAGTTAATCAAGGCAATTGAATAAAGAGTAGATCTGTTGAAAAATGAAACATCATAAATAGGGGGAAAAATTGAGTACTTCAGACATTTTCTAAAAGAATTATTGTTACTTTTGTTCAAGAACTATGTATTTGTTTTGAAACAGAAGCAATTTAGAAGATATGAAATAACCCAGAAATCATACATTTCACTTCGATCCAGCTATTTTACCTGTCCTGAACAACATAAAAGAACGCTTTTCAAGCTAATATAATTTTGCTTTTTTTCCCCCAAGAGACTTTTCATGTCCCAATTTCTACCCCGAGGCCTCCCACACCAATTTTATTTTGATTTCCTAAGTAAATGAGGTTTATGTAACAGCATTGTCAATTATCATCTGTACCCCATGTCTTCCAATAGCTTTTCATCCCATTGACCACTTCAAAATAGCTTATATGAAGATACAAATTTCTAGAAATGTGTCTGAGAATTGACAGCTCTTTGAAGAAGATGAGAGACCCAAATTCATGTCCTTATTTGAAGAAAGACAGTGGAACACCAGCAGTTTCCTGTTAGCCAGGCAGCATGTATATGGACTAAGCCAGCCTCTGCATGAGCTGCTACGTGCCCAGCCAAACATGGAAGTGATTTAGGAGCTAGGAAAAAAAAGAGGGAAAGTGGACAGGAGCATTAGCACATCAGGAGGGTCTGTGAGATGAGAGAGAGAGATTTAAGACACAGATCAGCTGAAAGCTAGTCTCCACTAGTTTTACTGTTCATGTGACTTTTTTTCCCCCTCTAATTTTTCAGTTTAGCCCCCAAAATGAAGGGATTTGCACACTCCTAATTAAATATTAATAAACTCTCAGGTACAAGCTACATGAAAGAGATCCAGAATCTAAACTTCAAATGATTAGAAGGGTTTGAATAGAGGTACCTGACACATAATTACACAGCCTTGATTCTGAAGATCTGCATCCTCTGACCTTGGCTCAAGTATAAAACAAGCCACCGACTGCACTGATCCACGTCTATGGTTCCTAAAGGCAACTATCAGGTCTTTCCATGTTTATTTCTAATAAACACAAACCGCATTGCTTATAAGGATTAACTGTTTGCTTCTAATAAACACAAAACACATTGCTTATAGGGATTAATTGTAGTTTTGAGACGAACAGTTTATTCCTCATTGAAAATTATGCTGGGACTGAGACAGATGTTAAACTTAGGAGCGTCAAGTCGGTCAAACAACATGCAGATGTCTTCCCAGTCCCATGTTGTGTATACACCTACGTAACCCCATTTCAAGGAATGTGTTGATTTTTTTAGCCTTAAAGAGCTAACTGGATTTTGTGCATTTGAGTTATGACCATAGGAACCTACAGGACATGTTTCAACCAATTGTCCTAAGCTCTACCCTCTTATGCTGAGATTTCTAGGGGAGCTGTGTGCTCCCCACCACCATGAAATAACAGCACCTGTACTATTGTTCTTTATAGTTTTGCAGAAATGAATTTTCATTTGTTTGTTCTTGTCTGAAAATCTCCCTTTCAGAAAGCTGTCGATATTGGAAATAATATTCCCAAAATGCTGTTCTCTCATTTGCTATATTCCTTTTACAACCCCTTAGCTAAACAAAAACAAAACAAAAAACAATCACCCAAAAAACCTACTAAGTTCTTTTTTTTTTGAGTAAAGCTGTGGAACAAAAATAACTAATTTCAATGAAAGATTTTTAATTGGAAAATACTATGATGACAAATTTTCAGCCAGCTCGGTGACAAAAGAGAAAGTAGAAATACAGAGGTATTGTTCAGCTCCATGGTTAAGGTTGTATGAACTATTAGACATTCACCTAGATTAAACACACTTGGTTTCACCATTTAATAATCACAAATTTGAAAAAATTCAGATGACAGAATTAGATACATAATTTTTAATTTGATCTATATTTTTAAAATATATGTGCTTTATTCTGGAGTGTTCTGGCCACACAGAGAAAAGGAAAAGGGGCAGTTAACTTCACTGCAACTTTCAGTTTCAAGATTACTAATAAAATCTATTTCTCTGAATTCAAGAACTGGAGACATTGTTTGTATTGTCTAATGCTGCTACAGATTTTCTTTTCAATAGATAATCTGGCAGAAAATAAAGTAAAAATAACTGGAAATAATTTTGGGAATTTATATTAAAAATAATTAAGAGGAAGTGAACATTTTACTATAAAACCTTTTAGGACTGTTTTAATTTTTTTAAAATATTCTTTCTTTATACCGTAGAAGATTAATACACCTAAAAAGAAAGTAAAGTACCAATCATTTAAGTAGTGAAGCTCCCTAAGGCATGTAGTAAATCTAATGTTTGTGGGCTTTAGCTTTTTTTTTTTTTTTTTTTTTGTAGCCATGTCAACTGAGAGGTAAAAGTATGTATACTTTTTTTTTAAACCTTTGAAGCTGTGCTTTTGTAAGAAAAGAAAACATTTTTCTTCCCTCAGGACAACAGGAAGAAATTTCTGTTATGTAGCAAAAGTACAAAGTTCAAGCTCAGAAACATACAATAGATATTTAGTTATTTATAATATTTATAATATTTTACCTTCTGTCTTGTATGGACTAAAAATATCCTCAGAGTTCTTTCACCTTCTTAAACAATAGAAATTGTTCATGTATTATGATATCACTTCAATGGTCTTCTAAAAATTATTTTAGAACTTCTTTTGTAAACAGTATGTGTCATTTTTAACTATAAGAATGTAATAAAACATTTATTACAAAATTCTGTGGTTCTTCACTTAAAGAAATTATGAATTTTCAAAGGTCAGCTGTAAATACCTTTTCTAATGCCTTTGTGACTGAAAAGAGCTTCATAATAACACGTATAATTTTTGTCTGTCCAGATTTTCTTTTTCAAGGAAATCACAAATTGGTAATTTCTACCTGTTAAATTGGTTTCTTTAACTCTTCTTTACAGGTGCTCTGCAAGATTCATCCTTTCATAGTAAAGGAGAAAAAAATAAACCTGTTTAAAAGGGGCAGCTGGCATCATTGCAAAGTAGACTGGAAGACTAAAAAAGGCAAAAAAAAAAAAAGACTTCAGGAACACAAACTTCAGGGGAAAAAAATATCAGTTCTGCTTCAGTGTGAAACAAAGTAAAATGTTTCTCGATTAATATAGAGAAGCACAGGAAAACCAGATTAACAGGTGGGATTGCTGTTTTCATTGTTTCCTTAGATAAGCCTCACCCATGGTTGTTCCCAACACCAGAACAGATGTAAAATAAATCCTGAAGGGCAAAAGAAGCTATTAATGCGCCTTTCAAAATTACAGTCATCTTCAGCAGTTTTTATATGAAATCTATAACACAAACAGATAGTAAAGTTGAAGACATTGCAGAGTTCTCATGCAAGTGCATCTTGTCTGCCGTTTTAAGAGACCTCATGGAGTAGGTCTTTCTCTGTTTATTTAGTGCTCCCTTTAATGCAATAAATCAAACAACACACTGAAATACGGAGCTGAGTAAACCAGAGTAAGGTCCATGCTAAATATAAGAATTCTCAACAGGTAGGGTTTGGAGTTGTTTGGGGTGTTTTAATTAACATCCTTTTCTTAATCTGGAGTGCAAAAATATTATTTATTTCGTGGCAACCAGCAGAGAGAGAAATATATTGACCTTTGTGGAACAAAAAGGAGTACTGGGATGAAACTAGCCAGTAGTCTTACCAGCTATCTCACTCTACATTGGTTTTCTTGCAAAGCAAAAATTATATGAGATATATACATATAAATATTTCTAAGCATTTTCTATATATCTCAGATAAATATATATATCCCATATGCTTACTTAAGACAACTGTCACCAGAAGACAAACTACTCCTAGACCTTTCTTGATGACTCAAAAAGAACACTCCTGAAGGTGTTTCTAACAAGAAAAAGGACCTACACAGATAAAAGTGACAGAATTAGGAGCCTCAGTTTTATTTGAGCTGACACACTGAAAACAGTTCATTTAGTCTGTATGTGAAGACATGGAAGAACATAATTTTTTATGCCTCAGCTACTTAGCCTTTAGACCCCCAGGGTATCAGGGTCTCAGGGCACTGGGTCAGCCTTCACTGAGAATAGGAATCAGTCTTCAGGTAGGTGTGATATGTATGCTTATCTAACAGCAATCAATTGAGGAAAGACAAGATTTTGATCTCTTCTCTTCAGTCTGACCCAAAACTAGACAGAAGAGTAGGGGTTTTTTTTCCACAAGTAGTAGCACAGGTAATCATTTGGCCCAAAAATCTGGCTTTCAAACGCCTGCCAGCAACAAGTCGTGCTCGAAGGCTGTGTAAGGAGCCAGACATCAGCTCTCAACAACTTGCCCAAGGAATGACGTGAATATAGAGCCAGAAGCAAAATAACACACCTCTAAATAACACACAATGCAAGCAATCAAAGGGCTGAGTGATCACTGACCACCACATGATGCCAGACACAAAAAGGAAACTCAGCTCATCCCCAACCACAGCAAAAACAACCAAGGAAGTGAAAAATACTGCTTAAGTTTTTAAGTACTTAATGGGGGCTACAAAAAAACAGATTAACTGTTATTCTTTTTCCTGAGATGGCTTTAAGGCATTCAGTGCACGCAGCTCTGTTACAGAAATCTGAGGATTATTTCACTTCAAGGAACTGTAGAAGGGTACTAATTTTAAGAGAGTGCTAAATACTGTCATTTCCAGTGCTCAGGTCAATGCAGCAATAATTCGTTCTGTCTGAACTGTTGCACTCAGGAATGCAACATGACGCTTTATGTCATGATTTCCCAATTAGTTTAATCCAGTGTAGATCCACATTACTGCTGAAGGGGTTGAGCCTGTCTCCTTCCCCCTGTCCCAGTTCCTGTCCCCTCTCTTGTGCTAGCACTAGCATTCAGGAAGACACGTGGCGCACCAGACAGAGATCTCACCTCTGTGAAAGTTAAATTTGGGAGGTTAGTTTCTAACCAGATCAGTGCCAGATCCAGTTCACCTTACAGTTGCATCAATGTTCGTGTCTGCTCAAGGGAAGGGGCAAGAATAATCCACTAAGGCTGTGCCCTTCAGTAGCAATGATGATTTATGCCAGTTAAATTGCTGTTGGATCCCCAAGTAATGGTTGCCACAGAAATCTTTAGCATGTAGCAGACAGACTGTTGCCTACTGTAGCTTTGCCCAGGATCAGTGACGGTGATTCCTCAGTCGCCTCTCGCAGTTTCTTTTACTGCCTGACACTTCATATATTTTTCTGTTATTTAAGCTATTCAGCTGCAGTAATAATAGTTATTCCAGCCACATTAAATAATGAGAATAATTGCTTATTGTCATCTTTATTAAATCCTTCTTTTTTTTTTTTTTTTTTAAATAGCCATGTTTCTTACGGTACTTCTTTCCTCTAAGTTGAACAGGATGAATTGCTTTCCATAGTATCTGCTACAATAGGATGTTGGCCTAATAATTATGGATTAAATCCCTGCCCAAATTAAATCAAAAGCATCTCTCTCTTATTGCACTGCTGCTTCGATTAACCCATTGCCATTTAAAGGCAAGAATTCTGCTAGAAGTCCAAGGCTCTATTGTCTTCTGTCTAGGAATCAGCATCCTTACTCGCAGTGTAACTTCCCTGAGTCAATGCAGATTTTACAGTCCCTCTGACCTATTGTGAAGGGAGTTGTATTTTCCACCCCACAAGCACACAGATCTTCCCTAGCTGCCCTTACACTAATTTAAGGACACGTGGAGAATTTGTCAGAGACTACTGTGATGCAGTGAATGGAACCACTGCAGTTAGTAAGGGCTTCATGACCAAGCCCATATTACAGTGTCATAAGACAAACATATAACTAATTAACCAAATAATGAAGGGGAAACATAAAAACAATTTCTTATGCCTGGGGAATTATAGAGCCTAAGGCTCAAATGGCAGCTTTAAGTACTTCTTTGCTTTTGTTGAGACGGGTTGATTTATTTTAATATACATTTTATATTAAAATTAATTATAATGTATATTGGAGTCTGTGGTTATAATTTGTATTTTCTGCTTTATGTGTCACTCTCTCATTAGTTTCCTAAATAACAGAGAATATACTTAGTCAGTTGGCATTTTCCAGTGTTTTAATTGCCTGCTGTGATATAATTATTGTGACATTTTGGGATGTTTTTAACATCCTGAATTAAATATTCTGACATCCCACAGAGCACTTCATGAAAACAGTCAAACTGTATTCAAGTCATTAGGAGTCTACAGCTGTATTTTAATATTAAAATTATTTTTGACACAAAAAATGCAGATAAAATTAAAGTATTTAACAACTCATATCTTCTGTCAGTTTTCATCTTTAAAATTGTAAAATGTTATTAGAATATAATGAGTAACTATGGAGCTCAAAATATTGCATTAATCTGTATTTTCTTTTCTTTTCTTTTCTTTTTTTTTAAAGTGACCAAAGAATGCTACCTATGAAATCCTATATACGAAGCTTAATTTTCATTGAATTCTCACAGTAGAATATGCTACACTTATTTTAAAAAAATAAAATAAATAATTTATTCTATTATTTCACAACAATGGTTGTGAAATACTGTACATCTTTAAAAATTATTTTACTTGCCACAAAAATAGTTTATGATGACACAACATAAAATGCTTTGACTTCCAGATTAGACTTCATTTCTGCAAACTTTAATTGTTCAATGGATTAAACAATGAGAATGACATATGTCAAATAAAATTTTGTATATTAGCTCCTAACAAGGTGCAAAAATACCTAAGAATAAGATAAATTAACATAATAAACAACCATTTCCCTGTCTTGGTCTTTTCAGCCCTGTTTTGCAAATGGGTTGGAAGTTTCCTGGTATGTGCCAGGAAAGTGTGGAAGAGGTTTCGGGAACGACAGAGCCAATAAGGTCAGCTCTGTTCAGCCCTTCAGTCCAGCTCCTTCTGTCTCTACCACCACTGATGTAGAAATGTGTGGGTCTTCTCAGGGATAGAAAGAGAATTCAGAAGACTGGTGAAGAGTGATATTGCACACCGGCAACCTCCATTTAATACCTGGTCCATAAAGACTCATATGGTGGCTTGTGCACAACACTATATTAAATTGCACTACGAGCAAGTTAGAAAACCAGACAGACATAACCTGACAACTTCCCCATGTGAAAGTATGGCTCTAAGACACAAATTGTGCCTGTTTATTAAATATACTTTTAAAGAGCAAGTTTAATATATACCTAATATTTCATTTATACTTATCACTGATATCCCTAAAACTTGAACAAAATCCTCAATTCATATTCTCACATTTCAAGGCCTAAATAATGATTTTTTTTCTTAACTGCAAATTTAGCTAGTCTATAACATCAATCAATTAAATTTCAAAAGATTTCTTGAATTTTCCTAGAATAAAAATCAGAAATAAATGCAACACTGTAACACTGAAGTAATATACCATAAATTTTAAATGTAAACTTGTCTGTTTATACAAAAATATATTGGGCTATTGAGTGACCAAGACACGGTCCATGCAAGATGAGTGATAGAACCAAGACTTCATAGTTTGTGTGGAAAGACTGTTGTTGCTAGTTATCAGAACTGAAACTAGAAGCGAGGAAGCAACAGTAAACAGCCCTATACTCTGTTGGCATCAGTTTGATAGCAAGAATATAGAAAGTGAAGCTCTTTCTATTTCTTAGGCACAATACAGCAAAAATCTAAATCAAATCAATTATCTGATACAAGTGAAGATGATGACAGCATTACTGAGCCCAGTGTGTGCGAAATTAATGTCCATCATAACTTTGCTGAGAACCTGGAGAGAGAGATAATGGAGTTATGACTAGGGGACAAATCTGCAGCAAGGATGTTACTTTTATGTATATGATTACCTGTCTGTTCTATAAGTTATAGCTTTACTTATGTGCGTACTTATTTACTTTATCTCTTTCTGATAGTACACTGATGATTCATATCGACTTGAGCATGCCCTAGCATATTTACTACAACAAAATGCACTGAAACAATCCCAATTATATGATCAAAATCTTTAATAATCCAACTGGCATTTAATGCTGACACTCCATCCTCATGTGAAACTTCCATACAGACTATTCCATTCTAGAATCCTAGAATCATTTTGGTTGGAAAGGACCTTTAAGATCATAAAGTCCAACCATTAACTTAGCACTGCCAAGTCCACCACTAAACCATGTCCCTAAGCGCCACATCTACATGTCTTTTCAATACCTACAGGGACGGTGACTCCACCACTTCCCTGGGCAGCCTGTTCCAATGCTTGACAACCCTTTTGGTGAAGAAATTTTTCCTGATAGCCAATCTAAACCTGCCCTGGTGCAACTTGAGGTCGTTTCCTCTCATCATTTGTTACCTGGGAGAGGAGACCAACACTCACCTCACTACAGCCTCCTTTCAGGTAGTTGTAGAGAGCGATAAGGTCTCCCTTGAGCCTCTTTTCTCCAGAGTAAACAACCCCAGTTCTCTCAGCCACTTCTCATAACACTTGTGCTCTAGACCCTTCACCAGCTTTGTTGCCCTTCTTTGGACTCGCTCCAACACCTCAAATCTTTTCTTGTCCTGAGGGGCCCAAAACTGAACACAGTATTCGAGGTGCGGCCTCACCAGTGCTGAGTACAAGGGGACGATCATTTCCCTAGTCCTGTTGGCCACACTATTTCTGATAGAAGCCAGGATGCTGTTGGCCTTCTCGGCCACCTGGTCACACTAGCTACCTGAATATGAGCCAACAATCAATCAATATCCCCAAGTCCTTTTCCGCCAGGCAGCTTTCCAGCCACTCTTCCCCCAGCCTGTAGCATTGCATGGGGTTGTTTTGCCCCAAGTGCAGGACCCAGCACTCAGCCTTGTTGAACTGCATACAGTTGGCCTCAGCCCATCGATCCAGCCTGTCCAGATGCTTCTGCAGAACCTTCCTACCCTCAAGCAGATCGACGCTCCTGCCCAACTTGGTGTTGTCTGTGAACTTACTGAGGGTGCACCCGATCCCCTCATCCAGATCATTGATAAAGATATTAAACAGAACTGACCCCAATACTGAGCCCTGGGGAACGCCACTTGTGACCAGCCGCCAACTGGATTTAACTCCATTCACCCCAACTCTTTGGGCTCAGCCATCCAGACAGTTTTTTATCCAATGATGCATACACCCATCCAAGCCATGAGCAGTCAGTTTCTCCAGAAGAATGCTGTGGGAAACAGTGTGAAAGGCTTTACTAAAGTCTAGGCAGACAACATCCAACGGCCTTTCCCTCATCCACTAAGCGGGTCAGCTTGTCATAGGAGATCAAGTTAGTCAAGCAGGACCTGCCTTTCATAAATCCACGTTGACTGGGCCTGATCGCCTGGTTGTCCTCTATGTGAGGCATGATGGCACTCAAGATAAGCTGCTCCATAACCTTCCCCATCACTGAGGTCAGACTGACCGGCCTGTAGTTCCCTGGATCCTCCTTCTTGCACTTCCTGTAGAAGGACATCACATTTGTTAACTTCCAGTCAACTGAGACCTCCCCGGTTAGGCAGGACTGCTGGTAAATGATGGAAAGTGGCTTGGTGAGCACTTCTGCTAGCTCTCTCAGTACCCTTGGGTGGATCCCATCTGGCCCCACAGACTTGTGTGTGTCTAAGTGACGTAGGAGGTCTTGCTGAAATCATATCTCCAGTTTTTATATGTCTTTAAAAACTCTAAATGAGTTAATTACAATTCCAAACAGCAGATGTGGGTTTTAACAGCCATAGGGTTTGCACTAACAGGATATTCGAGCAAATATCCTGTTACCTTAAGCGAAACTAGCTGTCTTGCAGAGCAGCAAGAATACGGAACCAAAAGAAACAAAAGATTAGAAATAACATGTTTAAAACTAAGCTCACATAAACTCTGCCTGCATTTATAGCCAGGAGCTGACTGGCACTGGTTTTGTTTTACCCCTGTTCTGAATCATTTTTTAATGTTATAAGATCGGTGCAAGTGTCACCAACCCCATTGATTCTCTTGAAGTCAAAAGTCCTACTACATAATTTTAGCTGCTGTTTGGCCAGGCATCCAGACTAACTGTGCTAAATACATCCCCATTCAAGAGAGTATTTAAGTACATGCTTCGTGCAGCTGAACCCAATGTAGACTTAAGCACCCACTTATAATGAGTACAGTAATACACGGCCCTGAATTTGCTTTCCCTTCTACTTGTAAGTATTGCCAAGCATGATGATGGTAACAGATCACTGGAACTGGGAAGAGATTATCCAGAATGGCTTATTCAACTGTTCATTTTCAGGCACAAAATCTGAGAGGATGGAGATTTTTAATTTGAAAAATAATCAGCTGACATTGTACTCCATTATGGTATAGTACTAAAAAACAAAAAAGAAACCAAATAACCGTTAAGTGCCAGAAGCAAGCCTTTAAAAAGGCTTTCCAAAAGTTTTATTTGACTTTCGTTGCAGGAATACCTACTAGAAAAAAAAATATTTCTGTGTTTGCGTGTTGAAAGATGCTAAAAGACTATCTCTTCATTTTGTTAGAAAATAAGTACCCATCTAACAAAAAAACCTTAATGTTCTAGTCATTTCATTCATGACTTGCTCTGAGATAGTATGGAGTTGCCATCATATATCTACTGACATAGTTCTTTCAGATATATCAAAGTGATACCTGAGGCCACGAGTAAAAACACACTCATGGTTCAACACTGTCAGACAAGGTATTTTGCTATTAATAAATTGGAATTGGATCATTATCTTTACTGAAGGAAAATTATATCGGGACCACCTACATTAGCATTTTAGTTCAATCAAAAGTTAGTGTTTTCATGCATGTCTCCCACTCATCACCACATACTATGCTCCACTTCACATTACAGAGCTGTTTTAGAGTGCAAAAGCTGCACTATTTTCAGATGAAACTAAGCTAGAAGGTATGTTCCAGAAGCACACCTAATAGTGTCCACTCATGGCCAGACAACTAGCCCATGGAGCCAGACTACAGCAAGTCCAAAGTAAACCTCCAAAAATATAAATAATGGAGACATAAGACCTGATCACCAGCGTGTAACTCTACAGGTTCAATGGGCAAAGCCACTTGCTGATATGAACATAGCCATTCTGTCCAGAAAAGTGCCATGGCAGGTTTGATGTTTAAATGTACAAATCACTGAAAAACAAGATTTTTAAGAGAAATCATAAGTGCTATGGTGACTGAAAGGGGTGGTAGCAAGTTTTTCTCTTCTTATGAGGTATATAACAATTCAGTGCAATATCATGCCCACCCTTGCCAATGGTTCAGCTTCTAATACTGTGGGTTTCCCAAAATATCCAGTGATAAGCTATCCCCAAGACTTAAGCTCCTAGGTTATCTCTGACAAATCCTTCTTGTCAATGCATCTTCACCTCTTAAATAACAAACCCAATAAGGTGATCCAAACTCCACTCCTGCCTCCATCTGCAGGGATTTAAACCTCTCCCTCTCAATAAATATGTATAAGCACGAACCTGTGGGTAATTTGGGGAAGAAGGTGCTCTCTATACATCCTACTGACACTGTGACACCATGCAGAAAGGAATTTGTGGTAAATCGGATAGGAAAGAGAGAGCTCAACTCTAACTTATTGAATAGGACATTTTTGTTAAAGATGGGATTACTCAGTGGCAGTCTGCAGGTAGTTGTAGCTGCCATTACGGAAAGTGATCCCTCGCATTGGTTTTGAAAAAACATTACAGCTGCATTTTGCCAGGGGCCTAATCCTGTAGTACGTACTAGGTATGCTCTGAGAATGCCTCCCAGAACAAGCTGCTTAGAGGATTTGGTAGAGAAACAGTTCCCAGATCACTGCCAGACCGAGGTAGAACACAGGCAAGCCCCCAGCAGCCTTGGACACGCACAAAAACAAAAGTCTAGACACATTTGCACCTTTAAAGGCAAAGAAACAAAGACATTCAAGTGTATTTAGAATGAAACTGCTACTGAGCAAGGTCTTTTTGCACCATATTTTAGGGTTCATGCTCACAAGCCCTTTAGTTGAACTACTATGATTCCTCTGATTTTGAGGTCTATTAGTACTTTCCCTACAAAAGAAATAGCAGGACCTCAGGAAAATAAAGAGAGGCAACTGCTCTGGAGAAACTAGAGCAGACTAACAGAAGGAGGTGTGTACTGCAAGCTGCATAACTTAACGGGCTTTACCAAAGCAGCCTGAGTGCTGGAAGCAAGTCAGTGAAATCACCCTGAGCGCCAGGCAGCTGTGGTTATAGACTGTTTCCAGCCCCTGAGCAAGCTGCTTTCAAACCAGCTCAGATAGCACTGCGCTCTGCTGCAGTCAACAGGCATAGCGTAAAACCAATCCAGGAAAGAACCTCTGGTATGTGCTTAAGTTCATTTCTAATTAGGAAAGTGGGTAAGTGGATGCTTGAAGTTAATCACCTACTTAAGTGCTTTCCTGAATCACAGCCATACACTGGTATAACCAATAACTCTATCTTTATGTAGACTCCATTTTATCATTCTATACAGAAGCAGAGAAGGAAAGTATTCAGATTACAAGAGGGGCAATGAAGCTGAGTAAATTCTATGCATGCTAGTTTTGTTGGCTTTCTTAATGCTGTCATACCGGTTTGACCTTTATTTAGAAATCTGATTTTTGTCATTTGAGATTGATAGGTTTCTAAGCAATAGACTATTTTTGAAAGGAAAAACATTTCTTCCTTTCCCCTTTGCTTTTTTGTTTTTCCTCATATTATAACAATTTGTACCATTTCTGACTTTTATTGCTAAATAGATGCAGTTATAAGGTTTGCAGTAATTCCAGCCATAACTGTTCAGTGTATATGGCAGAGAGCTGTTTCCTGTCCCTCACCCTGGTGAAGCAGCATTCTGAGTAAATATTTACAAAGAAATAATTTCAGCACAGTGTAATTAAAGTGTTAATTTTTAAAGAATGAATAATACATAAAGATGATATGATTAAAGCAAATGAAAAAACAAAACAAATAAGAAAACATGAGCTACACTCAGTATAATCCTATTGATCACCGTAAACAACATTTACTCTTGAAAATGATCATTCAGCACAGAATATTATGTTCACCGCATTCATACAAAAGCCCTTCCACACCTTTGTCTTTACTAAACATTCCCCAATATACCTCATAAAAAAGTTGAAACAATATTGTTATTCTGAAAAATTCCCAGGTTTCAGCAAATGTAGTTTATTCTGCTCACACTAGAATTGAGCCAGATGCATTTATAACACCAGCAAGGGCACCTATTAGTCCAAATTTTAATCTTTATTCTCTGAAAGTGTTGTTCAAGTTGTTAAATACTGCATTTCATTTCAGGGGTAGGAAAACCATCCCTGTGCAGATTATATTTCAGATTTGGTGTTATTCTTTTCTCCAGAACAAAAGCTACCATACATAGCCTCAGTCTTGCATATTTTAAACGAAGCTTTATTAAAAACTCACCTGTGAAAAAGTCACAAAAAATGGCTGCAGGATGACAAAATAAATAATTATTTTGCAGATATAGATCTGAGTAATGAAACAAGAACACAAATATCTTTATTTTTTAGCTATATGTATATCCATTTATTTGCAGTCAGGTAAGCTAGGAGGGAATTTTTTCAAGATTGCTACAAGTGCAAACACTTATCCACATAAATTGTCTTGAAGGATCAAGGCCTAAATTTATTCAAAAAAGAACCCAAATTCAGCCAGAAGCTTGATGTTAGCTCAGTTTCACCTTTTTTAAAGATAAATTAACCCAAAGATGCTATAGATTTACAATCCCTAAAAAGATGTTCCATTGGCCAAATAATAATGAAGTAGAACAAACTAATCCTGTAACTAGAGCAAATTCAGAAATATTGAGAGATATGTTCAAAAAATGGTTTGAGGACAAATCTGTCCCCTACCTGCTGAGCCCCTAGAGGCTATGACCTTCCTTGCAGGCCATTTTTCTTACCCAGAAGTTTCCCAAACTGAATACATTCTCTGTAATCTCCTCAAGAAATCTAACCTCTTTCTATTCCCTCTGAGACACAACTCTTTGAGTGTTCAGACTACTGTCACTTAACCCTAACTCTTTTACAAATTTGTTCCCAGTTGCAAATTCACTGTGTCCTCTTCCTCAGACTCTTTCTCACCCTCCTAAAAATGCAAAGCTTTTTCTCATCATGTAGTAAATAAATCACTTATTGTAATGATCCTATTCTTTCACACCTAAACCTTCTCTCAGGTGAACATGGTTAACTGCTCCCAGGGGAACTACCTTCCTCTCTCCTACAGACTTCACCTGACCAGAGGGCAACAGCCAGAGCCATAGAGGTAGGTAGCTATTCTCTCTGTGCCCAGTCACGGACTCATTAACAAAACATAACATAGAACAAGCTGTGAACAAAAAGTTCAATTGACTCTCATAGTAGGACTGGTTATAAATCTAAGCATAGGTGATCAGGTTAGATAAAAATAACCTTTGTGTCCTGTCTTCTAATGTGAAATGTGTCTCTTCTGGAAAAAAAAAAAAAAAAGAAGTGCTGATTTATAGCCCTCATTTGGGGAGTGATTAGCTTGCGTTTCACGTTATTCAGTGAATCTGGGTGAGTATTTTAATATTTTTTGCTTTGCTCTATTCTTTTGAAGATAACATATTAAAGTTTTTTTTATTCTGTATTTTTTTTTTTAATTTTAACAAAGATCTGCTGATATTGCCTACAAAGCAGACAGTATGTGCTGGAGATAGAAGCATTGGTTATGTTAGATGCAAGTTAGCGGATCCTCAAGCAACCTTTCCATATACTCCAGGATCCTTAATCCTCCTCAGGGAGTGAAGCAAGATGACTACCAGATAACTAAATGTTTTGAGGAAAGATGATTTCTAAGTCATCATTTCCCAAGCAAGCTATATCAAAATGAAATTAAAAGTTCACTAAAATGAAATCTCAAGCAGCTTATGCAGCTTGGAGGTTTGTGTAGCTTGTACCAAGAGTATTTCCTTCCAACCTCTTCGTCTCGCTACTCTTGCCTGTCACTTACACAAAGAAGCAAAATTTGTTCTCATTATACAGCAGAAAAAAACTTTCCTAATGACCCTTTCTTTATATACTTTTGCTGAATTGGTGAGATCATACTCACCTGTCTTTCTAATTCTGTCATATTTATAAGAAGCAACATGAAGGAAGAAAAAATGGTTAATAATATGTTTCAATATTCCTCTCTTGACTTTCACTTTCATACTGAGCTTTGCTTGCATGATGAGGGATTGCTACTGGTTTACGTGTGTGTACATAGGGATATGTGTATGTGCATATATATATATATATATATATGGCTTAGTTTCTGAGAGAGAAAAATGTGTTGCAGGTCATCCGGATTCTGCATGGAGTTGACCTGTTTCTTCACCTTTAAGGTCTGTTTGTTTGTTTTTAATATTAGAAATTGGCATTTTAAGGAAGAATATTGGCTCCGGAAGACTTGTTTTAAATGCATTTCCCTGCTCCGAGGCATGTTATTGCTTGACTGAATACCTCTGTAACTGAGAGGAAATGTCTTTCCAGATGACCAAGAGGATGACTGTTTTCCCATGTCAAGAATCACCACTGTCACTTAAGTTTATATCTTTAGATAGACTTACTGCATCATCTTTTCTGCTTCTAGTGGAAGCACAGCTGTGCTTCCAAGAGTAAATTCTAGCTGTAGATGGTACAGCCAGTTCCTGTGTTGGCTAGAACAGTTGCATCAGACACTGTATGAAGGGTCACTGTGAAGTGTCCAAGAGAAAAACAAAATCAAATTAGATGTGATGCCTTAAACATCTCAAGTATATCAAAAGTTTTTGACAAGCGAGGGATGAAATAAAGAGAAGAAGAAACTTCAGAAGAGAAGGTCTTAACAGATATTGAATTTATTTACCTCATAGTTTTATTAAGTCTAGAAGCCCAGACTTTCAGTGGTGAGTGAAATTTCACATTTTACACTAAAGCATTTGCAACCTGTCTTTTACATTTTGGGAATTATTTAATGCTCTACTTAATTATTATTCTCTCTACATTAAACCACACATAAAATTATTGACTGTTGAAGTAATGAGGGAACAATTTATAAACTGTGACATTCTATACTGTTGTACTTGACTTTGTCTTGAGTGAGATTATTTTATTAGAAATATAGCACAATATTTTTAATCCTCATTTGACGATGTGAAGCATCTGACAATGTAGTGGTTAACAGGGAATCCTTACTGCAGTTTTGTTTACTGGGCCTCAGCAAAGGTTGACATAAGGCTCCAACACTATTTGATACTTAAAAAAATGGATTGCTAGTCTGAAGTTTTCTTTAATGATCAGAAAGTAAACAGAAAAACACAAAGATGAAAATTTGTATCTGATGCAAAAATTGTTGTATTTGTCACGGATTATGAGAATGAGCTTATTGCATTGCACTCAGCTTATTAAATAAAATGTGAGTCTCAGTATAGCCAAGTGGAAAACTAAACATTTGTAGGAAAAAAGAAACAGACATTTCCTACAAAATGGAGAACCATATTGTAGGCAGCGATGGTCAAAAAAATCTGAGGACAACAGCACAGACCCGATGAGTTCCTCTAGAAAGGCTAATATGATTCAGGGCTACTGTTATATGGGCTAATGTTATATTCTAACAGGGAAGTAATGAGTATCCTTTAACTGATTTTTTTAAAATTCTGCTGTCTGTTCTTACTCTTTCTTTTTTAAGTGTATTGAGAAGCTAGAAAACAGGCCAGGAAGGATTATTAAAAAAAAAAAAAATTGAACTCTAGAATATGGCTTGCTTTGTGCCTGCAATTTAGAAATACCTTTTTGCTTCCTTTCTCACTTATGAGAGGCTTAGTATTATACTCAAAATATTTCTGAGGCACCGTATCAAACCTGATCTTTTTCTTCTCATCCACTTAGTAAACATGACTCCACAATATAAATCAATATATTTAATGGTGAAGCGTATTTCTTACAAGAAAGTTGTCATTATTTACATGTTTCAAAAATACAATTTTGAGGACTGTCTGAAAAATCTCACAGAATCACAGAATCAATCAAGTTGGAAGAGACCTCTGGGATCATCGAGTCCAACCATTGCCCTGACACCACCATGTCAACGAGACCATGGCAATAAGTGCCATGTCCAGTCTTTTCTTAAACACATCCAGAGATGGTGACTCCACCACCTCCCTGGGCAGTCCATTCCAATGTCTAATGACCCTTTCCGAGAAGAAATTCTTCCTAATGTCCAACCTGAACCTCCCCTGGTGAAGCTTGAGGCTATGTCCTCTTGTCCTATCACTAGTTGCCTGGGAGAAGAGGCCAACTCCCACTACGCTACAACCTCCCTTCAGGTAGTTGTAGACTGCAATAAGGTCACCTCTGAGCCTCCTCTTCTCCAGGCTAAACAACCCCAGCTCCCTCAGCCATTCCTCATAGGTCAGACCCTCCAGACCCTTCACCAGCTTGGTCGCTCTCCTCTGGACTCGCTCCAACACCTCAACATCTTTCTTGAAGTGCGAGGCCCAGAACTGGACACAGTATTCAAGGTGCGGCCTCACCTTCCCTAGACCGGCTGGCTACACTATTCCTAATAGAGGCCAGGATGCCATTGGCCTTCTTGGCCACCTGGGCACACTGCTGGCTCATGTTTAGCCGGCTGTCAATCAGCACGCCCAGGTCTCTTTCTACCGGGCAGCTTTCTAACCACTCTTCCCCCAGCCTGTAGCGGTGTGTGGGGTTGTTGTGGCTGAAGTGTAAGACCCAGCACTTGTTCTTGTTGAACCTCATGCCTCACTAATGTTGATCATACCCATTGAGCATTTTTGCCCTGAGAGTGATGATGGTCCTGAAATGATGCCTTCATGCACTTTTAACAAAGGCTGGTGCACAGGGGTAGGAGGAGAAAGGGTAGCTCTGCCATTTGGTCATGTTTTCGTTTCCAAATATTCTATGATGTTCACGCAGGTCATGGGAGACACAAAGCACATTATCTCCTGCCCTAGGAAGTTAGAAGAGACATCTCTGAGTACTGAGGAGAGCCTGATAGCTATCATACCACCGAGGGCTTAGGGCAAGGCTTGCTTGTGTGCTGGCTCACGTGCTCTTTCTTTTTATAGCTATCCGCTTTGTATGGATTAGCTAAAT